>NC_053397.1:161959604-162307560 GCF_905171765.1 Bufo bufo
TAGTATCCCGGATTCCATTATGATGTCACAATGTATGGTCACAGATATGGTAGTATCCAGGATTCCATTATGATGTCACAATGTATGGCTAGCAGATTGTAGTATCCAGGATTTCATTATGACTTCACAATGTATGTTCAGCAGATGATAGTATCCCGGATTCCATTATGATGTCACAATGTATGGTCAGCAGATAATAGTATCAAGGATTCCAATATGATGTCACAATGTATGGCTAGCAGATGGTAGTATCCCGGATTCCATTATGATGTCATAATATATGGTCAGCAGATGATAGTATCTAGGATTCCATTATGATGTCACAATGTATGGTCAGCAGATAATAGTATCCAGGATTCCATTATGAAGTCACAATGTATGGTCAGCACATAGTAGTATCCCGGATTACATTATGATGTCACAATGTATGGTCAGCAGATAATAGTATGCAGGATTTCATTATAATGTCACAAAGTATGGCTAGCAGATGGTAGTATCCCGGATTCCATTATGATGTCACAATGTACGGTAAGCAGATAGTAATATCCCGGATTCCATTATGATGTCACAATGTATGGTCAGCAGAAGGTATTATCTCGGATTCCATTATGACATCACAATGTATGGTCAGCAGATGATAGTATCTCGGATTCCATTATGATGTCACAATGTATGGTCAGCAGATAATAGTATCCCGGATTCCATTATGACGTCACAATGTATGGTTTGCAGATTATAGTATCCAGAATTCGATTATGATGTCACAATGTATGGTCAGCAGATAATAGTATCCAGGATTCCATTATGAAGTCACAATGTATGGCTAGCAGATGCTAGAATCCCGTATTCCATTATGAAGTCACAATGTATGGCTAGCAGAGGCTAGAATCCCGTATTCCATTATGATGTCACAATATATGGCTAGCAGATGGTAGTATCCCGGATTCCATTATGGCATCACAATGTATGGTCAGCAGATGATAGTATCTCGGATTCCATTATTATGTCACAATGTATGTTCAACAGATGATAGTATCCCGGATTCCATTATGATGTCACAATGCATGGTCAGCAGATAATAGTATCCACTATTCCATTATGATGTCACAATGTATGGCTAGCAGATGTTAGTGTCCCGGATTCCATTATGACGTCACAATGTATGGTCAGCAGATTATAGTATCCAGAATTCCATTATGATGTCACAATGTATGGTCAGCAGATAATAGTATCTAGGATTCCATTATGAAGTCACAATGTATGGCTAGCAGATGGTAGAATCCCGGATTCCATTATTATGTCACAATGTATGGTCAGCAGATGGTAGTATCCCGGATTCCATTATGACATCACAATGTATGGTCAGCAGATGATAGTATCTCGGATTCCATTATGATGTCACAATGTATGGTCACAGATAATAGTATCCTGGATTCCATTATGATGTCACAAAGTATGGCTAGCAGATGTTAGTATCCTGGATTCCATTATGATGTCACAATGTATGGTCAGCAGATAATAGTATCCAGGATTACATTATGATGTCACAATGTATGGTCAGCATTTGGTAGTATCCCGGATTCCATTATGATGTCACAATGTATGGTCAGCATATGGTAATATCCCGGATTCCATTATGATGTCACAATGAATGGTAAGCAGATGGTAGTATCCCGGATTCCATTATGACGTCACAATGTATGGTCAGCAGATTATAGTATCCCGGATTCCATTACAATGTCACAATGTATGGTCAGCAGATGGTAGTATTCCGGATTCCATTATGACATCACAATGTATGGTTAGCACATAATAGTATTCGGGATTCCATTATGATGTCACAATGTATGGTCAGCAGATGGTAGTATCCCGGATTCCATTATGATGTCACAATGTATGGTCAGCAGATTATAGTATCCCGGATTCCATTATAATGTTACAATGGATGGTCAGCAGATGGTAGTATCCCGGATTCCATTATGATGTCACAATGTATGGTCAGCAGATAATAGTATCAAGGATTCCAATATGATGTCACAATGTATGGCTAGCAGATGGTAGTATCCCGGATTCCATTATGATGTCATAATATATGGTCAGCAGATGATAGTATCTAGGATTCCATTATGATATCACAATGTATGGTCAGCAGATAATAGTATCCAGGATTCCATTATGAAGTCACAATGTATGGTCAGCACATAGTAGTATCCCGGATTACATTATGATGTCACAATGTATGGTCAGCAGATAATAGTATGCAGGATTTCATTATAATGTCACAAAGTATGGCTAGCAGATGGTAGTATCCCGGATTCCATTATGATGTCACAATGTACGGTAAGCAGATAGTAATATCCCGGATTCCATTATGATGTCACAATGTATGGTCAGCAGAAGGTATTATCTCGGATTCCATTATGACATCACAATGTATGGTCAGCAGATGATAGTATCCCGGATTCCATTATGATGTCACAATGTATGGTCAGCAGATAATAGTATCAAGGATTCCAATATGATGTCACAATGTATGGCTAGCAGATGGTAGTATCCCGGATTCCATTATGATATCATAATATATGGTCAGCAGATGATAGTATCCAGGATTCCATTATGATGTCACAATGTATGGTCAGCAAATAATAGTATCCAGTATTCCATTATGATGTCACAATGTATTATCAGCAGATGGTAGTATCCCGGATTCCATTATGACGTCACAATGTAGGGCCAGCAGATTATAGTATCCCGGATTCCATTATAATGTCACAATGTATGGTCAGCAGATGGTAGTATCCCAGATTCCATTATGATGTCACAATGTATGGCTAGCATATTGTAGTATCCCGGATTCCATTATGATGTCACAATGTATGGTCAGCATATGGTAATATCCCGGATTCCATTATGATGTCACAATGTATGGTCAGCATATAATAGTATCCGGGATTGCATTATGATGTCACAATGTTTGGTCAGTAGTTAATATTATTCTGAATTCCATTATGATGTCACAATGTATTGTCAGTAGATAATAGTATGCAGGATTCCTTTATAATGTCACAATGTATGGTCAGCAGAAAATAGTATACGGGAATGCATTATGATGTCACAATGTATGGTCAGCAGATAATAGCATTCAGGATTCCATTATGATGTCACAAAGTATGGCTAGCAGATAGTAGTATCCCGGATTCCATTATGATGTCACAATGTATGGTCAGCAGATATTAGTATCACGGATTCCATTATGATGTCACAATGTATTCTCAGTAGATAATAGTATCCCGGATTCCATTATGATGTCACAATGTATAGTCTGCAGATAATAGTAACAAGGATTCCATTATAACGTCACAATGTATGGCTAGCAGATGGTAGTTTCCTGGATTCCATTATGACATCACAATGTATGGTCAGCAGATTATAGTATCCCGGATTCCATTATGATGTCACAATGTATGGTCAGCAGATGGTAGTATCCCGGATTCCATTATGATGTCACAATGTATGGTCAGCAGATAATAGTTTCCCGGATTCTATTATGATGTCACAATGCATGGTCAGCAGATGGTAGTACCTCGGATTCCATTATGACATCACAATTTATGGTCAGCAGATAGTAGTTTCCAGGATTCCATTATGATGTCACAATGTATCGTCAGCAGATGATTGTATCCCGGATTCCATTATGATGTCACAATGTATGTGTCACGACCGCTACCCCAGCAGCAGTCGTGTCGCACCAGACGGAGGGGAAGGGGGACCCTTATCTATGGATGGTAATAGTATGGCCACCCCTGACTAACCCTAAGCTGGCACCTGTCTGCCCTGATACCCTAGACGGGGTGTGAACCCGTGCGGCGAGCAGGATGCCTAAACCCTCAGTCATCCTAACAAGCCTAGAGTGGGGAAAGGCCGATGGGAGCACTAGTCACCATCACTCATGTCTAGGAGAACAGCAGGGGAAGACAGCAACAAACAAACTATATCAAAGATAGACTTATCCAGTCACGAGCAGAGAAGGCGATCCCAATCACGACAGTCCACGCCGGACAAGAGCTCCACAGCAACACCATCAAACGATCTCCTTCAAAGGTCAGAATAGAACTGGAAGTAAGGACTATATCTGGCAATGACTGCAAGTGAAAGTGAAACTAATATAATAGCTGGGAGTGGCAGACAGGACTCACCTGAGAAGGATGCCTACAAACTCCCAGTCAGGACAAAAAGGTTCACAAGGCAAAACCCAGATGACATACCCTGAACCACGGAGCAAACTCACAAGCTATCGTGAGTAGCAAGTCGCTGCGACCTTCTCCTCCCAGACCTGTCTGGATCAGTCACAGTCGTGACAGTATGGTCAGCAGATAATAGTATCCAGGATTCCATTATGATGTCACAATGTATGGTCAGCAGATGGTAGTATCCAGGATTCCATTATGATGTCACAATGTATGGATAGCAGATGGTAGTATCCCGGATTCCATTATGATGTCACAATGAATGGTCAGCAGATGGTAGTATCCCGGATTCCTTTATGACGTCACAATGTATGGTTAGCAGATTATAGTATCCCGGATTCCATTACGATGTCACAATGTATGGTCAACAGATGGTAGTATCCCGGATTCCATTATGACGTCACAATGTATGGTTAGCACATAATAGTATTTAGGATTTCATTATGATGTCACAATGTATGGTCAGCAGATGATAGTATCCCTGATTCCATTATGATGTCTCAATATAGGGTCAGCAGATAATATTATCCAGGATTCCATTATGATGTCACAATATATGGCTAGCAGATGGCAGTATAACGGATTCCATTATGATGTCACAATGAATGGTCAGCAGATAATAGTATCCCAGATTCCATTATAATGTCATAATGTATGGTCAGCAGATGATAGTATTTAGGATTCCATTATGATGTCACAATGTATGGTCAGCAGATGATAGTATCCCGGATTCCATTATGATGTCACAATGTATGGTCAGCAGATGATAGTATCCAGGATTCCATTATGATGTCACAGTATATGGCTAGCAGATGGCAGTATAACGGATTCCATTATGATGTCACAATGTATGGTCAGCAGATAATAGCATCCAGGATTCCATTATAATGTCACAATGTATGGCTAGCAGATGGTAGTAACCAAGATTCCATTATGATGTCACAATGTATGTTCAGCAGATAATACTATTCAGGATTCTATTATGATGTCACAATGTATGGCTAGCAGATGTTAGTATCCTGGATTCCATTATGACGTCACAATGTATGGTCAGCAGATTATAGTATCCCGGATTCCATTATGATGTCACAATGTATGGTCAGCAGATGGTAGTATGCCGGACTCCATTATTATGTCACAATGTATGGTCAGCAGATAATAGTATCAAGGATTCCAATATGATGTCACAATGTATGGCTAGCAGATGTTAGTATCCCGGATTCCATTATGATATCATAATATATGGTCAGCAGATGATAGTATCCAGGATTCCATTATGATGTCACAATGTATGGTCAGCAAATAATAGTATCCAGTATTCCATTATGATGTCACAATGTATGGTCAGCAGATGGTAGTATCCCGGATTCCATTATGATGTCACAATGTATGGTCAGCAGATGTTAGTATCCCGGATTCTATTATGATGTCCAAATGTATGGTCAGCAGATGGTAGTTTCCCGGATTCCATTATGACGTCACAATGTAGGGCCAGCAGATTATAGTATCCCGGATTCCATTATGATGTCAAGATATATGGTCAGCAGATGATAGTATCCAGGATTCCATTATGATGTCACAATGTATGGTCAGCAAATAATAGTATCCAGTATTCCATTATGATGTCACAATGTATGGTCAGCAGATGGTAGTATCCCGGATTCCATTATCATGTCACAATGTATGGCTAGCAGATGTTAGTATCCCGGATTCCATTATGATGTCACAATGTATGGTCAGCAGATGGTAGTATCCCAGATTCCATTATGACGTCACAATGTAGGGCCAGCAGATTATAGTATCCCGGATTCCATTATGATGTCACAATGTATGGTCAGCAGATGGTAGTATCCTGGATTCCATTATGATGTCACAATGTATGGCTAGCATATTGTAGTATCCCGGATTCCATTATGATGTCACAATGTATGGTCAGCAGATGATAGTATCCCGGATTCCATTATGATGTCACAATGTATGGTCAGCAGATGATAGTATCCAGGATTCCATTATGATGTCACAGTATATGGCTAGCAGATGGCAGTATAACAGATTCCATTATGATGTCACAATGTATGGTCAGCAGATAATAGCATCCAGGATTCCATTATAATGTCACAATGTATGGCTAGCAGATGGTAGTAACCAAGATTCCATTATGATGTCACAATGTATGTTCAGCAGATAATAGTATTCAGGATTCTATTATGATGTCACAATGTATGGCTAGCAGATAACATCTGCTAGCCATACATTGTGACACCATTATGATGTCACAATGTATGGCTAGCAGATGTTAGTATCCCGGATTCCATTATGACGTCACAATGTATGGTCAGCAGATTATAGTATCCCGGATTCCATTATGATGTCACAATCTATGGTCAGCAGATGGTAGTATCCCGGACTCCATTATTATGTCACAATGTATGGTCAGCAGATAATAGTATCAAGGATCCCAATATGATGTCACAATGTATGGCTAGCAGATGTTAGTATCCCGGATTCCATTATGATATCATAATATATGGTCAGCAGATGATAGTATCCCGGATTCCATTATGATGTCACAATGTATGGTCAGCAAATAATAGTATCCAGTATTCCATTATGATGTCACAATGTATGGTCAGCAGATGGTAGTATCCCGGATTCCATTATGATGTCAGAATATATGGTCAGCAGATGTTAGTATCCCGGATTCTATTATGATGTCACAATGTATGGTCAGCAGATGGTAGTTTCCCGGATTCCATTATGACGTCACAATGTAGGGCCAGCAGATTATAGTATCCCGGATTCCATTATGATGTCAAGATATATGGTCAGCAGATGATAGTATCCAGGATTCCATTATGATGTCACAATGTATGGTCAGCAAATAATAGTATCCAGTATTCCATTATGATGTCACAATGTATGGTCAGCAGATGGTAGTATCCCGGATTCCATTATCATGTCACAATGTATGGCTAGCAGATGTTAGTATCCCGGATTCCATTATGATGTCACAATGTATGGTCAGCAGATGGTAGTATCCCAGATTCCATTATGACGTCACAATGTAGGGCCAGCAGATTATAGTATCTTGGATTACATTATGATGTCACAATGTATGGTCAGCAGATGGTAGTATCCTGGATTCCATTATGATGTCACAATGTATGGCTAGCATATTGTAGTATCCCGGATTCCATTATGATGTCACAATGTATGGTCAGCATATGGTAATATCCCGGATTCCATTATGATGTCACAATGTATGGTCAGCAGATGTTAGTATCCCGGATTCCATTATAATGTCACAATGTGAGGTCAGCATATAATAGTATCCGGGATTGCATTATGATGTCACAATGTTTGGTCAGTAGATAATATTATTCAGAATTCCATTATGATGTCACAAAGTATTGTCAGCAGATAATAGTATGCAGGATTCCTTTATTATGTCACTATGTATGGTCAGCAGACAATAGTATACGGGAATGCATTATGATGTCATAATGTATGGTCATCAGATAATAGCATCCAGGATTCCATTATGATGTCACAAAGTATGGCTAGCAGATGGTAGTATCCTGGATTCCATTATGACATCACAATGTATAATCAGCAGATTATAGTATCCCGGATTCCATTATGATGTCACAATGTATGGTCAGCAGATCGTAGTATCCCGGATTCCATTATGATGTCACAATGTATGGTCAGCAGATAATAGTATCCCGGATTCCATTATGATGTCACAATGTATGGTCAGCAGATATTAGTATCACGGATTTCATTATGACGTCACAATATATTGTCAGCGGATTATAGTATCCCGGATTCCATTATGATTTCACAATCTATGGTCAGCAGATAATAGTATCCAGGATTCCATTATGATGTCACAATGTATGGTCAGCAAATAATAGTATCCAGTATTCCATTATGATGTCACAATGTATAGTCAGCAGATGGTCGTATCCCGGATTCCATTATGTTGTCACAATGTATGGCTAGCAGATGGTGGTATCCCGGATTCCATTATGACGTCACAATGTATGGTCAGCAGATTATAGTATCCCAAATTCCATTATGATGTCACAATGTATGGTCAGCAGATGTATGGTCAGCAGATAATAGTATCCCGGATTCCATTATGATGTCACAATGCATGGTCAGCAGATAATAGTATCCAGGGTTCCATTATGATGTCACAATATATGGTCAGCAGATGGTACTATCCCGGATTCCATTATGATGTCACAATGTATGTTCAGCAGATGATAGTATCCCGGATTCCATTATGATTTCACAATGTATGTTCAGCAGATAATAGTATCCAGGATTCTATTATGATGTCACAATATATGGCTAGCAGATGGTAGTATCCTGGATTCCATTATGACGTCACAATGTATGGTCAGCTGATGTTAGTATCCCGGATTCCATTATGATGTCACAATGTATGGTCAGCAGATGATAGTATCCAGGATTCCATTATGATGTCACAGTATATGGCTAGCAGATGGCAGTATAACAGATTCCATTATGATGTCACAATGTATGGTCAGCAGATAATAGCATCCAGGATTCCATTATAATGTCACAATGTATGGCTAGCAGATGGTAGTAACCAAGATTCCATTATGATGTCACAATGTATGTTCAGCAGATAATAGTATTCAGGATTCTATTATGATGTCACAATGTATGGCTAGCAGATAACATCTGCTAGCCATACATTGTGACACCATTATGATGTCACAATGTATGGCTAGCAGATGTTAGTATCCCGGATTCCATTATGACGTCACAATGTATGGTCAGCAGATTATAGTATCCCGGATTCCATTATGATGTCACAATGTATGGTCAGCAGATGGTAGTATCCCGGACTCCATTATTATGTCACAATGTATGGTCAGCAGATAATAGTATCAAGGATCCCAATATGATGTCACAATGTATGGCTAGCAGATGTTAGTATCCCGGATTCCATTATGATATCATAATATATGGTCAGCAGATGATAGTATCCCGGATTCCATTATGATGTCACAATGTATGGTCAGCAAATAATAGTATCCAGTATTCCATTATGATGTCACAATGTATGGTCAGCAGATGGTAGTATCCCGGATTCCATTATGATGTCACAATGTATGGTCAGCAGATGTTAGTATCCCGGATTCTATTATGATGTCACAATGTATGGTCAGCAGATGGTAGTTTCCCGGATTCCATTATGACGTCACAATGTAGGGCCAGCAGATTATAGTATCCCGGATTCCATTATGATGTCAAGATATATGGTCAGCAGATGATAGTATCCAGGATTCCATTATGATGTCACAATGTATGGTCAGCAAATAATAGTATCCAGTATTCCATTATGATGTCACAATGTATGGTCAGCAGATGGTAGTATCCCGGATTCCATTATCATGTCACAATGTATGGCTAGCAGATGTTAGTATCCCGGATTCCATTATGATGTCACAATGTATGGTCAGCAGATGGTAGTATCCCAGATTCCATTATGACGTCACAATGTAGGGCCAGCAGATTATAGTATCTTGGATTACATTATGATGTCACAATGTATGGTCAGCAGATGGTAGTATCCTGGATTCCATTATGATGTCACAATGTATGGCTAGCATATTGTAGTATCCCGGATTCCATTATGATGTCACAATGTATGGTCAGCATATGGTAATATCCCGGATTCCATTATGATGTCACAATGTATGGTCAGCAGATGTTAGTATCCCGGATTCCATTATAATGTCACAATGTGAGGTCAGCATATAATAGTATCCGGGATTGCATTATGATGTCACAATGTTTGGTCAGTAGATAATATTATTCAGAATTCCATTATGATGTCACAAAGTATTGTCAGCAGATAATAGTATGCAGGATTCCTTTATTATGTCACTATGTATGGTCAGCAGACAATAGTATACGGGAATGCATTATGATGTCATAATGTATGGTCATCAGATAATAGCATCCAGGATTCCATTATGATGTCACAAAGTATGGCTAGCAGATGGTAGTATCCTGGATTCCATTATGACATCACAATGTATAATCAGCAGATTATAGTATCCCGGATTCCATTATGATGTCACAATGTATGGTCAGCAGATCGTAGTATCCCGGATTCCATTATGATGTCACAATGTATGGTCAGCAGATAATAGTATCCCGGATTCCATTATGATGTCACAATGTATGGTCAGCAGATATTAGTATCACGGATTTCATTATGACGTCACAATATATTGTCAGCGGATTATAGTATCCCGGATTCCATTATGATTTCACAATCTATGGTCAGCAGATAATAGTATCCAGGATTCCATTATGATGTCACAATGTATGGTCAGCAAATAATAGTATCCAGTATTCCATTATGATGTCACAATGTATAGTCAGCAGATGGTCGTATCCCGGATTCCATTATGTTGTCACAATGTATGGCTAGCAGATGGTGGTATCCCGGATTCCATTATGACGTCACAATGTATGGTCAGCAGATTATAGTATCCCAAATTCCATTATGATGTCACAATGTATGGTCAGCAGATGTATGGTCAGCAGATAATAGTATCCCGGATTCCATTATGATGTCACAATGCATGGTCAGCAGATAATAGTATCCAGGGTTCCATTATGATGTCACAATATATGGTCAGCAGATGGTACTATCCCGGATTCCATTATGATGTCACAATGTATGTTCAGCAGATGATAGTATCCCGGATTCCATTATGATTTCACAATGTATGTTCAGCAGATAATAGTATCCAGGATTCTATTATGATGTCACAATATATGGCTAGCAGATGGTAGTATCCTGGATTCCATTATGACGTCACAATGTATGGTCAGCTGATGTTAGTATCCCGGATTCCATTATGATGTCACAATGTATTATCAGAAGATAATAGTATCCAAGATTTCATTATGATGTCACAATGTATGGTCAGCAGATTATAGTATCCCGGTTTCCATTATGATGTCACAATGTATGCTCAGCAGATAGTAGTATCCCGGATTACATTATGATGTCACAATGTATGGTCAGCAGATAATAGTATGCAGGATTTCATTATAATGTCACAATGTATAGCAAGCAGATGGGTGTATCCCGGAATCAATTATGATGTCACAATGCATGGTCAGCACATAATATTATCCAGGATTCCATTATGATGTCACAATATATGTCAGCAGATAATAATATCCAGGGTTCCATTATGATGTCACAATGTAAGGCTAGCAGATGGCAGTATCACGGATTCCATTATGATGTCACAATGCATGGTCAGCAGATAAAAGTATTCAGGATTCCATTATGATGTCACAATGTATGGCTAGCAGATTCTAGTATCCCGGATTCCATTATGACGTCACAATGTATGGTCAGCAGATTATAGTATCCCGGATTCCATTATGATGTCACAATGTATGGTCAGTAGATGGTAGTATCCCGGATTCCATTATGATGTCACAATGTATGGTCAGCAGATAATAGTATCAAGGATTCCAATATGATGTCACAATATACACTCACCTAAAGAATTATTAGGAACACCTGTTCTATTTCTCATTAATGCAATTATCTAGTCAACCAATCACATGGCAGTTGCTTCAATGCATTTAGGGGGGTGGTCCTGGTCAAGACAATCTCCTGAACTCCAAACTGAGTGTCAGAATGGAAAAGAAAGGGTTTTTAAGCAATTTTGAGCGTGGCATGGTTGTTGGTGCCTGACGGGCCGGTCTGAGTATTTCACAATCTGCTCAGTTACTGGGATTTTCACGCACAACCATTTCTAGGGTTTACAAAGAATGGTGTGAAAAGGGAAAAACATCCAGTATGCGGCAGTCCTGTGGGCAAAAATGCCTTGTGGATGCTAGAGGTCAGAGGAGAATGGGCCGACTGATTCAAGCTGATAGAATAGCAACGTTGACTGAAATAACCACTCGTTACAACCAAGGTATGCAGCACAGCATTTGGGAAGCCACAACACACACAACCTTGAGGCGGATGGGATACAACAGCAAAAGACCCCACCGGGTACCACTCATCTCCAATACAAATAGAAAAAAGAGGCTACAATTTGCACGAGCTCACCAAAATTGGACTGTTGAAGACTGGAAAAATGTTGCCTGGTCTGATGAGTCTCGATTTCTGTTGAGACATTCAAATGGTAGAGTCCGAATTTGGCGTAAACAGAATGAGAACATGTATCCATCCTCTGATGGCTACTTCCAGCAGGATAATGCACCATGTCACAAAGCTCGAATCATTTCAAATTTGTTTCTTGAACATGGCAATGAGTTCACTGTACTAAAACGGCCCCCACAGTCACCAGATCTCAACCCAATAGAGCATCTTTGGGATGTGGTGGAACGGGAGCTTCGTGCCCTGGATGTGCATCCCTCAAATCTCCACCAAATGCAAGATGCTATCCTATCAATATGGGCCAACATTTCTAAAGAATGCTATCAGCACCTTGTTGAATCAATGCCATGTAGAATTAAGGCAGTTCTGAAGGCAAAAGGGGGTCCAACACCGTATTAGTATGGTGTTCCTAATAATTCTTTAGGCAAGTGTATGTCTAGCAGATGGTAGTATCCCGGATTCCATTATGATGTCATAATATATGGTCAGCAGATGATAGTATCCAGGATTCCATTATGATGTCACAATGTATGGTCAGCAGATAATAGTATCCAGGATTCCATTATGAAGTCACAATGTATGGTCAGCACATAGTAGTATACCGGATTACATTATGATGTCACAATGTATGTTCAGCAGATGATAGTATCCAGGATTCCATTATGATGTCACAATGTATGTTCAGCAGATAATAGTATCCAGGATTCTATTATGATGTCACAATGTATGGCTAGCAGATGGTAGTATCCTGGATTCCATTATGACGTCACAATGTATGGTCAGCTGATGTTAGTATCCCGGATTCCATTATGATGTCACAATGTATTATCAGAAGATAATAGTATCCAAGATTTCATTATGATGTCACAATGTATGGTCAGCAGATTATAGTATCCCGGATTCCATTATGATGTCACAATGTATGCTCAGCAGATAGTAGTATCCCGGATTACATTATGATGTCACAATGTATGGTCAGCAGATAATAGTATGCAGGATTTCATTATCATGTCACAATGTATGGCTAGCAGATGGGTGTATCCCGGATTCAATTATGATGTCACAATGCATGGTCAGCACATAATATTATCCAGGATTCCATTATGATGTCACAATATATGTCAGCAGATAATAATATCCAGGATTCCATTATGATGTCACAATGTAAGGCTAGCAGATGGCAGTATCACGGATTCCATTATAATGTCACAATGCATGGTCAGCAGATAATAGTATCAAGGATTCCAATATGATGTCACAATGTATGTCTAGCAGATGGTAGTATCCCGGATTCCATTATGATGTCATAATATATGGTCAGCAGATGATAGTATCCAGGATTCCATTATGATGTCACAATATATGTCAGCAGATAATAATATCCAGGATTCCATTATGATGTCACAATGTAAGGCTAGCAGATGGCAGTATCACGGATTCCATTATGATGTCACAATGAATGGTCAGCAGATAATAGTATCAAGGATTCAAATATGATGTCACAATGTATGTCTAGCAGATGGTAGTATCCCGGATTCCATTATGATGTCATAATATATGGTCAGCAGATGATAGTATCCAGGATTCCATTATGATGTCACAATGTATGGTCAGCAGATAATAGTATCCAGTATTCCATTATGAAGTCACAATGTATGGTCAGCACATAGTAGTATCCCGGATTACATTATGATGTCACAATGTATCGTCAGCAGATAATAGTATGCAGGATTCATTATAATGTCACAATGTATGGCTAGCAGATGGTAGTATCCCGGATTCCATTATGACATCACAATGTATGGTCAGCAGATGATAGTATCTCGGATTCCATTATGATGTCACAATGTATGGTCAGCAGATAATAGTATCCAGGATTCCATTATGATGGCACAATATATGGCTAGCAGATGTTAGTATCCTGGATTCCATTATGATGTCACAATGTATGTTTAGCAGATGATATTATCCCGGATTCCATTATGATGTCACAATGCATGGTCAGCAGATAATAGTATCCAGGATTCCATTATGATGTCACAATGTATGGCTAGCAGATGTTAGTATCCCGGATTCCATTATGACATCACAATGTATGGTCAGCAGATTATAGTATCCCGGATTCCATTATGATGTAACAATGTATGGTCAACAGATAATAGTATCCAGGATTCCATTATGATGTCACAATGTATGGCTAGCAGATGTTAGTATCCCGGATTCCATTATGACATCACAATGTATGGTCAGCAGATGATAGTATCCAGGATTCTATTATGATGTCACAATGTATGGTCAGCAAATAATAGTATCCAGTATTCCATTATAATGTCACACTGTATGGTCAGCAGATGGTAGTATCCCGGATTCCATTATGATGTCACAATGTATAGTCAGCAGATGGTAGTTTCCCGGATTCCATTATGACGTCACAATGTAGGGCCAGCAGATTATAGTATCTTGGATTCCATTATGATGTCACAATGTATGGCTAGCAGATGGTAGTATCCCGGATTCCATTATGATGTCATAATATATGGTCAGCAGATGATAGTATCCAGGATTCCATTATGATGTCACAATGTATGGTCAGCAAATAATAGTATCCAGTATTCCATTATGATGTCACAATGTATAGTCAGCAGATGGTAGTATCCCGGATTCCATTATGATGTCACAATGTATGGCTAGCAGATGTTAGTATCCCGGATTCCATTATGATGTCACAATGTAGAACCAGCAGATTATAGTATCCCGGATTCCATTAAGATGTCACAATGTATGGTCAGCAGATGGTAGTATCCCAGATTCCATTATGACGTCACAATGTAGAACCAGCAGATTATAGTATCCCGGATTCCATTAAGATGTTACAATGTATGGTCAGCAGATGGCAGTATCCCGGATTCCATTATGATGTCACAATGTATGGCTAGCATATTGTAGTATCCCGGATTCCATTATGATGTCACAATGTATGGTCAGCATATGGTAATATCCCGGATTCCATTATGATGTCACAATGTACGGTCAGCAGATGGTAGTATCCCGGATTCCAATATGATGTCACAATGTGAGGTCAGCATATAATAGTATCTCGGATTGCATTATGATGTCACAAAGTTTGGTCAGTAGATAATATTATTCAGAATTAAATTTGGTTGTCACAATGCATGGTCAGCAGATAATAGTATCCAGGATTCCATTATGATGTCATAAAGTATGGCTAGCAGATGGTAGTATCCTGGATTCCATTATGACATCACAATGTATGGTCAGCAGATTATAGTATCCCGGATTCCATTATGATGTCACAATGTATGGTCAGCAGATGGTAGTATCCCGGATTCCATTATGATGTCACAATGTATGGTCAGCAGATAATAGTATCCCGGATTCCATTATGATGTCACAATGTATGGTCAGCAGATATTAGTATCACAGGTTTCATCATGATGTCACAATGTATTGTCAGTAGATAATAGTATCCCGGATTCCATTATGATGTCACAATGTATGGTCTGCAGATAATAGTATCCAGGATTCCATTATGATGTCACAATGTATGGCTAGCAGATGGTAGTATCCTGGATTCCATTATGACATCACAATGTATGGTCAGCAGATTATAGTATCCCGGATTCTATTATAATGTCACAATGTATGGTCAGCAGATGGTAGTATCCCGGATTCCATTATGATGTCACAATGTATGGTCAGCAAATAATAGTATCCAGGATTCCATTATGATGTCACAATGTATGGCTAGCAGATGTTAGTATCCCGGATTCAATTATGATTTTACAATATATGGTCAGCAGATGATAGTATCCAAGATTCCATTATGATGTCAAAAAGTATGGTCAGCAAATAATAGTATCCAGTATTCCATTATGATGTCACAATGTATGGCTAGCAGATGGTGGTATCCCGGATTCCATTATGATGTCACGATGTATGGTCAGCATATGGTAATATCCCGGAATCCATTATGATGTTACAATGAATGGTCAGCAGATGGTAGTATCCCGGATTCAATTATGACGTCACAATGTATGGTCAGCAGATTATAGTATCCCAAATTCCATTATGATGTTACAATATATGGTCAGCAGATGTATGGTCAGCAGATAATAGTATCCCGGATTCCATTATGATATCACAATATATGGTCAGCAGATGGTACTATCCCGAATTCCATTATGATGTCACAATGTATGTTCAGCAGATAATAGTATCCAGGATTCTATTATGATGTCACAATGTATGGCTAGCAGATGGTAGTATCCTGGATTCCATTATGACGTCACAATGTATGGTCAGCTGATGTTAGTATCCCGGATTCCATTATGATGTCACAATGTATTATCTGAAGATAATAGTATCCCGGATTACATTATGATGTCACAATGTATGGTCAGCAGATTATAGTATGCAGAATTTCATTATAATATCACAATGTATGGCTAGCAGATGGGTGTATCCCGGATTCAATTATGATGTCACAATGCATGGTCAGCACATAATATTATCCAGGATTCCATTATGATGTCACAATGCATGGTCAGCAGATAATAGTATTCAGGATTCCATTATGATGTCACAATGTATGGCTAGCAGATGCTAGTATCCCGGATTCCATTATGACGTCACAATGTATGGTCAGCAGATTATAGTATCCCGGATTCCATTATGATGTCACAATGTATTTTCAGCAGATGGTAGTATACCGGATTCCATTATGATGTCACAATGTATAGTAAACAGATAATAGTATCCATGATTGTATTATGATGTCACAATGTATGGCTAGCAGAAGTTAGTATTCCGGATACCATTATGACGTCACAATGTATGGTCAGCAGATTATAGCATCCCGGATTCCATTATGATGTCACAATGTATGGTCAGCAGATGGTAGTATCCCGGATTCCATTATGATGTCACAATGTATGGTCAGCAGATAATAGTATCAAGGATTCCAATATGATGTCACAATGTATGGCTAGCAGATGGTAGTATTCCGGATTCCATTATGATGTCATAATATATGGTCAGCAGATGATAGTATCCAGGATTCTATTATGATGTCACAATGTATGGTCAGCAGATAATAGTATCCAGTATTCCATTATGAAGTCACAATGTATGGTCAGCACATAGTAGTATCCCGGATTACATTATGATGTCACAATGTGTCGTCAGCAGATAATAGTATGTAGGATTTCATTATAATGTCACAATCTTTGGCTAGCAGATGCTAGTATGCCGGATTCCATTATAATGTTACAATCTATGGTCAGCAGATGGTAGTATCCCGGATTCCATTATGACATCACAATGTATAGTCAGCAGATGATAGTATCTCGGATTCCATTATGATGTCACAATGTATGGCTAGCAGATGTTAGTATCCCGGATTCCATTATGACATCACAATGTATGGTCAGCAGATTATAGTATCCCGGATTCCATTATGATGTAACAATGTATGGTCAATAGATAATAGTATCCAGGATTCCATTATGATGTCACAATGTATGACTAGCAGATGTTAGTATCCCGGATTCCATTATGACATCACAATGTATTTTCAGCAGATTATAGTATCTAGGATTCCATTATGATGTCACAATGTATTGTCAGCAGATAATAGTATCCAGGATTCCATTATGAAGTCAATAATGTATGGCTAGCAGATGGTAGAATCCCGGATTCCATTATGATGTCACAATGTATGGTCAGCAGATGATAGTATCCCGGATTCCATTATGATGTCACAATGTATGGTTAGCAGATGGTAGTATCCCGGATTCCATTATGATGTCACAATGTATGGTCAGCATATGGCAATATCCCGGATTCCATTATGATGTCACAATGAATGGTCAGCAGATATTAGTATCCCAGATTCCATTATGACGTCACAATGTATGGTTAGCAAATAATAGTATCCAGGATTCCATTATGATTTCACAATGTATGGTCAGCAGATGGTAGTATCCCGGATTTCATTATGATGTCACAATGTATGGCTAGCAGATTGTAGTATCCAGGATTTCATTATGATTTCACAATGTATGTTCAGCAGATGATAGTATCCCGGATTCCATTATGATGTCACAATGCATAGTCAGCAGATAATAGTATCCAGGATTCCATTATGATGTCACAATGTATGGCTAGCAGATGTTAGTATCCTGGATTCCATTATGACGTCACAATGTATGGTCAGCAGATTATAGTATCCCGGATTCCATTATGATGTCACAATGTATTTTCAGCAGATGGTAGTATCCCGGATTCCATTATGATGTCACAATGTATGGTCAAAAGATAATAGTATCCAGGATTCCATTATGATGTCACAATGTATGGCTAGCAGATTTCAGTATCCCGGATACCATTATGACGTCACAATGTATGGTCAGCAGATTATAGTATCCCGGATTCCATTATGATGTCACAATGTATGGTCAGCAGATGATAGTATCCCGGATATCATTATGATGTCACAAAGTATGGTCAGCAGATAATAGTATCCAGGATTCTATTATGATGTCACAATGTATGGCTAGCAGATGTTAGTATCCCGGATTCCATTATGATGTCACAATGTATGGTCAGCAGATGGTAGTTTCCCGGATTCCATTATGACGTCACAATGTAGGGCCAGCAGATTATAGTATCCCGGGTTCCATTATGATGTCACAATGTATGGTCAGCAAATAATAGTATCCTGTATTCCATTATGACGTCACAATGTAGGGCGAGCAGATTATAGTATCCCGGATTCCATTATGATGTCACAATGTATGGTCAGCAGATGGTAGTATCCCGGATTCCATTATGATGTCACAATGTATGGCTAGCATATTGTAGTATCCCGGATTCCATTATGATGTCACAATGTACGGTCAGCAGATGGTAGTATCCTGGATTCCATTATGATGTCACAATGTGAGGTCAACATATAATAGTATCCGGGATTGCATTATGATGTCACAATGTTTGGTCAGTAGATAATATTATTCAGAATTCCATTATGATGTCACAATGTATTGTCAGCAGATAATAGTATGCAGGATTCCTTTATTATGTCACAATGTATGGTCAGCAGACAATAGTATACGAGAATGCATTATGATGTCACAAAGTATGGCTAGCAGATGGTAGTATCCTGGATTACCTTATGACATCACAATGTATGTGTCACGGCCATGGCTATGACCGTGACTCCTGAACCGCATGCGGTTGTCAGCGGTTCTCTTTGGTGTTCAATCACAGGTGAGGGCTGTAATATTTGCCTCACCTGTGGTTGCCGCTGGCAACAGTGTGTATGGGCAGCGTAGCAGTCGGAGCTGTGCCATTGCAGCTTGCTACGTTGTGCATGCGGTTTTGTGTGATGTGTGTATGTGTGCACTTGTTGTTAGTTATTGTGTGCACTTTCCCTTTATGTATGTTTGTTTTCCCTTCTGTGTTACTGGAAGGGTTAATTTCCTTCCCAGTGTGTGTGTGATGTCACTGGGTGTGTCCAATCCTTGGGTGTGGCCACTTGGGCCTATAAAGACCCTCTCTCTTGCAGAGCTCAGTAGGTTGCTTCAGCATGCTTGCTGATAGCAGCCTCCTGTGTTTGTCATCCGCCAGTGAGAGCCACCACTGTGGTCATAGTTTAAGTTTGAGTTTACAGTTCATAGTATAGTTTTATGTTTGCCTATGTCTTTATGTGTGTGTTGTAGCAAGTTTGTCTGTTGGGATTTTCATATGTGTTTGTGCAGCATAACGGTTCTGGATCCCTGTCTGTTTAGGGATCCAGTCAGCAGGGCTGTGGCAGGTTGGTGATTGTCTGTTCACCTGCCATTTCCGTATTGCTGTTTCTGTTCCCCTTTTCCCAACAGCTTGGCCATTGAGGCTCCTGCTCCTCTGTGTCTAGGAGGAGTAGGTTGCCTTACCCAGCTCCTAGCTCAGGGATCTGCGGAGGGTAAGACGGGGCTCCGAGGTTCCGGCGCATGGGCCCTCCTACCTTAAAGGTCGGCCCATGCAGGTTAGGAGTTAGGGTCAGGGTAGGGACGCTATAGGAGGTGACCTGCTCCCTGTCCTGTGGCTTCATGGCCGAGTAGCTACTTCAACACCTGGCACCTCACGGCTGAGGGTTTCCCCCATCCTCAGCCGTGACAGTATGGTCAGCAGATAATAGTATCTAAGATTCCATTATGATGTCACAATGTATGGCTAGAAGATGTTAGTATCTCGGATTCCATTATAACGTCACAATGTATTGTCAGCGGATTATAATATTCCGGATTCCATTATAATTTCACAATGTATGGTCAGCAGATAATAGTATCCAGGATTCCATTGTGATGTCACAATGTATGGCTAGCAGATAATAGTATCCCGGATTCCATTATGATGTCACAATATATGGTCAGCAGATGATAGTATCCAGGATTCCATTATGATGTCACAATGTATGGTCAGCAAATAATAGTATCCAGTATTCCATTATGATGTCACAATGTATGGTCAGCAGATGGTAGTATCCCGGATTCCATTATGATGTCACAATGTATGGCTAGCAGATGGTAATATCCCGGATTCCATTATGATGTCACGATGTATGGTCAGCATATGGTAATATCCCGGAATCCATTATGATGTTACAATGAATGGTCAGCAGATGGTTATATCCCGGATTCCATTATGACGTCACAATGTATGGTCAGCATATAATAGTATCCGGGATTCCATTATGATGTCACAATGTATTGTCAGCAGATAATAGCATCCAGGATTCCATTATGATGTCACAATGTATGGTCAGCAGATGGTAGTATCCCGGATTCCATTATAATGTCACAATGTGAGGTCAGCATATAATAGTATCCGGGATTCCATTATGATGTCACAATGTATGGTCAGCAGATGGTAGTATCCTGGATTTCATTATGATGTCACAATGTATGGTCAGCAGATAATAGTATCCCGGATTCCATTATGATGTCACAATGTATGGTCTGCAGATAATAGTATCCAGGATTCCATTATGACGTCACAATGTATGGCTAGCAGATGGTAGTATCCTGGATTCCATTATGATGTCACAATATATAGTCAGCAGATGATAGTATCCAGTATTCCATTATGATGTCACAATGTATGGTCAGCAGATGGTAGTATCTCGGATTCCATTATGATGTCACAATGTATGGCTAGCAGATGGTAATATCCCGGATTCCATTATGATGTCACGATGTATGGTCAGCATATGTTCATATCCCAAAATCCATTATGATGTTACAATGACTGGTCAGCAGATGGTAGTATCCCGGATTCCATTATGACGTCACAAAGTATGGTCAGCAGATGTATGGTCAGCAGATAATAGTATCCCGGATTCCATTATGATGTCACAATATATGGTCAGCAGATGGTACTATCCCGGATTCCATTATGATGTCCCAATGTATGTTCAGCAGATGATAGTATCCCGGATTCCATTATGATGTCACAATGTATGTTCAGCAGATAATAGTATCCCGGATTCCATTATGACGTCACAATGTATGGTCAGCTGATGTTAGTATCCCGGATTCCATTATGATGTCACAATGTATTATCAGAAGATAATAGTATCCAGGATTTCATTATGATGTCACAATATATGGTCAGCAGATTATAGTATCCCGGATTTCATTATGATGTCACAATGTATGGTCAGCAGATAGTAGTGTCCCGGATTACATTATGATGTCACAATGTATGGTCAGCAGATGGGTGTATCCGGGATTCAATTATGATGTCACAATGCATGGTCAGCACATAATATTATCCAGGATTCCATTATGATGTCACAATATATGTCAGCAGATAATAGTATCCAGGATTCCATTATGATGTCACAATGTATGGCTAGCAGATGGTAGTATCCCGGATTCTATTATGATGTCACAATGCATGGTCAGCAGTTAATAGTATTCAGGATTCCATTATGATGTCACAATGTATGGTCAGCAGATGGTAGTATCCCGGATTCCATTATGATGTCACAATGTATGGTCAGCAGATTATAGTATTCCGGATTCCATTATGATGTCACAATGTATTTTCAGCAGTTGGTAGTATCCCGGATTCCATTATGATGTCAAAATGTATGGTCAACAGATAATAGTATCCAGGATTGTATTATGATGTCACAATGTATGGCTATCAGATGTTAGTATCCCGGATACCATTATGACGTCACAATGTATGGTGAGCAGATTATAGTATCCCGGATTCCATTATGATGTCACAATGTATGGTCAGCAGATGGTAGTATCCCGGATTCCATTATGATGTCACAATGTATGGTCAGCAGATAATAGTATCAAGGATTCCAATATGATGTCACAATGTATGGCTAGCAGATGGTAGAATCCCGGATTCCATTATGATGTCATAATATATGGTCAGCAGATGATAGTATCCCGGATTCCATTATGATGTCACAATGTATGGTCAGCAGATAATAGTATCCAGGATTCCATTATGATGTTACAATGTATGTTTAGCAGATGATAGAATCCCGGATTCCATTATGATGTAACAATGTATGGTCAACAGATAATAGTATCCAGGATTCAATTATGATGTCACAATGTTTGGCTAGCAGATGTTAGTATTCCGGATTTCATTATGACATCACAATGTATGGTCAGCAGATGTTAGTATCCAGGATTCCATTATGATGTCACAATGTATGGTCAGCAGATAATAGTATTCAGGATTCCATTATGAAGTCACAATGTATGGCTAGCAGATGGTAGAATCCCGGATTCCATTATGATGTCACAATGTATGGTCAGCAGATGATAGTAACCCGGATTCCATTATGATGTCACAATGTATAGTCAGCAGATGGTAGTATCCCGGATTCCATCATGACATCACAATGTATGGTCAGCAGATGATAGTATCTCGGATTCCATTATGATGTCACAATGTATGGTCAGCAGATAATAGTATCCAGGATTCCATTATGATGTCACAATGTATGGCTAGCAGATGTTAGTATCCCGGATTCCATTATGACATCACAATGTATGGTCAGCAGATGTTAGTATCCAGGATTCCATTATGATGTCACAATGTATGGTCAGCAGATAATAGTATCCAGGATTCCATTATGAAGTCACAATATATGGCTAGCAGATGGTAGAATCCCGGATTCCATTATGATGTCACAATGTATGGTCAGCATTTGGTAGTATCCCGTATTCCATTATGATGTCACAATGTATGGCTAGCAGATGGTAGTATCCCGTTTTCCATTATGATGTCACAATGTATGGTCAGCATATGGCAATATCCCGGATTCCATTATGATGTCACAATGAATGGTCAGCAGATGGTAGTATCCCGGATTCTATTATGACGTCACAATGTATGGTTAGCAAATGATAGTATCCAGGATTCCATTATGACGTCACAATGTATGGTTAGCAAATGATAGTATACCGGATTCCATTATGACGTCACAAAGTATGGTTAGCAAATAATAGTTTACAGGATTCCATTATGATTTCACAATGTATGGTCAGCAGATAGTAGTATCCCGGATTCCATTATGATGTCACAATGTATGGTCAGCAGATTGTAGTATCCAGGATTTCATTATGATTTCACAATGTATGTTCAGCAGATGATAGTATACCGGATTCCATTATGATGTCACAATGCATAGTCAGCAGATAATAGTATCCAGGATTTCATTATGATGTCACAATGTATGGCTAGCAGATGTTAGTATCCTGGATTCCATTATGACGTCACAATGTATGGTCAGCAGATTATAGTATCCCGGTTTCCATTATGATGTCACAATGTATTTTCAGCAGATGGTAGTATCCCGGATTCCATTATGATGTCACAATGTATGGTCAGCAGATAATAGTATCAAGGATTCCAATATGATGTCACAATGTATGGCTAGCAGATGGTAGAATCCCGGATTCCATTATGATGTCATAATATATGGTCAGCAGATGATAGTATCCCGGATTCCATTATGATGTCACAATGTATGGTCAGCAGATAATAGTATCCAGGATTCCATTATGAAGTCACAATGTATGGTCAGCACATAGTAGTATCCCGGATTACATTATGATGTCAAAATGTATCGTCAGCAGATAATAGTATGCAGGATTTCATTATAATGTCACAATGTATGGCTAGCATGTGGTAGTATCCCGGATTCCATTATGATGTCACAATGTATGGTCAGCAGATGGTAGTATCCCGGATTCCATTATGACATCACAATGTATGGTCAGCAGATGATAGTATCTCGGATTCCATTATGATGTTACAATGTATTGTCAGCAGATAATAGTATCCAGGATTCCATTATGATGTCACAATGTATGGCTAGTAGATGTTAGTATCCTGGATTCCATTATGATGTCACAATGTATGTTTAGCAGATGATAGAATTCCGGATTCCATTATGATGTAACAATGTATGGTCAGCAGATGTTAGTATCCAGGATTCCATTATGATGTCACAATGTATGGTCAGCAGATAATAGTATCCAGGATTCCATTATGAAGTCACAATGTATGGCTAGCAGATGGTAGAATCCCGGATTCCATTATGATGTCACAATGTATGGTCAGCAGATGATAGTAACCCGGATTCCATTATGATGTCACAATGTATAGTCAGCAGATGGTAGTATCCCGGATTCCATTATGATGTCACAATGTATGGTCAGCAGATGATAGTATCTCGGATTCCATTATGATGTCACAATGTATGGCTAGCAGATGTTAGTATCCTGGATTCCATTATGACGTCACAATGTATGGTCAGCAGATTATAGTATCCCGGTTTCCATTATGATGTCACAATGTATTTTCAGCAGATGGTAGTATCCCGGATTCCATTATGATGTCACAATGTATGGTCAGCAGATAATAGTATCAAGGATTCCAATATGATGTCACAATGTATGGCTAGCAGATGGTAGAATCCCGGATTCCATTATGATGTCATAATATATGGTCAGCATATGGCAATATCCCGGATTCCATTATGATGTCACAATGAATGGTCAGCAGATGGTAGTATCCCAGATTCCATTATGACGTCAAAATGTATGGTTAGCAAATGATAGTATCCAGGATTCCATTATGACGTCACAATGTATGGTTAGCAAATGATAGTATCCCGGATTCCATTATGACGTCACAAAGTATGGTTAGCAAATAATAGTTTCCAGGATTCCATTATGATTTCACAATGTATGGTCAGCAGATAGTAGTATCCCGGATTCCATTATGATGTCACAATGTATGGTCAGCAGATTGTAGTATCCAGGATTTCATTATGATTTCACAATGTATGTTCAGCAGATGATAGTATCTCGGATTCCATTATGATGTCACAATGCATAGTCAGCAGATAATAGTATCCAGGATTCCATTATGATGTCACAATGTATGGCTAGCAGATGTTAGTATCCTGGATTCCATTATGACGTCACAATGTATGGTCAGCAGATTATAGTATCCCGGTTTCCATTATGATGTCACAATGTATGGTCAGCAGATAATAGTATCAAGGATTCCAATATGATGTCACAATGTATGGCTAGCAGATGGTAGAATCCCGGATTCCATTATGATGTCATAATATATGGTCAGCAGATGATAGTATCCCGGATTCCATTATGATGTCACAATGTATGGTCAGCAGATAATAGTATTCAGGATTCCATTATGAAGTCACAATGTATGGCCAGCACATAGTAGTATCCCGGATTACATTATGATGTCAAAATGTATCGTCAGCAGATAATAGTATGCAGGATTTCATTATAATGTCACAATGTATGGCTAGCATGTGGTAGTATCCCGGATTCCATTATGATGTCACAATGTATGGTCAGCAGATGGTAGTATCCCGGATTCCATTATGACATCACAATGTATGGTCAGCAGATGATAGTATCTCGGATTCCATTATGACGTTACAATGTATTGTCAGCAGATAATAGTATCCAGGATTCCATTATGATGTCACAATGTATGGCTAGTAGATGTTAGTATCCTGGATTCCATTATGATGTCACAATGTATGTTTAGCAGATGATAGAATCCCGGATTCCATTATGATGTAACAATGTATGGTCAACAGATAATAGTATCCAGGATTCAATTATGATGTCACAATGTATGGCTAGCATATGTTAGTATCCTGGATTCCATTATGACGTCACAATGTATGGTCAGCAGATTATAGTATCCCGGTTTCCATTATGATGTCACAATGTATTTTCAGCAGATGGTAGTATCCCGGATTCCATTATGATGTCACAATGTATGGTCAACAGATAATAGTATCCAGGATTCCATTATGATGTCACAATGTATGGTCAGCAGATGTATGGTCAGCAGATAATAGTATCCAGGATTCCATTATGATGTCACAATATATGGTCAGCAGATGGTACTATCCCGGATTCCATTATGATGTCACAATGTATGTTGTGCAGATGATAGTATCCCGGATTCCATTATGATGTCACAATGTATGTTCAGCAGATAATAGTATCCAGGATTCTATTATGATGTCACAATGTATGGCTAGCAGATGGTAGTATCCTGGATTCCATTATGACGTCACAATGTATGGTCAGCTGATGTTAGTATCCCGGATTCCATTATGATGTCACAATGTATGGTCAGCAGATAGTAGTATCCCGGTTTCCATTATGATGTCACAATGTATGGTCAGCAGATAGTAGTATCCCGGATTACATTATGATGTCACAATGTATGGCTAGCAGATGGGTGTATCCCGGATTCAATTATGATGTCACAATCCATGGTCAACACATAATATTATCCAGGATTCCATTATGATGTCACAATATATGTCAGCAGATAATAGTATCCAGGATTCCATTATGATGTCACAATGTATGGCTAGCAAATGGCAGTATCACGGATTCCATTATGATGTCACAATGTATGGTCAGCAGATAATAGTGTCCAGGATTCCATTATGATGTCACAATGTATGGCTAGCAGATGGTAGTTGTCACGACTGTGACTGATCCAGACAGGTCTGGGAGGAGAAGGTCGCAGCGACTTGCTACTCGCGATAGCTTGTGAGTTTGCTCCGTGGTTCAGGGTATGTCATCTGGGTTTTGCCTTGTGAACCTTTTTGTCCTGACTGGGAGTTTGTAGGCATCCTCCTCAGGTGAGTCCTGTCTGCCACTCCCAGCTACTATATTAGTTTCACTTTCACTTGCAGTCATTGCCAGATATAGTCCTTACTTCCAGTGCTACTGGATTCCATTATGATGTCACAATGTATAGTCAGCAGATGGTAGTATCCCGGATTCCATCATGACATCACAATGTATGGTCAGCAGGTGATAGTATCTCGGATTCCATTATAATGTCACAATGTATGGTCAGCAGATAATAGTATCCAGGATTCCATTATGATGTCACAATGTATGGCTAGCATATGTTAGTATCCTGGATTCCATCATGACATCACAATGTATGGTTAGCGGATGTTAGTATCCAGGATTCCATTATGATGTCACAATGTATGGTCAGCAGATAATAGTATCCAGGATTCCATTATGAAGTCACAATGTATGGCTAGCAGATGGTAGAATCCCGGATTCCATTATGATGTCACAATGTATGGTCAGCATTTGGTAGTATCCCGGATTCCATTATGATGTCACAATGTATGGCTAGCAGATGGTAGTATCCCGGATTCCATTATGATGTCACAATGTATGGTCAGCATATGGCAATATCCCGGATTCCATTATGATGTTACAATGAATGGTCAGCAGATGGTAGTATCCCGGATTCCATTATGACGTCACAATGTATGGTTAGCAAATGATAGTATCCAGGATTCCATTATGACATCACAATGTATGGTTAGCAAATGATAGTATCCCGGATTCCATTATGACGTCACAAAGTATGGTTAGCAAATAATAGTTTCCAGGATTCCATTATGATTTCACAATGTATGGTCAGCAGATAGTAGTATCCGGATTCAGTGCTACTCTGACCTTGGAAGGTGATCGTTTGATGGTGTTGCTGTGGAGCTCTTGTCCGGCGTGGACTGTCGTGTTTTGGATCGCCTTCTCTGCTCGTGACTGGATAAGTTTATCTCTGCTGTTGTTTGTTTGTTGCTGTCTTCCCCTGTTGTTTTCCTAAGACGTGAGTGATGGTGACTAGCGCTCCCATCGGCCTTTCCCCAGTCCAGTCTTGTTAGGGTGACTGAGGGTTTAGGCATCTTGCTCGCCGCACGGGTTCACACCCGGTCTAGGGTATCAGGGCAGACAGGTGCCAGCTTAGGGTTAGTTAGGGGTGGCCATTCTATTTCCCATCCGTAGATAAGGGTCCCCCTTCCCCTCCGTCTGGTGCGACACGACTGCTGCTGGTATAGCGGTCGTGACAGTATATCTGGCCTTTTAAAAAAAAAAAAAAAAAATTGACATTTCTTTTTTTTTTTTTCTTTGCTTGCTGTTTTGCTTTGTATTTTGTCTGTTCCACTATGGATCCGGATTCGGTTTTGGCGAAACAATTACAGGGGTTATCCCTTGAAGTGGCAGGATTAAAAGCAACAGTGCTGCAGCAGCAATCCTTGGGTTCCACCGTTGCTACGGGAAACCAAGGTACTCCTTAGCCAAAAGTGGCTTTACCTGATAGGTTCTCTGGAGGGAGAGACCAATTTGTAACCTTCAGAGAAGCTTGTAAATTGTTCTTCAGGTTACGCCCTAGATCCTCCGGCGGTGAGAAACAACGGGTGGGCATTGTAATTTCTCTCCTGCAAGGAGATCCGCAGGCTTGGGCTTTCTCCCTACCATCAGACTCTCCGGCCTTACGATCAGTGGAGGAGTTTTTTTGAAGCCCTGGGTCTCGTATATGATGACCCGGACAGGGTCTCACTGGCTGAGTCTGAGCTGCGTAGACTTCGGCAAGAGAACCGGTCTGCTGAACTATATTGTTCCGAGTTCCGTAGGTGGGCTACTGATACGTTATGGAACGACTCGGCCCTTAGGAGTCAGTTCTGCCAGGGGTTGTCTGAGAAATTAAAAGACGCGCTGGCAGTATACGAGGTCCCTGGGTCTCTTGAGGCTGCTATGTCTCTGTCCATAAGAATCGACAGACGACTCAGGGAGAGACTATTAAATTTCACGGAGGCCTCTATAGGGCAGGGATCGGTCTGTTATGGTCCAGTCGAACCAATGCAAATAGGGGGCGCCACTAGACGGGTGAATCCTCCTAAGTTCCGCCGTAGGTCAGAGGTTTGTTTTCGTTGTGGGGGGAGGGGTCATTTTGTAAAGGTTTGTCCCTCAGAACCCAAGAGACCACAAACAAAGGAGCCGCCGGAAAACTAGAGTCCCCAGATTGTGCGGAGGAGAACAGTCTGGGCGTATTCGTTTCCTCTATACGCATATCTCAGTTTTTGTTGTCCGCTACCGTTGAGGCGGGCAATAAGACTGAGATCTGTTCCGTCTTTTTGGACAGTGGGGCGGGGGTCAACTTGGTGGATTCACGGTTTGCTCAGGCTCTGGGTTTAACTCCGGAACCAGTATGCAGAACTATTCCTGTGTTTGCCATCGACTCCTCCCCTCTTACTCAGAGAGAGTTAACTCAGATCATCCATAATATCCATCTGCAGGTAGGGGACCTCCATAAAGAGCATATCTCTTGTTATGTCCTGGACGGTCTTCCGGCTCCTATGGTATTGGGGCTTCCCTGGCTGGTGACTCACAATCCAGTGGTGGATTGGCAGGCCGGGGAGATTGTGGAGTGGAGTGAACATTGTAAGGACAACTGCTTGAGTAGTAGGTGCTCTACACTCTCTGTAACATCTTTACCTGCCTTTCTGTCAGATTTTATGGATGTGTTCTCTGAGAAGGGTTGTCAGGGGTTACCACCTCATCGTCCATATGATTGCCCGATTAATTTATTACCTGGGGCAAAACTACCTAAAACCCGGTTATACAATCTTTCCGGCCCGGAGAGGAAGGCTATGAAAGATTATATTTCGGAGAGTTTGGCTAAGGGACACATCAGACCCTCTTCTTCACCTGTGGCTGCAGGGTTCTTTTTCGTTAAAAAGAAAGATGGGGGCCTACGTCCTTGCCTGGATTTCCGGGAATTAAACCGGATAACTATCCGAGATCCCTATCCTCTTCCTCTCATTCCCGACCACTTTAATCAGGTTGCTGGTGCTAAATGGTTCTCCAAAATGGATCTCAGAGGAGCCTATAACCTGGTTCGCATCAAAGAGGGGGATGAGTGGAAGACGGCTTTTAATACTCCGGAAGGGCATTATGAAAATCTGGTCATGCCATTTGGTCTTACTAATGCGCCTGCGGTATTCCAACATTTTGTCAACGATATTTTTAGTCACCTTATCGGGAGATTTGTTGTGATATATCTTGATGACATCCTGGTCTATTCCCCGGATCTGGATACACATAAGATCCATGTGAGACAAGTGCTGCAGATATTAAGGGCCAACAAATTGTTTGCTAAGTTAGAAAAATGTGTGTTCGCCATAAAAGAACTGCCATTTCTGGGGTATGTGTTGTCAGATTCAGGTTTCCGCATGGATCCAGAGAAAGTCCGGGCGATTATAGACTGGGATCTGCCTGAGAACCTGAAGGCATTGCAACGCTTCCTGGGGTTTGCCAATTTTTATATAAAGTTTATAAAGAACTATTCCTTGGTGGTCAAACCACTGACGGACATGACCCGAAAGGGATCCGATTTTTCTAAATGGTCACATGCAGCCAAAACTGTCTTTGCATCTCTGAAGGAGAGATTCACCTCGGCCCCTATTCTCGTACAGCCAGATGTCTCGCTTCCTTTTATTGTAGAGGTTGACGCATCAGAGGTGGGGGTGGGAGCGGTACTATCTCAGGGCCCGTCCCCTGGTGAATGGCGTCCGTGTGCTTTCTTTTCGAAGAAATTGTCTACTGCAGAGAGGAACTATGATATTGGCAACAGGGAACTTTTGAGGAGTGGCGTCATTTTTTGGAGGGGGCGGTTCATCCCGTCGCGGTGATTACTGATCACAAAAACTTATTATATCTGGAGTCTGCTAAACGTCTCACCCCTAGACAGGCTCGGTGGTCGTTAGGTTATTACAAAATTAAATCTAGTAAAAAATATCGCCCGGGGGCAAAAAATACTAAGGCGGATGCATTGTCTCGAAGTTTTCCTGGAGGGGGTGATGTTGAGGTACCAGAGCCCATTTTGCAAAAGGGGGTGGTGGTCTCTGCATTACACTCAGGTTTGGAGGGGAGGGTGTTGGAAGCTCAGGGGGACGCCCCGGCCTCCTGCCCCTCGGGTAAACTGTTTGTGCCAGAAACTTTACGACTGGAGATACTAAAAGAACACCATAACTCCACACTGGCAGGACACCCAGGTAGTAGGGCAACCTCTGAGTTAGTGTCTCGTCGGTTCTGGTGGCCTAAATGGCGCCAGGAGGTGTTGAATTTTGTGTCTGCATGTGCTACCTGTGCTCGTTCTAAGGTAGATCATACTCGTCCGGCAGGGCGTCTTTTACCTCTGGCCATCCCCAACAGGCCTTGGACGCACCTGTCAATGGATTTCATTACGGATCTACCAGTATCAGCGGGGAAGACGGTTATAATTGTGGTTGTTGACAGATTCAGTAAAATGGTGCACTTTATTGCTCTTGCCGCATTGCCTAATGCTAACACACTGGCTCAGGTTTTTATTGACCACATCGTGAAGCTTCACGGGGTCCCTTCCGATATTGTTTCGGATACCCAATTCGTTTCTAAATTTTGGAAAGCTTTTTGTTCTCGTTTAGGGGGTTCATCTGTCGTTTTCTTCATCTTTCCATCCTCAGTCCAACGGTCAGACTGAACGTACCAATCAAAACCTAGAGACATATTTGAGATGCTTTGTTTCCGAAAATCAGGAGGAATGGTCATCTTATTTACCGTTAGCCGAGTTTGCCATTAACCACCTCCGGACCGCCTAACGCAGGATCGCGTTCCGGAGGTGGCAGCGCTGCGCACAGTCACGCATATACGCGTCATCTCGCGAGACGCGAGATTTCCTGTGAACGCGCGCACACAGGCGCGCGCGCTCACAGGAACGGAAGGTAAGAGAGTTGATCTCCAGCCTGCCAGCGGCGATCGTTCGCTGGCAGGCTGGAGATGTGTTTTTTTTAACCCCTAACAGGTATATTAGACGCTGTTTTGATAACAGCGTCTAATATACCTGCTACCTGGTCCTCTGGTGGTCCCCTTTGTTTGGATCGACCACCAGAGGACACAGGTAGCTCAGTAAAGTAGCACCAAGCACCACTACACTACACTACACCCCCCCCCCATCACTTATTAACCCCTTATTAGCCCCTGATCACCCCTAATCACCCCTGATCACCCCATATAGACTCCCTGATCACCCCCCTGTCATTGATTACCCCCCTGTCATTGATCAACCCCCTGTAAAGCTCCATTCAGACGTCCGCATGATTTTTACGGATCCACTGATAGATGGATCGGATCCGCAAAACGCATCCGGACGTCTGAATGAAGCCTTACAGGGGCATGATCAATGACTGTGGTGATCACCCCATATAGACTCCCTGATCACCCCCCTGTCATTGATTACCCCCCTGTCATTGATTACCCCCCTGTAAAGCTCCATTCAGATGTCCGCATGATTTTTACGGATGCACTGATACATGGATCGGATCCGCAAAACGCATCCGGTCGTCTGAATGAAGCCTTACAGGGGCATGATCAATGACTGTGGTGATCACCCCCCTGTCATTGATTACCCCCCTGTAAAGCTCCATTCAGATGTCCGCATGATTTTTACGGATGCACTGATAGATGGATCGGATCCGCAAAACGCATCCGGACGTCTGAATGAAGCCTTACAGGGGCATGATCAATGACTGTGGTGATCACCCCATATAGACTCCCTGATCACCCCCCTGTCATTGATTACCCCCCTGTCATTGATTACCCCCCTGTAAAGCTCCATTCAGATGTCCGCATGATTTTTACGGATGCACTGATAGATGGATCGGATCCGCAAAACGCATCCGGACGTCTGAATGAAGCCTTACAGGGGCATGATCAATGACTGTGGTTATCACCCCATATAGACTCCCTGATCACCCCCCTGTCATTGATTACACCCCTGTCATTGATCACCCCCTGTAAAGCTCCATTCAGATGTCCGCATGATTTTTACGGATGCACTGATACATGGATCGGATCCGCAAAACGCATCCGGTCGTCTGAATGAAGCCTTACAGGGGCATGATCAATGACTGTGGTGATCACCCCCCTGTCATTGATTACCCCCCTGTAAAGCTCCATTCAGATGTCCGCATGATTTTTACGGATGCACTGATAGATGGATCCGATCCGCAAAACGCATCCGGACGTCTGAATGAAGCCTTACAGGGGCATGATCAATGACTGTGGTGATCACCCCATATAGACTCCCTGATCACCCCCCTGTCATTGATCACCCCCCTGTCATTGATTACCCCCCTGTAAAGCTCCATTCAGATGTCCGCATGATTTTTACGGATGCACTGATAGATGGATCCGATCCGCAAAACGCATCCGGACGTCTGAATGAAGCCTTACAGGGGCATGATCAATGACTGTGGTGATCACCCCATATAGACTCCCTGATCACCCCCCTGTCATTGATTACCCCCCTGTAAAGCTCCATTCAGATGTCCGCATGATTTTTACGGATGCACTGATAGATGGATCGGATCCGCAAAACGCATCCGGACGTCTGAATGAAGCCTTACACGGGCGTGATCAATGACTGTGGTTATCACCCCATATAGACTCCCTGATCACCCCCCTGTCATTGATCACCCCCCCTGTCATTGATCACCCCCCTGTCATTTAGCACCCCTCTGTAAGGCTCCATTCAGATATTTTTTTGGCCCAAGTTAGCAGAATTTTATTTTTTTTTTCTTACAAAGTCTCATATTCCACTAACTTGTGTCAAAAAATAAAATCTCACATGAACTCACCATACCCCTCACGGAATCCAAATGCGTAAAATTTTTTAGACATTTATATTCCAGACTTCTTCTCACGCTTTAGGGCCCCTAGAATGCCAGGGCAGTATAAATACCCCACATGTGACCCCATTTCGGAAAGAAGACACCCCCAGGTATTCCGTGAGGGGCATATTGAGTCCATGAAAGATTGAAATTTTTGTCCCAAGTTAGCGGAACGGGATACTTTGTGAGAAAAAAATTAAAAATATCAATTTCCGCTAACTTGTGCCAAAAAAAAAAAATTTCTATGAACTCGCCATGCCCCTCATTGAATACCTTGGGGTGTCTTCTTTCCAAAATGGGGTCACATGTGGGGTATTTATACTGCCCTGGCATTCTAGGGGCCCCAAAGCGTGAGAAGAAGTCTGGTATCCAAATGTCTAAAAATGCCCTCCTAAAAGGAATTTGGGCACCTTTGCGCATCTAGGCTGCAAAAAAGTGTCACACATCTGGTATCGCCGTACTCAGGAGAAGTTGGGGAATGTGTTTTGGGGTGTCATTTTACATATACCCATGCTGGGTGAGAGAAATATCTTGGTCAAATGCCAACTTTGTATAAAAAAATGGGAAAAGTTGTCTTTTGCCAAGATATTTCTCTCACCCAGCATGGGTATATGTAAAATGACACCCCAAAACACATTCCCCAACTTCTCCTGAATACGGCGATACCAGATGTGTGACACTTTTTTGCAGCCTAGGTGGGCAAAGGGGCCCATATTCCAAAGAGCACCTTTAGGATTTCACAGGTCATTTACCTACTTACCACACATTAGGGCCCCTGGAAAATGCCAGGGCAGTATAACTACCCCACAAGTGACCCCATTTTGGAAAGAAGACACCCCAAGGTATTCTGTGAGGGGCATGGCGAGTTCCTAGAATTTTTTATTTTTTGTCACAAGTTAGTGGAAAATGCTTATTTTTTTTTTTTTTTTTTTTTCATACAAAGTCTCATATTCCACTAACTTGTGACAAAAAATAAAAACTTCCATGAACTCACTTTGCCCATCAGCGAATACCTTGGGGTCTCTTCTTTCCAAAATGGGGTCACTTGTGGGGTAGTTATACTGCCCTGGCATTCTAGGGGCCCAAATGTGTGGTAAGGAGTTTGAAATCAAATTCTGTAAAAAATGACCTGTGAAATCCGAAAGGTGCTCTTTTGAATATGGGCCCCTTTGCCCACCTCGGCTGCAAAAAAGTGTCACACATCTGGTATCTCCGTAATCGGGAGAAGTTGGGGAATGTGTTTTGGGGTGTCATTTTACATATACCCATGCTGGGTGAGAGAAATATCTTGGCAAAAGACAACTTTTCCCATTTTTTTATACAAAGTTGGCATTTGACCAAGATATTTATCTCACCCAGCATGGGTATATGTAAAAAGACACCCCAAAACACATTCCTCAACTTCTCCTGAATACGGGGATACCAGATGTGTGACACTTTTTTGCAGCCTAGGTGGGCAAAGGGGCCCACATTCCAAAGAGCACCTTTCGGATTTCACAGGTCATTTACCTACTTACCACACATTTGGGCCCCTAGAATGCCAGGGCAGTATAACTACCACACAAGTGACCCCATTTTGGAAAGAAGAGACCCCAAGGTATTCGCTGATGGGCATAGTGAGTTCATGGAAGTTTTTATTTTTTGTCACAAGTTTGTGGAATATGAGACTTTGTATGAAAAAAAAAAAAAAAAAAAAAAAAATCATCATTTTCCACTAACTTGTGACAAAAAAAAAAAAATTCTAGGAACTCGCCATGCCCCTCACGGAATACCTTGGGGTGTCTTCTTTCCAAAATGGGGTCACTTGTGGGGTAGTTATACTGCCCTGGTATTCTAGGGGCCCAAATGTGTGGTAAGGAGTTTGAAATCAAATTCAGGAAAAAATGAGGAGTGAAATCCGAAAGGTGCTCTTTGGAATATGGGCCCCTTTGCCCACCTAGGCTGCAAAAAAGTGTCACACATCTGGTATCCCCGTACTCAGGAGAAGTTGAGGAATGTGTTTTGGGGTGTCTTTTTACATATACCCATGCTGGGTGAGATAAATATCTTGGTCAAATGACAACTTTGTATAAAAAAATGGGAAAAGTTGTCTTTTGCCAAGATATTTCTCTCACCCAGCATGGGTATATATAAAATGACACCCCAAAACACATTCCCCACCTTCTCCTGAGTACGGAGATACCAGATGTGTGACACTTTTTTGCAGCCTAGGTGGGCAAAGGGGCCCATATTCCAAAGAGCACCTTTCGGATTTCACAGGTCATTTTTTACAGAATTTGATTTCAAACTCCTTACCACACATTTGGGCCCCTAGAATGCCAGGGCAGTATAACTACCCCACAAGTGACCCCATTTTGGAAAGAAGAGACCCCAAGGTATTCGCTGATGGGCATAGTGAGTTCATAGAAGTTTTTATTTTTTGTCACAAGTTAGTGGAATATGAGACTTTGTAAGGAAAAAAAAAAAAAAAAAAAAAATCATCATTTTCCGCTAACTTGTGACAAAAAATAAAAAGTTCTATGAACTCACTATGCCCATCAGCGAATACCTTAGGGTGTGTACTTTCAGAAATGGGGTCATTTGTGGGGTGTTTGTACTGTCTGGGCATTGTAGAACCTCAGGAAACATGACAGGTGCTCAGAAAGTCAGAGCTGCTTCAAAAAGCGGAAATTCACATTTTTGTACCATAGTTTGTAAACGCTATAACTTTTACCCAAACCATTTTTTTTTTACCCAAACATTTTTTTTTTATCAAAGACATGTAGAACTATAAATTTAGAGCAAAATTTCTATATGGATGTCGTTTTTTTTGCAAAATTTTACAACTGAAAGTGAAAAATGTCATTTTTTTGCAAAAAAATCGTTAAATTTCGATTAATAACAAAAAAAGTAAAAATGTCAGCAGCAATGAAATACCACCAAATGAAAGCTCTATTAGTGAGAAGAAAAGGAGGTAAAATTCATTTGGGTGGTAAGTTGCATGACCGAGCAATAAACGGTGAAAGTAGTGTAGGTCAGAAGTGTAAAAAGTGGCCTGGTCTTTCAGGGTGTTTAAGCACTGGGGGCTGAGGTGGTTAATAATCGTCGTCAAGAATCCACCGATAAGTCACCATTTTTTGGTGCGTATGGTTTCCATCCTCAGTTTTGTACGTTTAGTGAGGGGGGGGCCGTCTGGGATTCCCGAGGAGGAACGATTTGTGTCTTCACTTTCTTCAGTGTGGCAGAGTGTGCAAGAAAGTTTGAAGAGAATTGGTGGTAGATACAAACTGATAGGAAGCACTCTGAAGGTCCGGACCTTGGGGTGAATGACTTGGTGTGGTTGTCTACCAGAAATATCAAGTTGAAGGTTCCCTCGTGGAAATTAGGTCCGAGATTTATTAATCCTTATAGGGTAATTAAGATCATTAACCCGGTGGCTTTTCGTCTGGAGCTACCTCAGACTCTAAGGATCCATAATGTCTTCCACAGATCTCTACTTAAGAGAAATGTAGAACCTCCTGAACCATTGCCACTACCGCCTCCACCGGTGGTTGTTGATGGCAGTCTTGAGTTTCAGGTAGAAAAGATTGTTGATTCACGATATGTTCGCCGCTCTCTTCAGTACCTGGTGCACTGGAAAGGTTATGGTTCCGAAGAGAGAATGTGGGTTCCAGCATCAGAGATAAAAGCGGACAGACTCATTCGGGCTTTTCATAGCTCCCATCCGGAGAGGCCTGGTCTTGAGGGTCCAGGGGCCCCCTCGTAGAAAGGGGGGTACTGTCACGACTGTGACTGATCCAGACAGGTCTGGGAGGAGAAGGTCGCGGCGACTTGCTACTCGCGATAGCTTCTGAGTTTGCTCCATGGTTCAGGGTATGTCATCTGGGTTTTGCCTTGTGAACCTTTTTGTCCTGACTGGGAGTTTGTAGGCATCCTCCTCAGGTGAGTCCTGTCTGTCACTCCCAGCTACTATATTAGTTTCACTTTCACTTGCAGTCATTGCCAGATATAGTCCTTACTTCCAGTGCTACTCTGACCTTTGAAGGTGAACGTTTGATGGTGTTGCTGTGGAGCTCTTGTCCGGCGTGGACTGTCGTGTTTTGGATCGCCTTCTCTGCTCGTGACTGGATAAGTTTATCTCTGCTGTTGTTTGTTTGTTGCTGTCGTGAGTGATGGTGACTAGCGCTCCCATCGGCCTTTCCCCAGTCCAGTCTTGTTAGGGCGACTGAGGGTTTAGGCATCCTGCTCGCCGCACGGGTTCACACCCCGTCTAGGGTATCAGGGCAGACAGGTGCCAGCTTAGGGTTAGTCAGGGGTGGCCATTCTATTTCCCATCCGTAGATAAGGGTCCCCCTTCCCCTCCGTCTGGTGCGACACGACTGCTGCTGGCATAGCGGTCGTGACAGTAGTATCCCGGATTCCATTATGATGTCACAATGCATGGTCAGCAGATAATAGTATGCAGGATTCCATTATGATGTCACAATGTATGGCTAGCAGATGGGTGTATCCCGGATTCCATTATGACGTCACAATGTATGGTCAGCAGATTATAGTATCCCGAATTCCATTATGATGTCACAATGTATGGCTAGCAGATTGTAGTATCCCGGATTTCATTATGACTTCACAATGTATGTTCAGCAGATGATAGTATCCCGGATTCCATTATGATTTCACAATGTATGGCTAGCAGATGGTAGTATCCCGGATTCCATTATGATGTCATAATATATGGTCAACAGATGATAGTATCCAGGATTCCATTATGATGTCACAATGTATGGTCAGCAAATAATAGTATCCAGTACTCCATTATGATGTCACAATGTATGGTCAGCAGATGGTAGTATCCCGGATTCTATTATGATGTCACAATGTATGGCTAGCAGATGGTGGTATCCCGGATTCCATTATGATGTCACAATGTATGGTCAGTATATGGTAATATCCCGGAATCCATTATGATGTCACAATGAATGGTCAGCAGATGGTAGTATCCCGGATTCCATTATGACGTCACAATGTATGGTCAGCAGATAATAGTATCCCGAATTCCATTATGATGTCACAATGTATGGTCAGCAGTTGGTACTATCCCGGATTCCATTATGATGTCACAATGTATGGTCAGCAGATGGGTGTATCCCGGATTCCATTATGATGTCACAATGTATAGCTAGCAGATTGTAGTATCCCGGATTTCATTATGACTTCACAATGTATATTCAGCAGATGATAGTATCTAGGATTCCATTATGATGTCACAATGCATGGTCAGAAAATAATAGAATCCAGGATTCCATTATGATGTCACACTGTATGGCTTGCAGATTTTAGTATCCCGGATTCCATTATGACATCACAATGTATGGTCAGCAGATTATAGTATTCCGGATTCCATTATGATGTCACAATGTATGGCTAGCAGATGGTAGTATCCCGGATTCCATTATGATGTCACAATGTATGGTCAGCATATGGTAATATCCCGGATTCCATTATGACATCACAATGTATAATCAGCAGATTATAGTATCCCGGATTCCATTACGATGTCACAATGTTTGGTCAGCAGATAATAGTATCAAGGATTCCATTATGATTTCACAATATATGGTCAGCAGATGGTACTATCCCGGATTCCATTATGATGTCACAATGTATGTTCAGCAGATAATAGTATCCCGGATTCCATTATGATGTCACAATGTATGTTCAGCAGATAATAGTATCCAGGATTCTATTAAGATGTCACAATGTGTGGCGAGCAGATGGTAGTATCCTGGATTCCATTATGACGTCACAATGTATGGAGCAGAAGTAGAGAAAAAAAAAAAAGAAAGAAGGTTATCCAAAAGCTGCCAGGGACTGTGCTTTGTCCCTGAAGAAAAGGATAAAGAAGGGGCGCCACAAGGATAGTACGAAAAAGGAGATTGAGCAGGGAAAAAAAGGTTTGCTGGAGAGGCAGCTCTGGTGTGGGATGAAGCCAACCACCACAGAGAAATTGAGATAATTAGTGAAGGGTAAGGAACAGGGGGTAGTCACCCACCCCGAGTTTTAACCGATCACTGTAAAAGAACAGTTGAGCGCCAAACTCCTAGGAGACAGAATAGAGGTGTTGGAAAATCGTAGACATTAGCAAAGATCACCAAACTCAAGTGCTATAGGCTGGCATGTAGAGCACCGTTGAGAATAGGTGTTAAAAAATAGGATGATATTTGTGTAATTATCATGTAGCAATAAAACTGAATAGATGTATAAAATAAGTATTTCAAGAAAAGTAAAAATGAAAAATAATAATAGAACTATGGAGACAATAATAAGAATAAAATCATTGGTAAAAATCCACTCACTTCACAGGGGGGGCACCACAAGGATGAACTTAAAGCACCTGTGGCAAGTCACCCCCCTAAGCCGGGATCGCGTATAAGTTGTCAGAGGTAGACTTCTACGTCCTGGGTGTACAGCCTGGTTGGTAAAGCAGCAGACAAATCCAAAGGTACGTATTTGATCCTCTTTAATGATAAAACATAAGGCTCAACGCGTTTCAGGGGTTACAATACCCCCTTCATCAGGAGCAGGATATGCAATAGACATAATGTATGGGCTTTAAATACATGTGGGTGTGCCGTTTTGGCGCCAAAAAACAGTGGGTGGAGTCACAAATGATGACATCATCGTTGTGGGAATAAGAATATTTTAAAATACAGGTACATTGGTGGTGCCTGTAGTAGATGAAAGGCTGGACACCTATATACACAAAAACCATATGAAACTATATAACAAAACTACCCTCAGATCGTTAGTATTTCTATATTGGAATCGTATAACCGGAAGTCAGGTGGGTGGAACGCAACGTGCGTTCCACCAGACCATATCCGGGATGGAGTAAGCCACAACCGGAAGTGAGCCGTCACCGGAAGTTGCTATGTTAGAATTAGGTGGAACGCAGGATGCGTTCCGCCTGGTACATATCCGGAATAGAGAGGCCGGAAGTTTGCCTGTGGAAGACCCAGGGGCACACGCAGCTGTAGTAAAAGCAAGTGGAACGCAGTATGCGTTCCACCTGGCGCATATCCGGATCGAGAAGACCGGAAAGGCGCCTGTGGGACGCACAGGGATCCACCCACGTTATAAATGTCTACTAAATAGGTAAAAACATAAATATGGAAATACATCTGGCCAATCAGTGAATGGCCTTAAAAATATAGTAATATAACAATGAAAATAACAATAAAAGTATCAATAAAATAAGAAAATGTGCGTATCTTGATTCACCCTATATATAGCTACATGGATAATGTCACTCATAGTAGTAATATTTGTACTGATAAAAAAATGGGTATCGACGTTAGGATCGGGTCGCATAAAAGGTATACATAAAAACTAATTTATATTGATATCTGTGGGGATCAAATATGCCTCTATTAGACAGTATGGGTATACTGTCTCCAGAAATGCCAATTTTTGTTAATTTTGTCCCAACTGGAATATAATGATGGGTGGTGTACAAATACTAATAATAAAAGTGTAAGTAACGTAGTGATAATAGCACGATAATGTGAGGAAAAAATGGTATATCGATGTATAGATGAATGGATCTGTATATTTATTTCTTTGAGTAGTTACCATTGAAAGATTAGGTATATGGTGGTGTATGGTGATGTCGTATCTGTAAATGAATCAAGATCTTATATAGGGAGCTGGTAATTTTAGTAGTTGGTATACTCAAGAGATTCATTGAGACCGAAAGGTATGAGGGTGTTTAGCTTGAAGATCCAGAACATTTCTTTTCTGCACAGTGTTTGAAATGATCGGGGAACCCATTCGAGTGGCGTAACTGACAAAGATGTGGGGTCACCTTCATGATGAGAAGCGTAGTGTCGGGATACACTGTGTGTGCAAATTTTGCGTCTTATGTTCGAACGATGCTCATTCATACGTTCCTTCAGAGATTGAGTTGTGCGCCCAACATACAGAAGGTTACACGGACATTGCAGTAGGTAGACCACATTTGTAGTGCTGCAATTCATAGAGTGGTGTATGGTAATTGGTTTCATAGGGTGAGGTAAGGTCACCCGTTCGCCGCAACAGTTTATGATGTCACAGCACATACATCTTTTTATTCCGCATTTGTGTGAGCCTATTTTCAGTAGGCTCTTGTTGGGACCCGATTTGGGACATCGTGGGTTAATCTCAAGTTTGGGACATGAGGGGGCTAAAATGTTTTTCAAGGTCTGGGCACGTTTAAAAATTAAATTAGAGGTTTTTGGGATAGTCTTGCCTATAATGGGATCCTTTAATAAAATATTCCAATGTTTATTTATTAGTTTCCTGATATCCCTGTGTCTGGAGTTGTAACGTGTGACAAAATGAAAATTAGATTGAGTATTATCTGTAACTGAAGTTTTTTTATTTTTATTTTGGCTACTGAGACTATCTTTTTGGGATATTCCTAAGGCTCTCTTTTCTGAATCTTTTACAAGTTTGCTCGGGTAACCTTTATCGTGGAAGCGTTTTTTCAAAATGGAAAGTTGTTCTCTACAGACCATGTCATTTGAGCAGTTCCTGCGGATTCTGCGCATCTGACTGTAAGGTATATTATTTAACCATTTTTTGTGATGGCAGCTCTTAAAGTCTAAATAACTGTTTTGTGTCTACTTTCTTAAAGTGTGTTCTTGTGGTTATTTTGTTATTGGAGATTGAAAGATCTAAGTCTAAAAAAGTTGCTTCTGTAGGGTGTGTCTCGAGTGTGAAGTTGATGTTCCCACCGTTGGTGTTGATGTGGTTGATGAGACCCGTTAGAATCTCGGGGTTCCCTTCCCAGATTAAGATGATATCGTCGATATACCTCTTATAAAATTTTATGTTGGGATGGGTGATAAAGCCGTGTAGTTCCTCAAATGCCCCCATGAACAGATTGGCGTAAGCTGGGGCGAACTTAGTCCCCATGGCTGTTCCTTTGCATTGCTGATATATTGTGTCCTGAAAAATAAAATAATTGTGATGGAGAATGAAGTTAATGGAGTCTATAATGAAGGTTCGTTGTGTGTCAGGTAATTGAGGGTCTTGACAGAGAGTTTTGTCTACAGCAAGGATGCCCAGAGAATGAATGATGTTACTATAGAGGGAGGTGACATCTAGTGTCACCCAATGGTAAGTTTCTCTCCATTCAAAAGTCTCCAAGGCATTAATTAGATGAGAAGTGTCACGTAGATATGAGGGTAATTGCAGGACGTATTTCTGTAAAATACTGTCCACATAGTCGGACAGGTTGGAGGTTAGTGATCCAATACCGGAAATAATGGGTCTTCCAGGGGGGTTTGTTAGTGACTTATGTATTTTAGGTAGAAAGTAAAAACGTGCTAGGGACGGATGTGGTGTTTTGAGGAAGGTTCTTTCTTTTTTACTAATGATACCTGACTTAAAGCCATCATCAACTAAGGATATCAGTTTTTTCTTATAGTTGTTCGTAGGGTCGGATGGTAAGATTTGATAGTATTCTTTGTCAGAAAGAATTCGTAATGATTCGGCTAGATAGTAGGACGAGTCCATAACAACGATTCCCCCTCCTTTAATGACCATATCTCTGTTATTAGTGAGGGTTTTTAGAGCTCTAGAGTGGTCTAGGTTAAGATTGTTTTTCCAGGGTAGGCTGGGTGGGATTGAGGAGTGGTCTTTAAAATCTGATAGTACTATATTAAAAAAGCTCTCTATATGGGGGCCTTTGCTTTGGAGGGGATAAAAGCCTGATTTGATTCTGACATTTGACAGGATCGGTGTTGGTTGTAGGAGAGTGATCGTATCCTTTAAGTGGTCGTATGATAAATAAATGTCTAGTATATTTCGCTTTTTTTCACCCAAATCAGGTAGGTTGGTGGAGCATTCTTCTAGCATGTTGGTGTCTGTACTAGTGTTCTCTGGTTGGGGGGTGGGTAAAGGGACAGGTAGGGAGACGGACGAGGCACTGTTGTTCGGTCCTTGAGTTAAATTTTTTATGGTGAAATGTCGGTGGAGGGTGAGTTTTCTAGCAAACTGGTTTAGGTCTACAAACAGTTCGAATATATCTGGTTGGTTTGTGGGGCAAAAGGAGAGACCTTTACTGAGCAGTTCGATTTCTTTTTTCTCCAATGTATATTTGGAAAGATTGAAAATTCCCATTTTTCTTTCTAGTTCAATGGTATTTTGAATAGTTTCTGCAGGTGATGTATTAGTTAGGTTGGTTTTTGCTGTTTTAGTTTTTTGTATTTTTTGTTTAGTGGGGCGCTGTTTTCCACTTCCCCTACATCCTCTGAATCTATATTTGGTCTTTTCTTTTTCATACTGGACAATGGGGTGTAGAAGTGGGTTATTTTTAGGGACTGCGATGTGGTTGGTGTTCTTAACTGGGGAGAGTCGGCTGGATGTAGGAGGGGACTTAGTGCTAGGAAACTGGTGAGTACTTGTCTTGATGGAGGGGCCGGTGGTCCTCTGTGCGGGGTAGGGGAAACCTGCTCTAAAAAAGAGTTCTCTGCCAGGTTGGTGGGTAGAGCAAGGAAATCATCCGGGCTGGGTGGGGAAACTGGGTAAGTTGAGATATTGGAGAGGTTGATTGGAGTGGGGTCGTATTGGGAGGTCGATGGTGGAGATATTCGGAAGTACATCACATTCTTTCCGAGACAATGGGTTAGTAGAACTGGTATTTGGAACTTCCATTAGTATTGATGATGTAGTATTATTAGCCGGCTGATCATGGGCAACTGAGTTTAGTTCGGAGGTGATCTCGCAAGACGACTTGGGGGACAAGGATTTACTAGTGGTTGGGGGTATGGTGTGTTTAGATCTCTCATGTTTTCCATTTCTAAAGCTGTTAGTCATACTATTTAGATTTTTAGTTTCAGGATGATCATTGATGGTTCTGTGTTGGTAAGACTTAGAGCGGCTATCTGTCATTATTGGTTTGATAGTGTTAACGCTGGAATGAGCTTTTGGGCGGGAATTAATCTTACTATTGTGACCCCTGAAATGCGTTGAGCCTTATGTTTTATCATTAAAGAGGATCAAATACGTACCTTTGGATTTGTCTGCTGACTCTCCTACATCCAGCCGACTCTCCCCAGTTAAGAACACCAACCACATCGCAGTCCCTAAAAATAACCCACTTCTACACCCCATTGTCCAGTATGAAAAAGAAAAGACCAAATATAGATTCAGAGGATGTAGGGGAAGTGGAAAACAGCGCCCCACTAAACAAAAAATACAAAAAACTAAAACAGCAAAAACCAACCTAACTAATACATCACCTGCAGAAACTATTCAAAATACCATTGAACTAGAAAGAAAAATGGGAATTTTCAATCTTTCCAAATATACATTGGAGAAAAAAGAAATCGAACTGCTCAGTAAAGGTCTCTCCTTTTGCCCCACAAACCAACCAGATATATTCGAACTGTTTGTAGACCTAAACCAGTTTGCTAGAAAACTCACCCTCCACCGACATTTCACCATAAAAAATTTAACTCAAGGACCGAACAACAGTGCCTCGTCCGTCTCCCTACCTGTCCCTTTACCCACCCCCCAACCAGAGAACACTAGTACAGACACCAACATGCTAGAAGAATGCTCCACCAACCTACCTGATTTGGGTGAAAAAAAGCGAAATATACTAGACATTTATTTATCATACGACCACTTAAAGGATACGATCACTCCCCTACAACCAACACCGATCCTGTCAAATGTCAGAATCAAATCAGGCTTTTATCCCCTCCAAAGCAAAGGCCCCCATATAGAGAGCTTTTTTAATATAGTACTATCAGATTTTAAAGACCACTCCTCAATCCCACCCAGCCTACCCGGGAAAAACAATCTAAACCTAGACCACTCTAGAGCTCTAAAAACCCTCACTAATAACAGAGATATGGTCATTAAAGGAGGGGGAATCGTTGTTATGGACTCGTCCTACTATCTAGCCGAATCATTACGAATTCTTTCTGACAAAGAATACTATCAAATCTTACCATCCGACCCTACGAACAACTATAAGAAAAAACTGATATCCTTAGTTGACGATGGCTTTAAGTCAGGTATCATTAGTAAAAAAGAAAGAACCTTCCTCAAAACACCACATCCGTCCCTAGCACGTTTTTACTTTCTACCTAAAATACATAAGTCACTAACAAACCCCCCTGGAAGACCCATTATTTCCGGTATTGGATCACTAACCTCCAACCTGTCCGACTATGTGGACAGTATTTTACAGAAATACGTCCTGCAATTACCCTCATATCTACGTGACACTTCTCATCTAATTAATGCCTTGGAGACTTTTGAATGGAGAGAAACTTACCATTGGGTGACACTAGATGTCACCTCCCTCTATAGTAACATCATTCATTCTCTGGGCATCCTTGCTGTAGACAAAACTCTCTGTCAAGACCCTCAATTACCTGACACACAACGAACCTTCATTATAGACTCCATTAACTTCATTCTCCATCACAATTATTTTATTTTTCAGGACACAATATATCAGCAATGCAAAGGAACAGCCATGGGGACTAAGTTCGCCCCAGCTTACGCCAATCTGTTCATGGGGGCATTTGAGGAACTACACGGCTTTATCACCCATCCCAACATAAAATTTTATAAGAGGTATATCGACGATATCATCTTAATCTGGGAAGGGAACCCCGAGATTCTAACGGGTCTCATCAACCACATCAACACCAACGGTGGGAACATCAACTTCACACTCGAGACACACCCTACAGAAGCAACTTTTTTAGACTTAGATCTTTCAATCTCCAATAACAAAATAACCACAAGAACACACTTTAAGAAAGTAGACACAAACAGTTATTTAGACTTTAAGAGCTGCCATCACAAAAAATGGTTAAATAATATACCTTACAGTCAGATGCGCAGAATCCGCAGGAACTGCTCAAATGACATGGTCTGTAGAGAACAACTTTCCATTTTGAAAAAACGCTTCCACGATAAAGGTTACCCGAGCAAACTTGTAAAAGATTCAGAAAAGAGAGCCTTAGGAATATCCCAAAAAGATAGTCTCAGTAGCCAAAATAAAAATAAAAAAACTTCAGTTACAGATAATACTCAATCTAATTTTCATTTTGTCACACGTTACAACTCCAGACACAGGGATATCAGGAAACTAATAAATAAACATTGGAATATTTTATTAAAGGATCCCATTATAGGCAAGACTATCCCAAAAACCTCTAATTTAATTTTTAAACGTGCCCAGACCTTGAAAAACATTTTAGCCCCCTCATGTCCCAAACTTGAGATTAACCCACGATGTCCCAAATCGGGTCCCAACAAGAGCCTACTGAAAATAGGCTCACACAAATGCGGAATAAAAAGATGTATGTGCTGTGACATCATAAACTGTTGCGGCGAACGGGTGACCTTACCTCACCCTATGAAACCAATTACCATACACCACTCTATGAATTGCAGCACTACAAATGTGGTCTACCTACTGCAATGTCCGTGTAACCTTCTGTATGTTGGGCGCACAACTCAATCTCTGAAGGAACTTATGAATGAGCATCGTTCGAACATAAGACGCAAAATTTGCACACACAGTGTATCCCGACACTACGCTTCTCATCATGAAGGTGACCCCACATCTTTGTCAGTTACGCCACTCGAATGGGTTCCCCGATCATTTCAAACACTGTGCAGAAAAGAAATGTTCTGGATCTTCAAGCTAAACACCCTCATACCTTTCGGTCTCAATGAATCTCTTGAGTATACCAACTACTAAAATTACCAGCTCCCTATAGAAGATCTTGATTCATTTACAGATACGACATCACCATACACCACCATATACCTAATCTTTCAATGGTAACTACTCAAAGAAATAAATATATAGATCCATTCATCTATACATCGATATACCATTTTTTCCTCACATTATCGTGCTATTATCACTACGTTACTTACACTTTTATTATTAGTATTTGTACACCACCCATCATTATATTCCAGTTGGGACAAAATTAACAAAAATTGGCATTTCTGGAGACAGTATACCCATACTGTCTAATAGAGGCATATTTATTCCCCACAGATATCAATATAAATTAGTTTTTATGTATACCTTTTATGCGACCCGATCCTAACGTCGATACCCATTTTTTTATCAGTACAAATATTACTACTATGAGTGACATTATCCATGTAGCTATATATAGGGTGAATCAAGATACGCACATTTTCTTATTTTATTGATACTTTTATTGTTATTTTCATTGTTATATTACTATATTTTTAAGGCCATTCACTGATTGGCCAGATGTATTTCCATATTTATGTTTTTACCTATTTAGTAGACATTTATAACGTGGGTGGATCCCTGTGCGTCCCACAGGCGCCTTTCCGGTCTTCTCGATCCGGATATGCGCCAGGTGGAACGCATACTGCGTTCCACTTGCTTTTACTACAGCTGCGTGTGCCCCTGGGTCTTCCACAGGCAAACTTCCGGCCTCTCTATTCCGGATATGTACCAGGTGGAACGCATCCTGCGTTCCACCTAATTCTAACATAGCAACTTCCGGTGACGGCTCACTTCCGGTTGCGGCTTACTCCATCCCGGATATGGTCTGGTGGAACGCACGTTGCGTTCCACCCACCTGACTTCCGGTTATACGATTCCAATATAGAAATACTAACGATCTGAGGGTAGTTTTGTTATATAGTTTCATATGGTTTTTGTGTATATAGGTGTCCAGCCTTTCATCTACTACAGGCACCACCAATGTACCTGTATTTTAAAATATTCTTATTCCCACAACGATGATGTCATCATTTGTGACTCCACCCACTGTTTTTTGGCGCCAAAACGGCACACCCACATGTATTTAAAGCCCATACATTATGTCTATTGCATATCCTGCTCCTGATGAAGGGGGTATTGTGACCCCTGAAACGCGTTGAGCCTTATGTTTTATCATTAAAGAGGATCAAATACGTACCTTTGGATTTGTCTGCTGCTTTACCAACCAGGCTGTACACCCAGGACGTAGAAGTCTACCTCTGACAACTTATACGCGATCCCGGCTTAGGGGGATGACTTGCCACAGGTGCTTTAAGTTCATCCTTGTGGTGCCCCCCCTGTGAAGTGAGTGGATTTTTACCAATGATTTTATTCTTATTATTGTCTCCATAGTTCTATTATTATTTTTCATTTTTACTTTTCTTGAAATACTTATTTTATACATCTATTCAGTTTTATTGCTACATGATAATTACACAAATATCATCCTATTTTTTAACACCTATTCTCAACGGTGCTCTACATGCCAGCCTATAGCACTTGAGTTTGGTGATCTTTGCTAATGTCTACGATTTTCCAACACCTCTATTCTGTCTCCTAGGAGTTTGGCGCTCAACTGTTCTTTTACAGTGATCGGTTAAAACTCGGGGTGGGTGACTACCCCCTGTTCCTTACCCTTCACTAATTATCTCAATCAGTCACAATGTATGGTCAGCAGATGATAGTATCCCGGATTCCATTATGATGTCGCAATGTATTATCAGCAGATAATAGTATCCAGGATTTCATTATGATGTCACAATATATGGTCAGCAGATAATAGTATCCAGGATTCCAATATGACATCACAATGTATGGTCAGCAGATTTTAGTATCCCGGATGCCATTATGATGTCACAATGTATGGTCAGCAGATGGTAGTATCCCGGATTCTATTATGATGTCACAATGTATGGTCAGCAGATAATAGTATGCAGGATTTCATTATGATGTCACAATGTATGGCTAGCAGATGGTAGTTTCCCGGATTCCATTATGATGTCACAATGTACGGTAAGCAGATAATAGTATCCAGGATTCCATTATGAAGTCACAATATATGGCTAACAGATGGTAGAATCCCGGATTCCATTATGATGTCACAATGTATTGTCAGCAGATGATAGTATCTCGGATTCCATTATGATGTCACAATGTATGGTCAGCAGATATAAGTATCCAGGATTCCATTATGATGTAACAATGTATGGCTAGCAGATGGTAGTATCCAAGGTTCCTCTATGACGTCATAATGTATGTTCAGAAGATGATAGTATCCAGTATTCCATTATGATGTCACAATGTATGGTCAGCAAATATTAGTATCCAGTATTCCATTATTATGTCACAATGTATGGTCAGCAGGTGGTAATATCCCGAATTCCATTATGATGTCACAATGTACGGTCAGCAGATGGTAGTATCCCGGATTCCATTATGATGTCACAATGTATGGTCAGCATATAATAGTATCCGGGATTGCATTATGATGTCACAATGTTTGGTCAGTAGATAATATTATTCAGAATTCCATTATGATGTCACAATGTATTGTCAGCAGATAATAGTATCCATCATTCTTTTATAATGTCACAATGTATGGTCAGCAGACAATAGTATACGGGAATGCATTATGATATCACAATGTATGGTCAGCAGATAATAGTATCCAGGATTCCATTATGATGTCACAATGTATGGCTATCAGATGTTAGTATCCCGGATTCCATTATGACGTCACAATGTATTGTCAGCGGATTATAGTATCCCGGGTTCCATTATGATTTCACAATGTATGGTCAGCAGATAATAGTATCCAGGATTCCATTATGATGTCACAATGTATGGCTAGCAGATGGTAGTATCCTGGATTCCATTATGATGTCACAATGTATGGTCAGCAAATAATAGTATCCAGTATTCGTTTATGATGTCACAATGTATGGTCAGCAGATGGTAGTATCCCGGATTCCATTATGATGTCACAATGTATAGCTAGCAGATTGTAGTATCCCGGATTTCATTATGACTTCACAATGTATGTTCAGCAGATGATAGTATCTAGGATTCCATTATGATGTCACAATGCATGGTCAGCAGATAATAGAATCCAGGATTCCATTATGATGTCACAATGCATGGCTAGCAGATGTTAGTATCCCGGATTCCATTATGACGTCACAATGTATGGTCAGCAGATTATAGTATTCCGGATTCCATTATGATGTCACAATGTATGGCTAGCAGATGGTAGTATCCCAGGTTCCATTATGATGTTACAATGTATGGTCAGCATATGGTAATATCCCGGATTCCATTATGACGTCACAATGTATAATCAGCACATTATAGTATCCCGGATTCCATTACGATGTCACAATGTATGGTCAGCAGATAATAGTATCCAGGATTCCATTATGATGTCACAATGTATGGCTAGCAGATGGTAGTATCCCAGATTCCATTATGATGTCACAATGTATGGTCAGCAGATAATAGTATCAAGGATTCCATTATGATGTCACAATGTATGCCTAGCAGATGGTAGTATCCTGGATTCCATCATGATGTCACAATGTACGGTCAGCATATAGTAATATTCCGGATTCCATTATGATGTCACAATGTATGGTCAGCAGATAATAGTTTCCCGGATTCCATTTTGATGTCACAATGCATGGTCAGCAGATGGTAGTATCCCGAATTCCATTATGACAACACAATTTATGGTCAGCAGATAATAGTATCCAGGATTCCATTATGATGTCATAATGTATGGCTAGCAGATGGTAGTATCCCGGATTCCATTATGACGTCACAATGTATGGTCAGCAGATGATAGTATCCAGGATTCCATTATGATGTCACAATATATGGTCAGCAGATGGTACTATACCGGATTCCATTATGATGTCACAATGTATGTTCACCAGATGATAGTATCCCGGATTCCATTATGATGTCACAATGTATGTTCAGCAGATAATAGTATCCAGGATTCCAATATGATGTCACAATGTATGGCTAGCAGATGGTAGTATCCCAGATTATTTTATGATGTCACAATGTATGGTCAGCAGATAATGGTATGCAGGATTTCATTATGATGTCACAATGTATGGCTAGCAGATGGTAGTATCCCGGATTCCATTATGATGTCACAATGTACGGTAAGCAGATAGTAATATCCCCGATTCCATTATGATGTCACAATATATGGTCAGCAGATAATAGTATCCAGGATTCCATTATGAAGTCACAATGTATGGCTAGCAGATGGTAGAATCCCGGATTCCATTATGATGTCACAATATATGGTCAGCAGATGATAGTATCACGGATACCATTATGATGTCACAATGTATGGTCAGCAGACGGTAGTATCACGGATACCATTATGATGTCACAATGTATGGTCAGCAGATGGTAGTATCCCGGATTCTATTATGACATCACAATGTATGGTCAGCAGATAATAGTATCCAGGATTCCATTATGATGTCACAATGTATGGTCAGCAGATAATAGTATCCAGGATTCCATTATGATGTCACAATGTATGGCTAGCAGATGGTAGTATCCTGGATTTCATTATGATGTCACAATGAATGGTCAGCAGATAATAGTATTCAGGATTCCATTATGATGTCACAATGTATGGCTAGCAGATGGTAGTATCCAAGGTTCCTCTATGACGTCATAATGTATGTTCAGAAGATGATAGTATCCAGTATTCCATTATGATGTCACAATGTATGGTCAGCAAATATTAGTATCCAGTATTCCATTATGATGTCACAATGTATGGTCAGCAAATATTAGTATCCAGTATTCCATTATGATGTCACAATGTATGGTCAGCAGATGGTAGTATCCCGGATTCCATTATGATGTCACAATGTATGGCTAGCAGATGTTAGTATCCCGGATTCCATTATGATGTCACAATGTATGGTCAGCAGATGGTAGTATTCCGGATTCCATCATGACATCACAATGTAGGGCCAGCAGATTATAGTATCCCGTATTCCATTATAATGTCACAATGTATGGTCAGCAGATGGGTGTATGCCGGATTCCATTATGATGTCATAATGCATGGTCAGCACATAATATTATCCAGGATTCCATTATGATGTCACAATATATGTCAGCAGATAATAGTATCCAGGATTCCATTATGATGTCACAATGTATGGCTAGCAGATAATAGTATCCAGGATTCCATTATGATGTCACAATGTATGGTCATCAGATAATGGTATCCAGAATTTCATTATCATGTCACAATGTATGGCTAGCAGATGGTAGTATCCCGGATTCCATTATGATGTCACAATGTATGGTCAGCAGATAATAGTATTCAGGATTCAATTATGATGTCACAATGTATGGTCAGCAGATAATAGTATCCAGGATTCTATTATGAGGTCACAATATATGGCTAGCAGATGGCAGTATCACGGATTCCATTATGATGTCACAATGTATGGTCAGCAGATAATAGTATCCAGGATTCTATTATGAGGTCACAATGTATGGCTAGCAGATGATAGTATCCCGGATTCCATTATGACGTCACAATGTATGGTCAGCAGATTATAGTATCCCGGATTCCATTACGATGTCACAATGTATGGTCAGCAAATGGTAGTATCCCGGATTCCATTATGACGTTGTTGTGCATTTTCAGAAGTGTATAATGTATCTGATGATACTATATTCAATATGGATGATCATTGCCTTTAACAGCATGTGATCAGCATGAACCTGGAAAAAACCAAGATGGGTTCATGGCAAGTTCAATGTGTTAAAAGTGAATATATAGAGAAGACTATACTTTTATTATTGTTTAGAGACATGGATTTATCTACACTGGTTTCTCTAAACTTGTCTGTCTGAGGAACAATGGGTGTTTCATGGCTAAACCATGATCTGATAAGAGACATCCATAAAACACATCAGGTGTGGAACAGATATCTATTCATATATTCACATATAGATATATATATATATATATATATATATATATATATTCCTGTGTGCATTTATTTAGCGTTTGAACTTGTTAATGATTCATATACTATGCAATATTGATGTATTATAACCAAATATTATTAATGTATCTTTATGTATCTGTATCTCAATGAGAGGGTATATTCTAGAGGATATAGAGAGTGTCTAAGTTAAATTTCTTAAATAGGGTTTATTTTGGAGGAGCTGATGTTATTTCAAACATCATTACTCAATCGCTGAGACAGTTAAGATACACAATCCAGGAAAACTCTTATCTGCCCCATAAATTCAGGGATTAGGAAAACTTCTGATACCGCCAGTCAGTCTGAGCAAAGTGTCAGAAAGAGTCCCTCCTAATTGATTTAAAGTGGGAAAGATCAGAGTTTAAGTAGTAATAAAACAATCTATATATGTGTTAATTCTTAAAATATTCAAAATTGTTATATGATACAACAGTGCCATCAAGTGGTAGATGGGCAGAAGTTTCTAAGGAATGTCAATTAGATGACATCATCCCCATGTTTAACATACGTCACACCCACCTTATCTAATTGGTAATCCCTAATCCAAGAGGGGATGGGCATAGATAAGGATTGGGATATCTGATCCAGTTTTGGGAGATCAGGACACTTCACAAACCTCACAAAAAGAAAACTTCACAAGGACTTCACAAAGGAACACTTTACAAAGATTCATTCATCAGCATCACTTCACACGTCAGGAACGTACCATAGGACGGGACATATCTAAATCTTGGAAAGCTGGGTCCATTCTAAAAGCTCTTTATCCCAAAGCCAGGGGTAATGTATAATCTATTTCATTTGCAGTCATTTATAAATCGCTCCAATTGGCATATAGTTGAGACCCCATTATTAGTGGGTCAATAGTGTTAAAATAATAATTTTATGGGAAATTTTAATGAACGTGCACATCATTAGAATTCCTGTAATATTGATATCAGAGTGGAATCTCTGATCGGATATTATTATCCGTAGTTAGGCCAACGGGCGTATTTATAAGGTGTCTCTTACTGCCATATTCTTTGATTGAGCATAAGGGATTTTCCACAGATTCATTTCTATTGTTTTGTTGTTGTTGTTACATTATAATATTTTGATAATCAGTATACTAATTGGTAATAATTTGATAATAATTTGAATAACATTATATTGTACTTGGTGTACTAAATTAAGTGAGCCCGGCGTAAACGGCGGAGCATCATCTTGTGGTCAATTTTGATATTATCCTTGTATTCATTTGTATGCCATTTTTACTGCATGTATTTATTTGTAATAAATTATATTTTATATAATTAATTGCACCCTGTTTCATTATCTGCACAAATTAACTTTAGATCTCATCAATAAAAGAACTGGCGTTTATATGTCCGCCAATTAAATTTTTAATTTTTAATTTTTCATATTTCATAAAAATATGAAATCATAATTTTTACGATTTCATATCTTATATGAAATAAATACCCGACAACGTCACAATGTATGGTTAGCACATAATAGTATCCAGGATTCAATTATGATGTCACAATGTATGGCTAGCAGATGGTAGTATCCCGGATTTCATTATGATGTCACAATGTATGGTCAGCATATGGTAATATCCCGGATTCCATTATGATGTCACAATAAATGGTCAGCAGATGGTAGTATCCCGGATTTCATTATGACGTCACAATGTATAGTCAGCAGATTATAGTATCCCGGATTCCATTACGATGTCACAATGTATGGCTAGCAGATGGTAGTATCCAGGATTCCATCATGATGTCCCAATGTACGGTCAGCAGATAGTAATATTCCGGATTCCATTATGATGTCACAATGTATGTTCACCAGATGATAGTATCCTGGATTCCATTATGATGTCACAATGTATGTTCAGCAGATAATAGTATCCAGAATTCCATTATGATGTCACAATGTATAGCTAGCAGATGGTAGTATCCCGGATTCTATTATGATGTCACAATGTATGGTCAGCAGATAATAGTATGCAGGATTTCATTATGACGTCACAATGTATGGCTAGCAGATGGTAGTATCCAGGATTCCATTATGATGTGACAATGTACGGTAAGCAGATAGTAATATCCCCGATTCCATTATGATGTCACAATGTATGGTCAGCAGATAATAGTATCCAGGATTCCATTATGAATTCACAGTGTATGGCTAGCAGATGGTAGAATCCCGGATTCCATTATGATGTCACAATGTATGGTCAGCAGATGGTAGTATACCGGATTCCATTATGACATCACAATGTATGGTCAGCAGATGATAGTATCTCGGATTCCATTATGATGTCACAATGTATGGTCAGCAGATAATAGTATCCAGGATTCCATTATGATGTCACAATGTATGGCTAGCAGAACGTAGTATCTCGGATTCTATTATGATGTCACAATGTATGGTCAGCAGATAATAGTATGCAGGATTTCATTATGATGTCACAATGTATGGCTAGCAGATGGTAGTATCCCGGATTCCATTATGATGTCACAATGTACGGTAAGCAGATAGTAATATCCCCGATTCCATTATGATGTCACAATGTATGGTCAGCAGATAATAGTATCCAGGATTCCATTATGAAGTCACAATGTATGGCTAGCAGATGGTAAAATCCCGGATTCCATTATGATGTCACAATGTATGGTCAGCAGATGGTAGTATCCCGGATTCCATTATGACATCACAATGTATGGTCAGCAGATGATAGTATCTCGGATTCCATTATGATGTCACAATGTATGGTCAGCAGATAATAGTATCCAGGATTCCATTATGATGTCACAATGTATGGCTAGCAGATGGTAGTATCCTGGATTTCATTATGATTTTACAATGAATGGTCAGCAGATAATAGTATTCAGGATTCCATTATGATGTCACAATGTATGGCTAGCAGATGGTAGTATCCAAGGTTCCTCTATGACGTCATAATGTATGTTCAGAAGATGATAGTATCCAGTATTCCATTATGATGTCACAATGTATGGTCAGCAATTATTAGTATCCAGTATTCCATTATGATGTCACAATGTATGGACAGCAGATGGTAGTATCCCGGATTCCATTATGATGTCACAATGTATGGCTAGCAGATGTTAGTATCCCGGATTCCATCATGACATCACAATGTAGGGCCAGCAGATCATAGTATAACGGATTCCATTATGAGGTCACAATGTATGGTCAGCAGATGGTAGTATTCCGGATTCCATTATGACGTCACAATGTATGGTTAGCACATAATAGTATCCAGGATTCCATTATAATGTCACAATGTATGGTCAGCAGATGGGTGTATGCCGGATTCCATTATGATGTCACAATGCATGGTCAGCACATAATATTATCCAGGATTCCATTATGATGTCACAATATATGTCAGCAGATAATAGTATCCAGGATTCCATTATGATGTCACAATGTATGGCTAGCAGATAATAGTATCCAGGATTCCATTATGATGTCACAATGTATGGTCATCAGATAATAGTATCCAGGATTTCATTATGATGTCACAATGTATGGCTAGCAGATGGTAGTATCCCGGATTCCATTATGATGTCACAATGTATGGTCAGCAGATAATAGTATCCAGGATTCAATTATGATGTCACAATGTATGGCTAGCAGATGGCAGTATTACGGATTCCATTATGATGTCACAATTTATCGTCAGCAGATAATAGTATCCAGGATTCCATTATGATGTCACAATGTATGGTCAGCAGATAATAGTATCCAGGATTCTATTATGAGGTCACAATATATGGCTAGCAGATGGCAGTATCACGGATTCCATTATGATGTCACAATGTATGGTCAGCAGATAATAGTATCCAGGATTCTATTATGATGTCACAATGTATGGTCAGCAGATGATGGTATCCCGGATTCCATTATGACGTCACAATGTATGGTCAGCAGATTATAGTATCCCGGATTCCATTACGATGTCACAATGTATGGTCAGCAGATGGTAGTATCCCGGATTCCATTATGACGTCACAATGTATGGTTAGCAATTATTAGTATCCAGTATTCCATTATGATGTCACAATGTACGGTTAGCACATAATAGTATCCAGGATTCCATTATGATGTCACAATGTATGGCTAGCAGATGGTAGTATCCCGTATTTCATTATGATGTCACAATGTATGGTCAGCATATGGTAATATCCCGGATTTTATTATGATGTCACAATGTATGGTCAGCAGATAGTAGTATCCCGGATTTCATTATGACGTCACAATGTATGGTCAGCAGATTATAGTATCCCGGATTTTTATAATGATGTCACAATGTACGGTCAGCAGATAGTAATATTCCGGATTACATTATGATGTCACAATGTATGTTCACCAGATGATAGTATCCCAGATTCCATTATGATGTCACAATGTATGGTCAGCAGATGATAGTATCCCAGATTCCATTATGATGTCACAATGTATGGTCAGCAGATGGTAGTATCCCGAATTCCATTATGACATCACAATGTATGGTTAGCATATGATAGTATCTCGGATTCCATTATGATGTCACAATGTATGCTCAGCAGATGGCCGTATCCCGGATTCCATTATGACATCACAATGTATGGTCAGCAGATGATAGTATCTCGGATTCCATTATGACGTCACAATGTATGGTCAGCAGATAATAGTATCCAGGATTCCATTATGATGTCACAACGTATGGCTAGCAGATGGTAGTATCCTGGATTTCATTATGATGTCACAATGAATAGTCAGCAGATAATAGTATTCAGGATTCCATTATGATGTCACAATGTATGGCTAGCAGATTGTAGTATCCAGGATTTCATTATGTCTTCACAATGTATGTTCAGCAGATGATAGTATCCCGGTTTCCATTATGATGTCACAATGCATGGTCAGCACATAGTAGTATCCCGGATTCCATTATGATGTCACAATGTATGGTCATGGTTCAAGGTTTGGTGGTTCACTCACTGATATACGATGGAATAGGTGCACTGCCACACAGCACTCCCTATTGCTGTTGAGAGTACAAATTAGAACCACTGAGGAAGGGATCTCATCCCGAAACGCGTAAGGTCGGCAGACAGTGTGGGACAATACAAGGAAGACACCGATTATTATAAGCGAACGCTGTACTTATTTGAAAACCCTGCCTGAAAGAGGAAGTCACCTGACTTATCCGGCTAAACCACGTGGGACGCCACGGCCAGGTCCTGGAAGGTCAGAGCTGTTTTCAATATTCAGCAATACGGGGAAGTGTCGATAGGCGAACCCGCCTCTAAAGGTCCTTGCAGCTCACAGCCAAGCAGCCGCACGGCCAACAGGTGTGATTTCTGTAGCTTACAAACCAAGCAGCTCACAGCCAAGCGGCCGCACGTTCAACAGGAGCGATCCTTGCAGCCCATAGCCAAGCACTTGCACGGCTAATAGGAGTGGTAAAGTACATCTACAATTACTTAAAGCGCTTTAAACCAACTGAACTGTTATTGGCTCTACCTGGTAATTCACCATATATGAACTTTGCAACAATATTAGAGACTGAATATAAAACTTAATACAGAGGTCCTAATACGCTATATGTGTAATTTTTACAATTTTTTACAGTTTTATTTTAGGCATTTATTGTCATTTTATTTTGTTATCTTATACAACATGTTGTGAGTCATCTAATAAATAATATTTCCTGAACATTGTCTTTTACCTTGCCTATATTGATGCCGGATATTGAGTGATGCCAAACCCTCGTTTTCTACAATGTATGGTCAGCAGATAATAGTATCCAGGATTCCATTATGATGTCACAATGTATGGTCAGCAGATAATAGTATGCAGTATTCCATTATGAAGTCACAATGTATGGCTAGCAGATGGTAGTATCCCAGATTCCATTATGATGTCACAATGTATGGTCAGCAGATGGTAGTATCCCGGATTCCATTATGACATCACAATGTATGGTTAGCATATGATAGTATCTCGGATTCCATTATGATGTCACAATGTATGGTCAGCAGATGGTAGTATCCCGGATTCCATTATGATGTCACAATGTATGGCTAGCAGATGTTAGTATCCCGGATTCCATTATGATGTCACAATGTATGGTCAGCAGATGGTAGTATCCCGGATTCCATCATGACGTCACAATGTAGGGCCAGCAGATTATAGTATCCCGGATTCCATTATGATGTCACAATGTATGGTCAGCAGATGGTAGTATTCCGGATTTCATTATGACTTCACAATGTATGGTTAGCACATAATAGTATCCAGGATTCCATTATAATGTCACAATGTATGGTCAGCAGATGGGTGTATTACGGATTCCATTATGATGTCACAATGTATGGTCAGCAGATAATTGTATCCAGGATTCCATTATGATGTCACAATGTATGGCTAGCAGATGGCAGTATCACGGATTCCATTATGATGTCACAATGTATGGTCAGCAGATAATAGTATCCAGGATTCCTTTCTGATGTCACAATGTATGGCTAGCAGATGGTAGTATCCCGGATTCCATTATGATGTCACAATGTAAGGTCAGCAGATAATAGTATCCAGGATTCAATTATGATGTCACAATGTATGGCTAGCAGATGGCAGTATCACGGATTCCATTATGATGTCACAATTTATCGTCAGCAGATAATAGTATCCAGGATTCCATTATGATGTCACAATGTATGGTCAGCAGATTATAGTATCCCGGATTCCTTTACGATGTCACAATGTATGGTCAGCATATGGTAGTATCCCGGATTCCATTATGACATCACAATGTATGGTTAGCACATAATAGTATCCAGGATTCCATTATAATGTCACAATGTATGGTCAGCAGATGGGTGTATCCCGGATTCCATTATACTGTCACAATGCATGGTCAGCACATAATATTATCCAGGATTCCATTATGATGTCACAATATATGTCAGCAGATAATAGTATCCAGGATTCCATTATGATGTCACAATGTATGGCTAGCAGGTGGCAGTATCACGGATTCCATTATGATGTCACAATGTATGGTCAGCAGATAATAGAATCCAGGATTTTATTATGATGTCACAATGTATGGCTTGCAGATGGTAGTATCCTGGATTCCATTATGACGTCACAATGTATGGTCAGCAGATTATAGTACCCCGGATTCCTTAACGATGTCTCAATGTATGGTCAGCAGATGGTAGTATCCCGGATTCCATTATGACGTCACAATGTATGGTTAGCACATAATAGTATCCAGGATTCCATTATAATGTCACAATGTATGGTCAGCAGATGGGTGTATCCCGGATTCCATTATGATGTCACAATGCATGGTTAGCACATAATAGTATCCAGGATTCCATTATAATGTCACAATGTATGGTCAGCAGATGGGTGTATCCCGGATTCCATTATGATGTCACAATGTATGGTCAGCAGATAATTGTATCCAGGATTCCATTATGATGTCACAATGTATGGCTAGCAGATGGCAGTATCACGGATTCCATTATGATGTCACAATGTATGGTCAGCAGATAATAGTATCCAGGATTCCTTTCTGATGTCACAATGTATGGCTAGCAGATGGTAGTATCCCGGATGCCATTATGATGTCACAATGTAAGGTCAGCAGATAATAGTATCCAGGATTCAATTATGATGTCACAATGTATGGCTAGCAGATGGCAGTATCACGGATTCCATTATGATGTCACAATTTATCGTCAGCAGATAATAGTATCCAGGATTCCATTATGATGTCACAATGTATGGTCAGCAGATAATAGTATCCAGGATTCTATTATGATGTCACAATATATGGCTAGCAGATGGTAGTATCCTGGATTCCATTATGACGTCACAATGTATGGTCAGCAGATTATAGTATCCCGGATTCCTTAACGATGTCTCAATGTATGGTCAGCAGATGGTAGTATCCCGGATTCCATTATGACATCACAATGTATGGTTAGCACATAATAGTATCCAGGATTCCATTATAATGTCACAATATATGGTCAGCAGATGGGTGTATCCCGGATTCCATTATGATGTCACAATGCATGGTCAGCACATAATATTATCCAGGATTCCATTATGATGTCACAATATATGTCAGCAGATAATAGTATCCAGGATTCCATTATGATGTCACAATGTATGGCTAGCAGGTGGCAGTATCACGGATTTCATTATGATGTCACAATGTATGGTCAGCAGATAATAGAATCCAGGATTCTATTATGATGTCACAATGTATGGCTAGCAGATGGTAGTATCCTGGATTCCATTATGACGTCACAATGTAGGGCCAGCAGATTATAGTATCCCGGATTCCATTATGATGTCACAATGTATGGTCAGCAGATGGTAGTATTCCGGATTCCATTATGACGTCACAATGTATGGTTAGCACATAATAGTATCCAGGATTCCATTATAATGTCACAATGTATGGTCAGCAGATGGGTGTATCCCGGATTCCATTATGATGTCACAATGTATGGTCAGCAGATAATAGTATCCAGTATTCCATTATGATGTCACAATGTATGGCTAGCAGATGGCAGTATCACGGATTCCATTATCATGTCACAATGTATGGTCAGCAGATAATAGTATCCAGGATTCCATTATGATGTCACAATGTATGGTCAGCAGATAATAGTATCCAGGATTCTATTATGATGTCACAATATATGGCTAGCAGATGGCAGTATCACGGATTCCATTATGATGTCACAATGTATGGTCAGCAGTTAATAGTATCCCGGATTCCATTATGATGTCACAATGTATGGTCAGCAGTTAATAGTATCCCGGATTCCATTATGATGTCACAATGTATGGTCAGCAGATAATAGAATCCAGGATTCTATTATGATGTCACAATGTATGGCTAGCAGATGGTAGTATCCTGGATTCCATTATGACGTCACAATGTATGGTCAGCAGATTATAGTATCCCGGATTCCTTTACGATGTCACAATGTATGGTCAGCAGATAATAGTATCCCGGATTCCATTATGACGTTACAATGTATGGTTAGCACATAATAGTATCCAGGATTCCATTATAATGTCACAATGTATGGTCAGCAGATGGGTGTATCCCGGATTCCATTATGATGTCACAATGCATGGTCAGCACATAATATTATCCAGGATTCCATTATGATGTCACAATATATGTCAGCAGATAATAGTATCCAGGATTCCATTATGATGTCACAATGTATGGCTAGCAGGTGGCAGTATCACGGATTCCATTATGATGTCACAATGTATGGTCAGCAGATAATAGTATCCAGGATTCCATTATGATGTCACAATGTATGGTCAGCAGATGGTAGTATCCCGGATTCCATTATGATGTCACAATGTATGGTCAGCAGATAATAGTATCCAGGATTCCATTATGATGTCACAATGTATAGCTAGCAGATGGTAGTATCCTGGATTTCATTATGATGTCACAATGAATGGTCAGCAGATAATAGTATTCAGGATTCTATTATGATGTCACAATGTATGGCTAGCAGATGGTAGTATCCAAGGTTCCTCTATGACGTCATAATGTATGTTCAGAAGATGATAGTATCCAGTATTCCATTATGATGTCACAATGTATAGTCAGCAAATATTAGTATCCAGTATTTTATTATGATGTCACAATGTATAGGCAGCAGATGGTAGTATCCCGGATTCCATTATGATGTCACAATGTATGGCTAGCAGATGTTAGTATCCTGGATTCCATTATGATGTCACAATGTATGGTCAGCAGATGGTAGTATCCCGGATTCCATCATGACGTCACAATGTAGGGCCAGCAGATTATAGTATCCCGGATTCCATTATGATGTCACAATGTATGGTCAGCAGATGGTAGTATTCCGGATTCCATTATGACGTCACAATGTATGGTTAGCACATAATAGTATCCAGGATTCCATTATAATGTCACAATGTATGGTCAGCAGATGGGTGTATCCCGGATTCCATTATGATGTCACAATGTATGGTCAGCAGATAATAGTATCCAGTATTCCATTATGATGTCACAATGTATGGCTAGCAGATGGCAGTATCACGGATTCCATTATCATGTCACAATGTATGGTCAGCAGATAATAGTATCCAGGATTCCATTATGATGTCACAATGTATGGTCAGCAGATAATAGTATCCAGGATTCTATTATGATGTCACAATATATGGCTAGCAGATGGCAGTATCACGGATTCCATTATGATGTCACAATGTATGGTCAGCAGTTAATAGTATCCCGGATTCCATTATGATGTCACAATATATGGTCAGCAGTTAATAGTATCCCGGATTCCATTATGATGTCACAATGTATGGTCAGCAGATAATAGAATCCAGGATTCTATTATGATGTCACAATGTATGGCTAGCAGATGGTAGTATCCTGGATTCCATTATGACGTCACAATGTATGGTCAGCAGATTATAGTATCCCGGATTCCTTTACGATGTCACAATGTATGGTCAGCAGATAATAGTATCCCGGATTCCATTATGACGTTACAATGTATGGTTAGCACATAATAGTATCCAGGATTCCATTATAATGTCACAATGTATGGTCAGCAGATGGGTGTATCCCGGATTCCATTATGATGTCACAATGCATGGTCAGCACATAATATTATCCAGGATTCCATTATGATGTCACAATTTATCGTCAGCAGATAATAGTATCCAGGATTCCATTATGATGTCACAATGTATGGTCAGCAGATAATAGTATCCAGGATTCTATTATGATGTCACAATATATGGCTAGCAGATGGTAGTATCCCGGATTCCATTATGATGTCACAATGTATGGTCAGCATATGGTAATATCCCGGATTCCATTATGATGTCACAATGAATGGTCAGCAGAAGGTAGTATCCCGGATTTCATTATGACGTCACAATGTATGGTCAGCAGATAATAGTATCCAGGATTCCATTATGATGTCACAATGTATGGCTAGCAGATGGTAGTATCCCGGATTCTATTATGATGTCACAATGTATGGTCAGCAGATAATAGTATGCAGGATTTCATTATGATGTCACAATGTATGGTAAGCAGTTGTAAGTATCCCGGATTCCATTATGACGTCACAATGTATGGTTAGCACATAATAGTAGCCAGGATTCCATTATGATGTCACAATGTATGGCTAGCAGATGGTAGTATCCCGGATTCCATTATGATGTCACAATGTATGGTCAGCATATGGTAATATCCCGGATTCCATTATGATGTCACAATGAATGGTCAGCAGATGGTAGTATCCCGGATTTCATTATGACGTCACAATGTATGGTCAGCAGATTATAGTATCCCGGATTCCATTATGATGTCACAATGTATGTTCACCAGATGATAGTATCCCGGATTCTATTATGATGTCACAATGTATGGTCAGCAGATAATAGTATCCAGGATTCCATTATGAAGTCACAGTGTATGGCTAGCAGATGGTAGAATCCCGGATTCCATTATGATGTCACAATGTATGGTCAGCAGATGATAGTATCCCGGATTCCATTATGATGTCACAATGTATGGTCAGCAGATGGTAGTATCCCGGATTCCATTATGACATCACAATGTATGGTCAGCAGATAATAGTATCCAGGATTCTATTATGATGTCACAATGTATGGCTAGCAGATGGTAGTATCCTGGATTTCATTATGATGTCACTGTGACAACCTCCCGCCAATCCCGTCGTCCTATGCCACAGTTGCCATACAGGTCTCCACTAGAGACTTCTGGAGGCGAATCCACTGTGAGCACAGAAGACGTTTAAGATTGGTTGGTGTGCCCATACATGATACAATCACGATTGTATGTACAATCGGTAAAAATAAAATTACTGATTTCACGCTGGAAATCAACTTAATTTGCTGCCACCACTCTTCGTATTGAATCGGGGGCGAAGAGACCCCGGCTAGCTAATCCTAAAGGGACGAAACGGTTATTTGCAACCTAGCTAGTAAATTAACAATTTATAAAAATAAAACAATTTGGTAGTATGTCTTCTGAGGACAGAGTTCTTAGCATAGATCAGGTCATCAAGTAACAAGGGCAAAACTGGAACGATGAAATCGTTAGTTTTATTCTAGAACTATACACAAAAATATATACATTATAACTGACAGATAAATATACCTGCCAGTTGAACAGATTGGTTTGGATAGAAATAGGTAAGAGGTGGAAGGGAATAGAATGTCTGTAAATTCAGAATTACCGTGGTATAGTCCAGTAAAAGGCAAAGTCTTTGTAGAATAATCCAAGATGGTGGGGTGTGCCCGTGTCCAGTGGGCGGTCGTGATGTTAGTCGACGTCAGATGGTAGAAGAAGGACGCAGGACCTGAGTGTGTCACTGTTTTTACCACTCTGAAGCGGGGAGTGGTTATGACACGATCAGGTCCAGCCATGTGTAATTGGAACAGGGGCAGTCCTTTGCCCCATAGGGAGAAAATCTGGCAGAATCTTTGCTCTGCCCATTTCTCCATATCCCGTAAGTCCAATCAAGAAATATAGTTGATATTGATAATCAGTACAATTTTACGCATCATCTGATAACAAATACGACTAAAAGATAATACAGGTTGCCTGAGAACCTTTATATCTCAGAGCGGGAATCTCTGATCTGCCCGCGGGTTTCCTAGAAGGTGGGTTAGAAGAACCAAAACCAACTCTGAAAAGATGGTTCCTTTCACATTTCCATAATCCATGAAATATTAGGAAAATATGGGAAAAATATGAAGCTTATGGATTGAAGGGGACTTTCAGGTCATCTTCCTTCCTATACCAACCAGCTGTGTGATAATCATCTGTCCTTTTCTTCTGAAGCTCGCTGCCCAGGCTAAAGGTGTGAGACCCCTGCTGGTATTGGAAACACTATGGCTGCAGAAAGACCAGGTTTATGAGGTTCTGTCATAAGAGAACTAGATTGATGGCTACTCAACTTGGCCTGGGCAGGAAAGATTTGTCACAAGGTGGTGATAATGGCACCTCTGCTCTGTGAATTACTCCTTTAGTAAAAAGAGAAGATTTTTAGTAAAGGCTCTGGTGTCTCTGTGATTGCGAAATATGGCACATTTGCGATTTCCTAGTATCGCTGTGGATCGCAAAGCGTCACACCTCCCCCCTTTGGAAGATTGGGGAAGGAGTGGTCAGCAATACTGGGACTGAAGCAATCCCAACTCCCTATTTGAGCTCGTTACAGCGGGAAAGTCCGTCCGCATTCTGACTTCCCGGTTTGTGCTGAATCGTGAAATCGTACTGTTGGAGCGCTAAGCTCCAGCGGAGAAGTTTTCCGTTGGTACCAGAAGTACGTTTCAGCCAACTGAGAGGGTTGTGATCTGTGATGACCATGAAGGATCGTCCATATAGGTACGATTGTATTTTCTGTAGGGCCCATACGATCGCTAGGCACTCTTTCTCAGTGGTGCAGTATGCGGCTCTTAGACCGTGGTCTGAGGCGTCAGTTTGTACTAGGAACTGACAGGAGAAGTCGGGAGCTTGAAGGACAGGAGCGCTAGCTAGCGCTTCCTTCAGGGCCCGAAATGCCTGTTCTAGTTCCGAGTTCCATGTGACCGTGTTGGGTTGTTTTTTGCCCATTGCATCGGTCAGCGGTTTAGCCAGAGTACTATAGGATGGAACAAACTTCCTATAGTACCCTGCCGTTTCCAAAAATGCCTGTATTTGTTTTTTGGTGTTAGGCCGTGGCCATGCTACAATGGCATCGACCTTCCCTATCTGAGGTTTCAGGGTCTGGCTGCCTACTCTGTGTCCAAGGTACTGAACCTCTGTCATGGCAATCTGACATTTGTTGGGCTTAACGGTCAGATTGGCAGCGGACAGTCTTCCCAATACCTGTGACAGATGGTCAAGGTGATCTTCCCAGGTTGGACTATATATGGCTATATCGTCCAGATATGCTAGGGCATAACCTTGCATTCCTTCCAACAGTTCATTCATGGCCCGCTGAAATGTGGCGGGCGCATTCTTCATCCCAAAGGGCATACGAGTAAACTCATAGAGGCCAAAAGGGGTGATGAATGCGGATTTCGCTCTCGCCTCTGGCGCAAGCGGAATCTGCCAGTATCCACGGCTCAAGTCCATGATTGTTAGATAGCTGGTCACCAGCTGATCCAGCAATTCATCAATTCGAGGCATGGGATACGCATCGGTTATGGTGATGTCATTCAGTCTCCGATAGTCGACACAGAACCGGGTTGTCTTGTCCTTTTTGGGGACTAAAACAACCGGAGCGGCCCATGGACTAGAGGATTTCTGGATGACCATTAACTGTAGCATCTCATCAATCTCTCGTTTGATCTCAGCCTGCACTTCAGGTGAGGTGCGATAGGGGCCCTGCCGTAAGGGCTGGTGGGTCCCTGTGTCAACTCGGTGAGCTGCTAGGTTGGTTTGGCCAGGGATGCCTGAGAATGTGGCGCTGTGCGCACTCAGGAGAGTGGTGAGCTGAAGCTTCTGTGGGTACGAGAGGTGGGGGTTGATGTTCCAATCATCTGCCACGTCTCGTAGCTCTGCTAGCAAGTCTATCAGTGGATCTGGCTCTTCGGGTTCTAGCTGGCTACACACTGCTAATACATACTGCTCTCTTTCCTCGTGTGCTTTTAACATGTTCACGTGGAACAGTTTCTGTCGCTTACCCCCGAGACTCACTAGGTAAGTGACTGGGTTCACCTGTTTCAGAATGGCGTATGGCCCGTCCCAGGCAGCCTGCAATTTGTTCTGCCTGATAGGGAGTAGGGCGTATACCTTCTGACCTGCTTGGTATGACCGCTCTCTGGCATGCTGATCATACCAAGCCTTCTGTTTGGCCTGTGCCTTTGCAAGGTTTTCCGTCATTATGGTCATGAGGGACTCCATCTTGTCCCGAAATTTTAGGACATATTCAACCACAGAGACTTCTGAGGGGTCACCTTTTCCCTCCCAGGTCTCCCGAATCAGTTTTAAGGGCCCTCGGACGTCTCGTCCATATAGGAGTTCAAAGGGTGAGAACCCAGTGGACTCCTGTGGAACTTCTCTGTAAGCGAACAGCAAATGAGGCAGGTGCCACTCCCAGTCCTTTCCCTGCGATTCCACGAACGTGGCCAGCATTTGATTTAACGTTCCGTTGAAACGTTCGCAAAGGCCGTTGGTTTGCGGGTGATACGCACTGGAAGTGGTGTGCTTGATTTGCATCCTCTCACAGAGGGCCTCCATTAACTCCGACATGAAGCAAGAGCCCTGATCAGAGATCATCTCGGCGGGGAAACCTACACGCGAGAAAATCCCGATCAAGGCGTCCGCCACCCTGGCCGACCTAAGGGAAGACAGTGCTACCGCCTCTGGATAACGGGTGGCATAGTCCACGACCGTTAAGATGTAGCGCTTGCCAGAACTGCTAGGAATGGGAAGGGGACCAATTATATCCACTGCCACTCTCTGGAAGGGCTCTGTGATCACGGGCAGTGGCTGCAAAGGAGCTTTGCGGGGTCCTCCAGCCTTCTTAACCCTCTGGCAAGTGGTACACGATCGGCAGTACTTATCTCTGTTCCCATCGTGGGCCAGTAAAAATGGTTCTGAACACGTTTGTAGGTCTTTCTGATTCCCAAATGTCCTCCAAGTGGAATGTCGTGGGCTGCTTTGAGCACCTGTGCCCGAAATTCCCTTGGGACTACCAGCTGTCTCGTGTTCTCACCTGCGCCACCTTTTGTAGGCTGCACAGCTTCACAGTACAGTCGGTTGTTCTCCCAATAGATTTTATATGGAGTGCCCTCACCTGGAGGCTGGCCGGCTCGGGCCCTAAGGGCCTCCAGACTAGGGTCACCCTTCAAGGCCTGCACGAATGCAGCGCCACCGGTCTCCTCCAGCTGACCAGTGACATATGAAGTCAGCTGTGGAGAGTTACCTTCAATGCTGGGGTCAGAGGTGGGTGGAGGGACGGCTGGTTCTGTCCCTGCAGCCCCATCTGAGCCCAGGTTACTGGCGACACTGGAAGCGTCTACCAGCGCAGTGACACAATCATCATCATCACATGAAAAGGTCGTTCTCGCATTGTCATCCGCCTGAGGGTCAGAATCGCCCGAGGGGGTCCCTTCGGACGGTTCTGAGTTCAGGTGGCTGGCCATGGAACGTGTAATGGCCAGAACAGGTACAGCATCATTTATATCACCATTGCTAACACTAACACACGCATTCGGATCAACAATGACAGGTGCAGAAGTAGGTAAATGACATTCGGTTGCTTGTACATTTAAATCTGATACCTCCCTAGGTGCGTTAGGGACAGTAAAAATAGCAGGCAAAGTGTCCCCGTCTCCCTGTTTCCCCAAAGGGCGGTACAGTACCTGGTTTTGGTCAGGGAGTCCTGCTTGGGCCTCCTGCGCGCTTGCAGGGTATTCGTAATGGGAAACAAGGGTGCCCAAATCAGTGCCAAGCACTGTGGCAACGGGAATATCATCCAGGACCCCAACAACCCGCTTTTGCCGTCCCATTCCCCAATCAATGGTGACTTGGGCTTGGGCCACATGAGTGCGAGTGCCCCCAACTCCGGTCAGAGCGAGGTACTTTCCTGGAAGGATATCCTTCTCCGTAACAAGATGTGAACGGACCAAGGTGACATCTGCACCGGTATCACGGAATCTGATGACAGTCTGGCCGTTCACAGTGACAGGCTGGTGATTCTGGGATCCGCTGTGCACCTTGGGTCCTCCGACCAGCAATACAGCAGACGAGGTAGGTGTGGAAGCGTTGGCCCCCTTAGGGCTTGGCGTCGTCGTGGTGCTAGCAGGTTGGGCCGGCTTCCCTGCGTAACAGGTTTGCTTGGTGTGACCGGGCCTGCGACACAGCTCACACCAGGGTCTGGTTGTCTCACGGTTCACAGGGCCAGCGGGCCTGCCTTCTCTCCAGTTCTGGGACATGGCTCTGTCCAGGTTGGGTACTGGAGTTTTGCGGCTGTCAGGTACCAGGGGTTTGCGGATGTCTGATACCACCAGCCTGCGGATGTCCGTCATTACAGGTTTGCGAATGTCCGGTACCTGGGTTGCGACAAACATGTCTGCCAGCTCAGCAGCTTCTTTCACAGACTGGGGCTTGCGCTCCAGCACAAACTGTCTCACATCTGTAGGGCATATCGCAAGGAGTTGGTCATGGATCATCAAATCCTCAAGGTGAGCATAAGTCTTTTCTTTAAGAATTCTAGTCCATTGGCGGAATGTGGTGCATAAGCGGCTAGCCACATCCGCGTAAGAGTCTGTGGATCCTTTCTGGATGGCACGGAACTTTCTCCGGTAAACCTCAGGGGTTAACTGGAACTTAGCAATTATGGCATCCTTGATAGTCTGATAATCACAATCTTGGTCTGTGGGTAGTTCCGCAAAAGCATCCAGCGCTTTACCAGTCAGCTGAGGTGTCAGGTGTAGAGCCCACTGATCCTCAGGGATGCAGAACTGGCGGCACGCTCTCTCAAACGAGCGTAAATATAAATCAATGTCCCCGTTTTTCTCCATAACTGGAAACCTTGCTTTGAGGACCACGGGTAGAGGAATGCCTCCTGCAGCAGTAATGTTAGGAGAGGAAGACCGCTCGGCCTGTCTCATTTGGGCCAGTTCTAGTGCACGCTGGTGTTGCAGCGCTTCTCTCTGAAGCTGGAACTGCTGCTGTCGCTCCTCTCTTTCGAGCTGCATCTGAAGCTGGAACTGCCGCTCCTCTCTTTGCTGCTGCCGCTCCTCTATTTGCTGCTGTTGCTGCATCTCCAGGTATAAACGCAAATCCGCGCCAGTCAGGCCCGGTAACAACTGCTGGCTCATAGGGCCCAAGGCAGTGAAGTTTAGTCCAGAGCTGCTTGTTCCTTGCTGAGGGTTAGCAGGAGCTGTGGACGTGCTGTTATCCAGGGTACCTGTATCACCAGGAGCTGAAGTGGCAACATCAGCACTCCCATAGCTGGCGATGCTGGGTGACGTTGAACGAAGGGGCAGCGAAGCCTCCCGCATGGGATTGGAATCCTCCATCGCTTGGCCGTCTCTCTCCGTCAAAGCTTCGATCAGCTGTGATCGATTTTTGTGTAGAATGGCAATGCCTTGCGACTCACACACGGCTTGTAAGTCGGCGACAGACCAACTTAGGTAATTTGGAACTGAATCAGACATTCAGAAAAGAACAGAAAAAGAATATGATATAGCAAAGAAAAGGTGGAGAAATGTAAACCAATCTATTGTGTACCGTTTTGCGCCCGGAACTCAAGTTCCGCAGGACAGGATACTAAGTAACCACTGTCCTATTGTTATGATTGCTCAAAAAGCTGCACTTGTCAGTTCTTTGTGCTCTGATCTCCCAAAAGCTGACTTCTGCCTGGTTTTGGGTTCTGCTATCCCACTAGCTGCCAACAATGTGACAACCACCCGCAAATCCCGTCGTCCTATGCCACAGTTGCCATACAGGTCTCCACTAGAGACTTCTGGAGGCGAATCCACTGTGAGCACAGAAGACGTTTAAGATTGGTTGGTGTGCCCATACATGATACAATCACGATTGTATGTACAATCGGTAAAAATAAAATTACTGATTTCACGCTGGAAATCAACTTAATTTGCTGCCACCACTCTTCGTATTGAATCGGGGCGAAGAGACCCCGGCTAGCTAATCCTAAAGGGACGAAACGGTTATTTGCAACCTAGCTAGTAAATTAACAATTTATAAAAATAAAACAATTTGGTAGTATGTCTTCTGAGGACAGAGTTCTTAGCATAGATCAGGTCATCAAGTAACAAGGGCAAAACTGGAACGATGAAATCGTTAGTTTTATTCTAGAACTATACACAAAAATATATACATTATAACTGACAGATAAATATACCTGCCAGTTGAACAGATTGGTTTGGATAGAAATAGGTAAGAGGTGGAAGGGAATAGAATGTCTGTAAGTTCAGAATTACCGTGGTATAGTCCAGTAAAAGGCAAAGTCTTTGTAGAATAATCCAAGATGGTGGGGTGTGCCCGTGTCCAGTGGGCGGTCGTGATGTTAGTCGACGTCAGATGGTAGAAGAAGGACGCAGGACCTGAGTGTGTCACTGTTTTTACCCACTCTGAAGCGGGGAGTGGTTATGACATGTTCAGGTCCAGCCTTGTGTAATTGGAACAGGGGCAGTCCTTTGCCCCATAGGGAGAAAATCTGGCAGAATCTTTGCTCTGCCCATTTCTCCATATCCCGTAAGTCCAATCAAGAAATATAGTTGATATTGATAATCAGTACAATTTTACGCATCATCTGATAACAAATACGACTAAAAGATAATACAGGTTGCCTGAGAACCTTTATATCTCAGAGCGGGAATCTCTGATCTGCCCGCGGGTTTCCTAGAAGGTGGGTTAGAAGAACCAAAACCAACTCTGAAAAGATGGCTCCTTTCACATTTCCATAACCCATGAAATATTAGGAAAATATGGGAAAAATATGAAGCTTATGGATTGAAGGGGACTTTCAGGTCATCTTCCTTCCTGTACCAACCAGCTGTGTGATAAGGATCTGTCCATTTCTTCTGAAGCTCGCTGCCCAGGCTAAAAATGTGAGACCCCTGCTGGTACTGGAGACACTATGGCTGGAGAAAGACCAGGTTTATGAGGTTCTGTCATAAGAGAACTAGATTGATGGCTACTCAACTTGGCCTGGGCAGGAAAGGTTTGTCACAAGGTGGTGATAATGGCACCTCTGCTCTGTGAATTACTCCTTTAGTGAAAAGAGAAGATTTTTTGTAAAGGCTCTGGTGTCTCTGTGATTGGGAAATATGGCGCATTTGCGATTTCCTAGTATCGCTGTGGATCGCAAAGCGTCAGTCACAATGAATGGTCAGCAGATAATAGTATTCAGGATTCCATTACGATGTCACAATGAATGGCTAGCAGGTGGTAGTATCCCGGATTCCATTATGATGTCACAATGTATGATCAGCAGATGGTAGTATCCCGGATTCCATTATGATGTCACAATGTATGGCTAGCAGATGGCAGTATCCCGGATTCCATTATGATGTCACAATTTATCGTCAGCAGATAATAGTATCCAGGATTCCATTATGATGTCACAATGTATGGTCAGCAGATAATAGTATCCAGGATTCTATTATGATGTCACAATATATGGCTAGCAGATGGCAGTATCACGGATTCCATTATGATGTCACAATGTATGGTCAGCAGATAATAGTATCCAGGATTCTATTATGATGTCACAATGTATGGCTAGCAGATGGTAGTATCCTGGATTCCATTATGACGTCACAATGTATGGTCAGCAGATGATAGTATCCCGAATTCCATTATGACATCACAATGTATGGTCAGCAGATTATAGTATCCCGGATTCTATTACGATGTCACAATGTATGGCTAGCAGATTGTAGAATCCCGGATTCCATCATGATGTCACAATGTACGGTCAGCAGATAGTAATATTCCGGATTCCATTATGATGTCACAATGTATGTTCACCAGATGATAGTATCCCGGATTCCATTATGATGTCACAATGTATGTTCAGCAGATAATAGTATCCAGGATTCCAATATGATGTCACAATGTATGGCTAGCAGATGGTAGTATCCCGGATTCTATTATGATGTCACAATGTATGGTCAGCAGATAATAGTATGCAGGATTTCATTATGATGTCACAATGTATGGCTAGCAGATGGTAGTATCCCGGATTCCATTATGATGTCACAATGTACGGAAAGCAGATAGTAATATCCCCGATTCCATTATGATGTCACAATGTATGGTCAGCAGATAATAGTATCCAGGATTCCATTATGAAGTCACAGTGTATGGCTAGCAGATGGTAGAATCCCGGATTCCATTATGATGTCACAATGTATGTTCAGCAGATGGTAGTATCCCGGATTCCATTATAACATCACAATGTATGGTCAGCAAATGATAGTATCTCGGATTCCATTATGATGTCACAATGTATGGTCAGCAGATGGTAGTATCCAAGGTTCCTCTATGACGTCATAATGTATGTTCAGAAGATGATAGTATCCAGTATTCCATTATGATGTCACAATGTATGGTCAGCAAATATTAGTATCCAGTATTCCATTATGATGTCACAATGTATGGTCAGCAGATGGTAGTATCCCGGATTCCATTATGATGTCACAATGTATGGCTAGCAGATGTTAGTATCCCGGATTCCATTATGATGTCCCAATGTATGGTCAGCAGATGGTAGTATCCCGGATTTCATTATGACATCACAATGTATGGTCAGCAGATGATAGTATCTCGGATTCCATTATGATGTCCCAATGTATGGTCAGCAGATAATAGTATGCAGGATTCCATTATGAAGTCACAATGGATGGTCAGCAGATGGTAGTATCCCGGATTCCATTATGATGTCACAATGTATGGTCAGCAGATGGTAGTATCCCGGATTCCATTATGACATCACAATGTATGGTCAGCAGATGATAGTATCTCGGATTCCATTATTATGTCACAATGTATGGTCAGCAGATAATAGTATCCAGGATTCCATTATGATGTCACAATGTATGGCTAGCAGATGGCAGTATCACGGATTCCATTATGATGTCACAATTTATCGTCAGCAGATAATAGTATCCAGGATTCTATTATGATGTCACAATGTATGGCTAGCAGATGGTAGTATCCTGGATTCCATTAGGACGTCACAATGTATGGTCAGCAGATGATAGTATCCCGGATTTCATTATGACGTCACAATGTATGGTCAGCAGATTATAGTATCCCGGATTCCATTACGATGTCACAATGTATGGCTAGCAAATGGTAGTATCCCGGATTCCATCATGATGTCACAATGTACGGTAAGCAGATAGTAATATCCCCGATTCCATTATGATGTCACAATGTATGGTCAGCAGATAATAGTATCCAGGATTCCATTATGAAGTCACAGTGTATGGTCAGCAGATAATAGTATCCAGGATTCCATTATGATGTCACAATGTAGGGCTAGCAGATGGTAGTATCCCGGATTCCATTATGACATCCCAATGTATGGTCAGCAGATTATAGTATCCCGGATTCCATTACGATGTCACAATGTATGGTCAGCAGATGGTAGTATCCCGGATTCCATTATGACGTCAGAATGTATGGTTAGCACATAATAGTATCCAGGATTCCATTATAATGTCACAATGTATGGTCAGCAGATGGGTGTATCCCGGATTCCATTATGATGTCACAATGCATGGTCAGCACATAATATTATCCAGGATTCCATTATGATGTCACAATATATGTCAGCAGATAATAGTATCCAGGATTCCATTATGATGTCACAATGTATGGCTAGCAGGTGGCAGTATCACGGATTCCATTATGATGTCAAAATTTATAGGCAGCAGATGGTAGTATCCCGGATTCCATTATGATGTCACAATGTATGGCTAGCAGATGTTAGTATCCCGGATTCCATTATGACATCACAATGTATGGTCAGCAGATAATAGTATTCAGGATTCTATTATGATATCACAATGTATGGCTAGCAGATGGTAGTATCCAAGGTTCCTCTATGACGTCATAATGTATGTTCAGAAGATGACAGTATCTAGTATTCCATTATGATGTCACAATGTATAGGCAGCAGATGGTAGTATCCAGGATTCCATTATGATGTCACAATGTATGGCTAGCAGATGTTAGTATCCCGGATTCCATTATGATGTCACAATGTATGGTCAGCAGATGGTAGAATCCCGGATTCCATCATGACGTCACAATGTAGGGCCAGCAGATTATAGTATCCCGGATTCCATTATGATGTCACAATGTATGGTCAGCAGATGGGTGTATCCCGGATTCCATTATGATGTCACAATGTATGGTCAGCAGATAATAGTATCCAGGATTCCATTATAATGTCACAATGTATGGCTAGCAGATGGCAGTATCACGGATTCCATTATGATGTCACAATGTATGGTCAGCAGATAATAGTATCCAGGATTCTATTATGATGTCACAATGTATGGCTAGCAGATGGTAGTATCCTGGATTCCATAAGAACGTCAAAATGTATGGGCAGCAGATGATAGTATCCCGGATTTTATTATGACGTCACAATGTATGGTCAGCAGATTATAGTATCCCGGATTCCATTACGATGTCACAATGTACGGTCAGCAGATGGTACTATCCCGGATTCCATTATGATGTCACAATGTATGTTCACCAGATGATAGTATCCCAGATTCCATTATGATGTCACAATGTATGTTCAGCAGATAATAGTATCCAGGATTCCATTATGATGTCACAATGTATGGCTAGCAGATGGTAGTATCCCGGATTCTATTATGATGTCACAATGTATGGTCAGCAGATAATTGTATGCAGGATTTCATTATGATGTCACAATGTATGGCTAGCTGTCACGAGGGTATCAAGAGCCACGTCTGACTCCGTTATACCCGGGGTCAGGAAGTCGCAGCGGGTGGCTGCGCGCTCTATATCTAAAGATCATGGTGTTTCTTAGTTATTGTTTTCTGTGTTTGCCTTGCTATCCTTTTTGTCTCTCTCAGGGATCCGTAGCTTCTCCTCCTCAGCTGTTTCGTGTCTGCCACTCCCTACCTCCTTATATTCTCCTCTCACACTTCTCTAGTTGCCAGTTATAGAGCTTCCTGCCTGGACATCTATACTGACCCACTGGAGTGGTTAATCCTGGTTGTTGTTCCTGTGTGCTACCCTCCGGATCCCTGTTTGGCTTATTGTTGTCGCCCACCTGGGAATATATGTTGAGTCTGTGTTGTCTGTCCTCCCCTTGGTGTTTTCCCTTAGAGTTAGTGGTGCGGACTAGTGTTCCCATCGCCCTGTTCACTACCTAGGGCTCAGCTCAGGGAAAGCCAGGGCTTTAGGCACGTGATCGGCGTACGGGTGAGGAACCCGTCTAGGGACGTCAGGGCAGCCAGGTGCCAGCCGCCAGGTGAGTCAGGGGTCACCATCTTCCCTCTCACTTGGGCAGGGCAATCCTCGTTCCCTCCCTCTGTGTCACGTATGTGATAGCCACGCCGACCGTGATACTAGCAGATAGTAGTATCCCGGATTCCATTATGATGTCACAATGTACGGTAAGCAGATAGTAATATCCCCGATTCCATTATGATGTCACAATGTATGGTCAGCAGATAATAGTATCCAGGATTCCATTATGAAGTCACAGTGTATGGCTAGCAGATGGTAGAATCCCGGATTCCATTACGATGTCACAATGTATGGTCAGCAGATGGTAGTATCCCGGATTCCATTATGACGTCAGAATGTATGGTTAGCACATAATAGTGTCCAGGATTCCATTATAATGTCACAATGTATGGTCAGCAGATGGGTGTATCCCGGATTCCATTATGATGTCACAATGCATGGTCAGCACATAATATTATCCAGGATTCCATTATGATGTCACAATATATGTCAGCAGATAATAGTATCCAGGATTCCATTATGATGTCACAATGTATGGCTAGCAGGTGGCAGTATCCAGGATTCCATTATGATGTCACAATGTATGGTCAGCAGATGGTAGTATCCCGGATTCCATTATGATGTCACAATGTATGGTCAGCAAATATTAGTATCCAGTATTTTATTATGATGTCAAAATGTATAGGCAGCAGATGGTAGTATCCCGGATTCCATTATGATGTCACAATGTATAGCTAGCAGATGGTAGTATCCTGGATTTTATTATGATGTCACAATGAATGGTCAGCAGATAATAGTATTCAGGATTCTATTATGATGTCACAATGTATGGCTAGCAGATGGTAGTATCCAAGGTTCCTCTATGACGTCATAATGTATGTTCAGAAGATGATGGTATACAGTATTCCATTATGATGTCACAATGTATGGTCAGCAAATATTAGTTTTCAGTATTTTATTATGATGTCACAATGTATAGGCAGCAGATGGTAGTATCCCGGATTCCATTATGATGTCACAATGCATGGTCAGCACATAATATTATCCAGGATTCCATTATGATGTCACAATATATGTCAGCAGATAATAGTATCCAGGATTCCATTATGATGTCACAATGTATGGCTAGCAGGTGGCAGTTATCACGGATTCCATTATGATGTCACAATGTATGGTCAGCAGATAATAGAATCCAGGATTCTATTATGATGTCACAATGTATGGCTAGCAGATGGTAGTATCCTGGATTCCATTATGACGTCACAATGTATGGTCAGCAGATAGTAATATCCCCGATTCCATTATGATGTCACAATGTATGGTCAGCAGATGGTACCATCCCGGATTCCATTATGACATCACAATGTATGGTCAGCAGATGATAGTATCTCGGATTTCATTATGATGTCACAATGTATGGTCAGCAGATAATAGTATCCAGGATTCCATTATGATGTCACAATGTATGGCTAGCAGATGGTAGTATCCAAGGTTCCTCTATGACGTCATAATGTATGTTCAGAAGATGATAGTATCCAGTATTCCATTATGATGTCACAATGTATGGTCAGCAAATATTAGTATCCAGTATTCCATTATGATGTCACAATGTATGGTCAGCAGATGGTAGTATCCCGGATTCCATTATGATGTCACAATGTATGGCTAGCAGATGTTAGTATCCCGGATTCCATTATGATGTCCCAATGTATGGTCAGCAGATGGTAGTATCCCGGATTCCATTATGACATCACAATGTATGGTCAGCAGATGATAGTATCTCGGATTCCATTATGATGTCCCAATGTATGGTCAGCAGATAATAGTATGCAGGATTCCATTATGAAGTCACAATGGATGGTCAGCAGATGGTAGTATCCCGGATTCCATTATGATGTCACAATGTATGGTCAGCAGATGGTAGTATCCCGGATTCCATTATGACATCACAATGTATGGTCAGCAGATGATAGTATCTCGGATTCCATTATTATGTCACAATGTATGGTCAGCAGATAATAGTATCCAGGATTCCATTATGATGTCACAATGTATGGCTAGCAGATGGCAGTATCACGGATTCCATTATGATGTCACAATTTATCGTCAGCAGATAATAGTATCCAGGATTCTATTATGATGTCACAATGTATGGCTAGCAGATGGTAGTATCCTGGATTCCATTAGGACGTCACAATGTATGGTCAGCAGATGATAGTATCCCGGATTTCATTATGACGTCACAATGTATGGTCAGCAGATTATAGTATCCCGGATTCCATTACGATGTCACAATGTATGGCTAGCAAATGGTAGTATCCCGGATTCCATCATGATGTCACAATGTACGGTAAGCAGATAGTAATATCCCCGATTCCATTATGATGTCACAATGTATGGTCAGCAGATAATAGTATCCAGGATTCCATTATGAAGTCACAGTGTATGGTCAGCAGATAATAGTATCCAGGATTCCATTATGATGTCACAATGTAGGGCTAGCAGATGGTAGTATCCCGGATTCCATTATGACATCCCAATGTATGGTCAGCAGATTATAGTATCCCGGATTCCATTACGATGTCACAATGTATGGTCAGCAGATGGTAGTATCCCGGATTCCATTATGACGTCAGAATGTATGGTTAGCACATAATAGTATCCAGGATTCCATTATAATGTCACAATGTATGGTCAGCAGATGGGTGTATCCCGGATTCCATTATGATGTCACAATGCATGGTCAGCACATAATATTATCCAGGATTCCATTATGATGTCACAATATATGTCAGCAGATAATAGTATCCAGGATTCCATTATGATGTCACAATGTATGGCTAGCAGGTGGCAGTATCACGGATTCCATTATGATGTCAAAATTTATAGGCAGCAGATGGTAGTATCCCGGATTCCATTATGATGTCACAATGTATGGCTAGCAGATGTTAGTATCCCGGATTCCATTATGACATCACAATGTATGGTCAGCAGATAATAGTATTCAGGATTCTATTATGATGTCACAATGTATGGCTAGCAGATGGTAGTATCCAAGGTTCCTCTATGACGTCATAATGTATGTTCAGAAGATGACAGTATCTAGTATTCCATTATGATGTCACAATGTATAGGCAGCAGATGGTAGTATCCCGGATTCCATTATGATGTCACAATGTATGGCTAGCAGATTATAGTATCCCGGATTCCATTATGATGTCACAATGTATGGTCAGCAGATGGGTGTATCCCGGATTCCATTATGATGTCACAATGTATGGTCAGCAGATAATAGTATCCAGGATTCCATTATAATGTCACAATGTATGGCTAGCAGATGGCAGTATCACGGATTCCATTATGATGTCACAATGTATGGTCAGCAGATAATAGTATCCAGGATTCCTTTATGATGTCACAATGTATGGCTAGCAGATGGTAGTATCCCGGATTCCATTATGATGTCACAATGTAAGGTCAGCAGATAATAGTATCCAGGATTCTATTATGATGTCACAATATATGGCTAGCAGATGGTAGTATCCTGGATTCCATTATGACGTCACAATGTATGGTCAGCAGATTATAGTATCCCGGATTCCTTTACGATGTCACAATGTATGGTCAGAAGATGGTAGTATCCCGGATTCCATTATGACGTCACAATGTATGGTCAGCACATAATGGTATCCAGGATTCCATTATAATGTCACAATGTATGGTCAGCAGATGGGTGTATCCCGGATTCCATTATGATGTCACAATGCATGGTCAGCACATAATATTATCCAGGATTCCATTATGATGTCACAATATATGTCAGCAGATAATAGTATCCAGGATTCCATTATGATGTCACAATGTATGGCTAGCAGGTGGCAGTATCACGGATTCCATTATGATGTCACAATATATGTCAGCAGATAATAGTATCCAGGATTCCATTATGACGTCACAATGTATGGTTAGCACATAATAGTATCCAGGATTCCTGTATGATGTCACAATGTATGGTCAGCAGATGATAGTATCCCGGATTCCATTACGATGTCACAATGTATGATCAGCAGATGGTAAAATCCCGGATTCCATTATGACGTCACAATGTATGGTAGCACATAATAGTATCCAGGATTCCAGTATGATGTCAGAATGTATGGCTAGCATATGATAATATCCCGAATTTCATTATGACGTCACAATGTATGGTCAGCAGATTATAGTATCCCAGATTCCATTGCGATGTCACAATGTATGGCTAGCAGATGGTAGTATCCCGGATTCTATTATGATGTCACAATGTATGGTAAGCAGATAGTAATATCCCCGATTCCATTATGATGTCACAATGTATGGTCAGCAGATCATAGTATCCTGGATTCCATTATGATGTCACAATGTATGGTCAGCAGATGGTACCATCCCGGATTCCATTATGACATCACAATGTATGGTCAGCAGATAATAGTATCCAGGATTCCATTATGATTTCACAATGTATGGCTAGCAGATGGTAGTATCCAAGGTTCCTCTATGACGTCATAATGTATGTTCACCAGATGATAGTATCCTGTATTTCATTATGATGTCACAATGTATGGTCAGCAAATATTAGTATCCAGTATTCCATTATGATGTCACAATATATGTCAGCAGATAATAGTATCCAGGATTCCATTATGATGTCACAATGTATGGTCAGCAGATAATAGTATCCAGGATTCAATTATGATGTCACAATATATGGCTAGCAGATGGCAGTATCACGGATTCCATTATGATGTCACAATGTATGGTCAGCAGATAATAGTATCCTGGATTCCATTATGACGTCACAATGTATGGTCAGCATATGGTAATATCCCGGATTCCATTATGATGTCACAATGAATAGTCAGCAGATGGTAGTATCCCGGATTTCATTATGACGTCACAATGTATGGTCAGCAGATTATAGTATCCCGGATTCCATTATGATGTCACAATGTATGTTCACCAGATGATAGTATCCCGGATTCCATTATGATGTCCCAATGTATGGCTAGCAGATGGTAGTATCCCGGATTCTATTATGATGTCACAATGTATGGTCAGCAGATAATAGTATGCAGGATTTCATTATGATGTCACAATGTATGGCTAGCAGATGGTAGTATCCCGGATTCCATTATGATGTCACAATGTACGGTAAGCAGATAGTAATATCCCCGATTCCATTATGATGTCACAATGTATGGTCAGCAGATAATAGTATCCAGGATTCCATTATGATGTCACAATGTATGGTCAGCAGATAATAGTATCCAGGATTCTATTATGATGTCACAATGTATGGCTAGCAGATGGTAGTATCCTGGATTTCATTATGATGTCACAATGAATGGTCAGCAGATAATAGTATTCAGGATTCCATTACGATGTCACAATGAATGGCTAGCAGATGGTAGTATCCCGGTTTCCATTATGATGTCACAATGTATGATCAGCAGATGGTAGGATCCCGGATTCCATTATGATGTCACAATGTATGGCTAGCAGATGGCAGTATCACGGATTCCATTATGATGTCACAATGTATGGTCAGCAGATAATAGTATCCAGGATTCTATTATGATGTCACAATGTATGGCTAGCAGATGGTAGTATCCTGGATTCCATTATGACGTCACAATGTATGGTCAGCAGATCATAGTATCCCGGATTCCATTATGACATCACAATGTATGGTCAGCAGATTATAGTATCCCGGATTCCATTACGATGTCACAATGTATGGTCAGCAGATGGTAGTATCCCGGATTTCATTATGACATCACAATGTATGGTCAGATGATTATAGTATCCCGGATTTCATTACGATGTCACAATGTATGGCTAGCAGATTGTAGAATCCCGGATTCCATCATGATGTCACAATGTACGGTCAGCAGATAGTAATATTCCGGATTCCATTATAATGTCACAATGTATGTTCACCAGATGATAGTATCCCGGATTCCATTATGATTTCACAATGTACGGTCAGCAGATAGTAATATTCCGGATTCCATTATAATGTCACAATGTATGTTCACCAGATGATAGTATCCCGGATTCCATTATGACGTCACAATGTATGGTTAGCACATAATAGTATCCCGGATTCCATTGCGATGTCACAATGTATGGCTAGCAGATGGTAGTATCCCGGATTCCATCATAATGTCACAATGTACAGACAGCAGATGGTACTATCCCGGATTCCATTATGATGTCACAATGTATGTTCAGCAGATAATAGTATCCAGGATTTCATTATGATGTCACAATGTATGGCTAGCAGATGGTAGTATCCCGGATTCTATTATGATGTCACAATGTATGGTCAGCAGATCATAGTATCCCGGATTCCATTATGATTTCACAATGTATGGTCAGCAGATGGTAGTATTCCGGATTCCATTATGACGTCACAATGTATGGTTAGCACATAATAGTATCCAGGATTCCATTATAATGTCACAATGTATGGTCAGCAGATGGGTGTATCCCGGATTCCATTATGATGTCACAATGTATGGTCAGCAGATGATAGTATCCTGGATTCCATTATGACGTCACAATGTATGGTCAGCAGATGATAGTATCCCGGATTTCATTATGATGTCACAATGTATGGTCAGCAGATTATAGTATCCCGGATTTCATTATGATGTCACAATGTATGGCTAGCAGATGGTAGTATCCCGGATTCCATTATGACGTCACAATGTATGGTTAGCACATAATAGTAGCCAGGATTCCATTATGATGTCACAATGTATGTTCAGCAGATGATCGTATCCAGGATTCCATTATGATGTCACAATGTATGGCTAGCAGATGGTAGTATCCCGGATTCTATTATGATGTCACAATGTATGGTCAGCAGATAATAGTATGCAGGATTTCATTATGATGTCACAATGTATGGCTAGCAGATGGTAGTATCCCGGATTCCATTATGATGTCACAATTTACGGTAAGCAGATAGTAATATCCCCGATTCCATTATGATGTCACAATGTATGGTCAGCAGATAATAGTATCCAGGATTCCATTATGAAGTCACAGTGTATGGCTAGCAGATGGTAGAATCCCGGATTCCATTATGATGTCACAATGTATGGTCAGCAGATGGTAGTACCCCGGTTTCCATTATGATGTCACAATGTATGGTCGGCAGATAATAGTATCCAGGATTCCATTATGATGTCACAATGTATGGCTAGCAGAAGGTAGTATCCTGGATTTCATTATGATGTCACAATGAATGGTCAGCAGATAATAGTATTCAGGATTCCATTACGATGTCACAATGAATGGCTAGCAGATGGTAGTATCCCGGATTCCATTATGATGTCATAATGTATGGTCAGCAGATAATAGTATTCAGGATTCGATTATCACATCACAATTTATAGACTGCAGATGATAGTATCCAGGATTCCATTATGATGTTACAATGTATGGTCAGCAGAAAATAGTATCCAAGATTCCATTATGATGTCACAATTTATGGTCAGCAGATGGTAGTATACGGGAATGCATTATGATGTCACAATGTATTGTCAGAAGATAATAGCATTTTGGATTCCAATATGATGTCACAATGTATGGTCAGCAGATAATATTATCCCTGGTTCCATTATGATGTCACAATGTATGGTCAGCAGATGGTAGTATCCCAGATTCCATTATGATGTCACAATGTATGGTCAGCAGATGATAGTATCCCAGATTCCATTATGATGTCACAATGTATGGTCAGCAGATGGTAGTATCCCGGATCCCATTATGATGTCACAATGTATTGTCAGAAGATAATATTATTCAGGATTCGATTATGACATCACAATTTATGGACAGCAGATGATAGTATCCAGGATTCCATTATGATGTTACAATGTATGGTCAGCAGAAAATAGTATCCAAGATTCCATTATGATGTCACAATTTATGGTCAGCAGATGGTAGTATACGGGAATGCATTATGATGTCACAATGTATTTAGTATTTAGGATTCCATTATGACGTCACAATGTATGGCTAGCAGATGGTAGTATCCCAGATTCCATTATGATGTCACAATGTATGGCTAGCAGATGGAAGTATGCCGGATTCCATTATGATGTCACAATGTATGGTCAGCAGATGATAGTATCCAGGATTCCATTATGATGTCACAATGTATGACTAGCAGATGGTAGTATCCCGGATTCCATTAAGATGTCACAATGTATAGTCAGCAGATCATAGTATCCCGGATTCCATTATGATGTCATATTGTATAGTCAGCAGATCATAGTATCCCGGATTCCATTATGATGTCATAATGTATGGTCAGCAGATGGTAGTATCCCGAATCCCATTATGATGTCACAATGTATGGTCAGCAGATGGTAGTATACGGGAATGCATTATGATGTCACAATGTATTGTCATAAGATGATAGTATTTAGGATTCCATTATGATGTCACAATGTATGGCCAGCAGATGGTAGTATCCTGGATTCCATTATGATGTCACAATGTATGGTCAGCAGATAGTAGAATCCAGGATTCCATTATGATGTCACAATGTATGGTCAGCAGATGGTAGTATACGAGAATGCAGAAGAGGCTAAGGGAGTGCACGACCATAGGAGTCAGCCACTACTCCTATATATAATACTACAAACACAAAAAGGGGGGAGTAGCATGGGTGTAGGAACCCCCAAAAATCTGGGGGGGACAGCATTTTTGCTCACCGGGTATATTCTTAATCAGTAAACTGCGAGTTGTTTATATCGTTAAATTTTAAGTGTGTGTGTGTGAAAAATCTCACAACAAAAAAATATGCAAAAGGACCGGTTCTTTGTTTATCAGGTCACAGAAATTAACCAAACGTTTGGCATATATTTCAGTTATTTCACTTAAAACTAGTGGTAATAATACTTTAAGTAATGCACTTTGCCTGATTTTAACAAAACAAAAGATCTTGTATAAATACAATTAAATACTATAACTATATAAATAGAACCAATTTTCTAACTACAGACAGAGTGAGACCCTCCAAGCACCACAACCACTGCAGCGTACTTCAGCTAACTAGGTGCAAGATAGCTGTTCCTGTAAATGCGTGCCTGCCACTGCCAGCTCACACACTAAAGCTACAGGAGATGTGCGGTAAGTGTGCACACATTCACACAAGGCTGTTCCCTATCCAGCTCAGTACACGGTACTCTGAGCGGAACAGGGAACTGTGCTGTTTACACTGAGAGACCAGCTCCTGCAAGTAGTGGAAGCTGAGGTGAATGGCGTGAGCATGCAGGCTTTCCCATATGATGTCAGTGAGCAGGAAGCTTAGGTGGAGGAATTCAAATTATATTTACAGGAACATTGCCCTAGCACCATAAGAACTAATGTAGGCTTTAATGGTTATAGTGCTGTATGAGAAGCATTAGTTATGACTGGACATAATTAATCATGATGATCTCAGCGAGGGTGGATTGTGCTGCATCAATTAGACTGTCTTGGTGATGGAAAAGGGTGAGTTTATTTTATTAATAAATATATTTATTTGTATTGGTTTAGTAGTGTTTTTTTATGGAACAAATAACTACCCTCCATAAAGTTTCCTTTAAGCCAAATCGAAAGAACGCAAGTTTTTAAAATCCAAAAACTTTTTTGCGGCGATCACAATACATTGCAAAATCCTTTGCTATGGCTTCGATGTCTACTTCATCCATTATGTCTCTATGGATGTTGAATATAGCAACATGGTTCAAACGTTTCTGGGTCATTGTGGACCTTAACCAGGATTTTAATCTACGCAGTGCACTAAAACTTCTCTCAGCTTCACAGGAAGAAGCAGGAATAGTTATTAGGATTCTGACCATTTTTTCTACTTGAGAGAAAAAGCATCTTTCTCTGGTAGGCATCTTTCGCAAAATATCTACAACCTCAGAGACTGAAGTGTACTTGTAAACACTTGATAAGGTGGTTATCTGGGCAGAGAGAAGATGATATTCAATCTCTGGATACTGGGGAAGAACTTCACTAGCTTGTCCTGTCAACAGATAATGTTCCAGGTTTTCATATACAAGTAAGCCCTCTTGGTCAAAGCGCTGCATTAACTGTGTCGATATAATATCCATTATTTGGAAATACTGAGGACAATAGTATTCTTTCACAGTCTTTGCATGAAATTGTTCAGTTGGCCCATGTTGAAGACGTTTAGGAATATTAGGTTGCCTTGGTACAGTAACCTCTTTTAGCTGGTATTTTTCCACTAAATTAATAGTGGTAGCAAGAACTCTTTCAAAGGACGTGTCACATCGTAACTTTTGTATAGCATCATGGGTCCGTTGTACACTTGCTAAAAGTCCTGATATGGTTTGTTCTCTGCCTTGCAAGGCTACATTCAGGCATTCTAAGATCTCCATGATGCTAAGAGAGATTTGAAGACCTAGTAGAGTTTTACCTTGCCTAAATTGTTGTAGTAGGCCACGTGCACGTGGATTTATATCTCCACTACTTCTGGTATTTGCAATTTCTTCAAGTGTTTCCAAAATCAGCTGGTAATTATCCAGAATTTTTTTCACAGCCTTCACTCTAACAGTCCAGTGTTGGGCACAATGGTTTAATATGCAAGACTTTAAGTGGCCCTTCAGCTTCATGATGCACAATTTCTGAAAGTGTGGTTCTGCATTTCATAGATTGCCCAAAGAGTTTGCCAAGATCTTACATAAACATAAGTGCATTTTCCATTATTGGACATTGATGTGCTGCGGCCTGCATAACTAAATTTGTGCAATGTGCACCGCAATGGACATAAATGGCAAGTGGATGTTCCTGCTTGATTAATGCCTGGGCACCATGATATTTACCAGCCATATTTGAAGCTCCATCATATGTTTGCCCTCGCAACATTGACATACAAAGCCCATTACGGCATAAAGCATCCTTGACAATCTGTGCGATTGCAGATCCACTTGTTTCATCAACTTGATATAAGCCTATGAAGTCCCCATGTGGGTACAAGTCTTCATCAACATAGCGGATACAGAAACTTTCTTGTTCTTGACCAGATATATCTTGTGTGCCATCAACAATAATTGCAATGGCATTATTCCCAATCTGTTTCCGAATAAGGCGTAATACGGTGTGAGACAATAACTTCAAAATCTTATTTTGAATGTCGGGACTCATGTATTCTGCTTTGTGTGATATCCAATTTTTTAGATAAGACACATCATCTGCTCGTGCAAGCAGAAACTGTTTAAAATTGCCATCATTGTCTTCATGGCCACGAAGAGGGAGACCTTGTTTTGCCAACAGGGCTATTGTTTGTACTATCTTGATGAGACACAGCCATGCATCATTCTGTTGCTGTTGAATTTGTAGTGAAAGCTGAGCATTAATGGTTTGCGAATCTTTATGATGCAATAGTTGCTTTATAGAATATGTATGAGCAGAACAACTCTGATGTTTTTTTAAACTTTTCAATAGCTTTTTTCCAATTTTTAAAGCCTACACACACAAATTACAAACAATAAGGGATAAGCAGGCACACTCTAAATTTGGGTACAAGAGTAATTTATTTATGTTCTGGTATTTATATCATAGGTAGGTAAAATATAGGTAAAAAATAGAGGGTGTTGGAGTGATCACCAATATGTGAGCGGTGATATATGCCCTGAAAAAATGTCCAAGGAAAAGTAGTATAGGTGTATATAAATATAGTGGTGAGAATACCTAGATAGGGGTATATTCAAAAATAAAAATCAAATGAAAATCAAATAAAAATCTTGTGCACAAAGTCTTTAATGGAACAGATGATAATAAAAGAGAGAGTAAAAAACCTAGAAAAAATCGTCCTTCATAAAAATATTTGAAAAATATTAAAAGATGTCTCACAGTCTTTTGTAAGGTGGCCACTGTATGTTAAATAAAATCAAGTAAGAGATGTTAGCTCTATGTAGAGGATATTATCCTATGTTGTCCCTTTATATGACTCCGTTGATAGGGTATATAGTAGGTAGCAATTTGGCAGTTTTCTACTTAGCAGAGGATGGTGCTTCTTTACAGGTATGTTTGCCAATAGTAGAATTGCAAATATGGCAATAAGGTATATTTGCCAATAGTAGAATTGCATATATGGCAGTGATTCTTAGTAGTGATAATCCATGTATTACTCTGTAGAAGAAAGGGCTGCTCTGTGCCTAAGTGCGGCGTCCCGCACTGTCTCTGGCTACAGAGATCACTTACCCTTCTTGACGCTTGTGTTCTTTTGGTCCTCTGACGATAGTTCCTGGTAGCTGGCTGTTGTACTCCAGTCCGGTTCTCAGGAGTCAGCGGCGTGCCTCGTGTTGCCAAGGACGCCGGGGGGCGTGGTTCGCGCGTCTGACGAGTGACGTATGTGGTCACGTAATCGCGGACTTTGTCCGGCTTGTTCGTAGCGCTTCTCCTGCTCTGTAGCGAGTGGTGACTATTCCAGTAATCCAGTAATCCTCTTAAACGCGTTTCGGGAGTCTATCCCTTCATCAGTAAGTGGAGGATCATAGTGGTTACGGTGGTATTTATAGAGCAATGATCAATTAGTTTGTCAATCAATTAAACCTAACAATAAGGTTGATATATTCAATGGGTTGTTTTATTCCAATTGTTTTTTGGCCCATTAGGTTTGTGGTCAGAGTAAATTGTACAAGTTGTCAAAAGAATCGATAGATGGATAATAATATGTAACAAAATAAGAGTTTATATAACTAAAGATGTTGTGTAATTATCTAGATGGTGTTAATCAGACCTGTAATAAGGTTGTTGTTTTTGCAAATTGATAGGTTTAACGGATTTTGTGGTTTTAGTATTTTATTTCTAAAGAGGAGCCCTCATATATCCTTTGTATCCATTACCTGTTTGGTATTGAGTATGGTTTGGCAATGTGAGTTTCTTTTCAAGCATGTGTTTGATGTTTAGTAGTATTTGTGATGTAGTGAATTTGTTGCTTTCAGGGGATACAGACGTATTATAATTTTTAATATTTGTTTTCTTTGTAGGTTTTGCCTCTCAATAGGAGGCCTGCCATGGTCCTGATGTGCTGCCTCTCAATAGGAGGCCTGCAGCAGTCCTGATGTACTCCAGCTGTGGATACATGTTGGAGACACGCCCATCACGTCACTGGTGCGTAGTGTGAAAGACCCAGTGAGCATTTAGGTCCATCATTCCCGCATGTACCAGAGGGAGAAGGACTATAAAGATGTGACCTGTGGTATAGTAATTATGATGTAGGGAGCTTGTTAATTTCAGGGGATACAGACATATTAAAGTTTTTTATTTTCTTTATTCTCTAGTTGTAAATGTTCTTTCTTAATAGGGGGCCTGTAGTAATACTGATGTGTTCCAGCTGTGGATACACGTTGAGGAGATGCCCATGACGTCACCGGTCCGCAATGTGAAAGACCCAGTGAGTATTTGGGTTTGTCAATCCAAATATAACCTGAACAGTGAGATTTAGTAATTATGAACTCAGAGGTCTTGATATAACTTCGGTATCAGCAATAATCCTTTTTGGTACACAATGGGAGATGTCCATTGTTTCACTGGTCCGTAGTAAGAAAGACCCAGTGAATCCCCGGGTTAATCCCCCCTGTGTATATCCAAGGAAGGGGGACAAGGGAAAAGAAGCATGGGTGAGTATATAGTATGAGGTATCTTGGATCCCCGGGTTAATCCCCCCCTGTGTATATCCAAGGAAGGGGGACAAGGGAAAAGAAGCATGGGTGAGTATATAGTATGAGGTATCTTGGATATCGTGGTGATGTCAACCCCAAATCTAGGGCGTGTCAGACACTGAACATATTTTCCAAGTGTGGTAAACACCAGAAAAGAACACAACAATCAGGAGAGAAACACCAAGCACCACAAAGGAGAGACAACCATCAAACCTATCAAACAAGACAACACGATGCAAGAAAAAAAATACGCAGAGGAAGGGGACACAAGACCAAGATACAACAGATAGATCACCAAGAAGACACGATTTTAAATTTAAGTAATGTCACGCTAAACAAGGCCCAAATTAGTCTTCTAAACAAAGGATTAAAATTTGCACCCACCAATACACTCAATAAATTCGACACATTTATAGGCATAGAAAAATTTATCCGCAAACTCTGCCTGAAAAAATATCATATGAAGAATCCCATAATGAAAGAAAACATAACCAATAAAACATACGAACACACTTCATTAAAAAGTATTTCTAAAAAATACCCGCGACAAGAAATAGGACAGGAACTGGCAGCATTTAAACAGTGCGTAGAAAGAGACATACGAAAGATAAAAGAACAACCAAGGAAATGGAATAACCTATCTAGAAAGGAAACAGAGGCTATAAAACAACTACAAAAAGAAAAAGATATAATAATACATCCAGCAGATAAGGGAGGAGCGATTGTTATTCAAAGTGTCTCCGATTATAATAACGAATGCATGAGACAACTAGCAGATAACAACACATACAAAAAACTTAAAAATAACCCAACGGAACAATACTATCAAGAATTAATACAATACTGTGAAAAAGGGAAAGAAAAGGGTATCATATCCGAAACAGAATACACTTTTATAGTAAACACGCCCCAAAGATTACCAGCACTATACTGCCTCCCGAAAATACACAAGAACAAAAATAACCCACCAGGCCGTCCCATCATCTCCGGTATACAATCACTAACAAGCAACTTATCACAATACATAGATACACTACTACAACCAAGAGTCAAAAACATCAATTCATACGTTAAAGACACTACACAGATTATTAAGATAATAGAAAATCTAAAATTTGAAACACATTGGCATTTAGGAACATTAGATGTCCAATCTCTCTATACCAGCATCAATCACCAACAGGGAACAGAAGCAGTTAAAAAACAACAACTAACTAAAGAGGCCATATTACCACTGGAACAAATAGACTATATAGTAGGAGGCATAGAATTTATACTCAATCACAATTACTTTAACTGGAACTCAGATTTTTACTTACAAACTCAAGGAACGGCCATGGGCACCAGATTCGCCCCCAGTTACGCAAATCTATTCATGGCGCAGTGGGAGGATGAAACCATAGCGCCTAGACTGGGGTCGGATCTGGTGCTCTGGCAAAGATATATTGACGACATCATATTCATATGGCAAGACAGTAGGGACAACCTAGACACATTTCTAACTACAATTAACACAAATCCATATGGTCTAAAATTCACCTCATCCATTAGTACATCGAAAATAGAATTTCTGGATTTACAAATAACAATAGAAAAGGACAAATTCATATGTACCACATATCACAAACCAACATCCAAAAATAGTTTTATTCAGTATGACAGCTGCCACCTACCATCATGGCTTACAAATATCCCACAAGGACAATTCCGTCATCATATGGCAGGGACAGAGCTAGCTACCGGGCAGCGTTCCTATCCACAGCAACATGGAAGAGGAGTTTCGCTGGAGGTTGCAGCAGCACTTGGCCCAACAGGATGGGCCTGTATCAGAGGAGGGCATAATGGACTTGAGAGATGCCACTCGAAAGGGGCTGTGGTATGACGCCTTAGAGGAGGTACAGCGGCGGCGGAGAGAGAGCCTTCCCGGTGAGGAACAGAGGTTCCAGGTACTCGTGGCCCTGCAGTCACCCTTCCTAGGAAAGCAACCCTTGGCGGAGTGGGTGACGGAACTGTGGAACCTGGTTTGGAAGGAGTTGTGGCTGGACAAATCGTACCGGGCACTAAAGTGGTATGCCACCCAGTGCAACTCATGGATGACTAACCACTATCTGCCGGAAGGAGAGGATTATGATGGTCCGGGCTTACTGTGGGAAGCCTTTGAGAAGGGCGATGACTTTGGATGCCCCACAGAATGTCGGTTCTGGGACATCCACGACATCAGGGAAACCATGCTGGACCTTCCCCGAGCGGACGACCTTGGACCAGACCTGATTCATCTAGTCACCATGGAGTGGGAGCTGGAGCACAGCTACCGTCAACTGTTCAACCAAGCTCAACCACCATACCTCAGCCCAGAGGATTGCCTGGAAATTATACCCTCTTTTGCCCAACCAACCTCAGAGGTGAGCAACCTCATAGACTTGTCCTGGGAGGACCCGCAGGTGGAGATGGGACCGAGGTCTCTCTCCCCAGCGGCAACCTGAGTTCCAGGGGGAGGAGATGCTAGGTCCCTCTGCCCTACAGCAACCAGAGTCCTGGGGAGGAGAGGCAACCGGCCTCACCTTCCAACAGCAGCCAGAGATACCGGCCAGTCCTACAGGGATGCTGGGCCGCCTGCCCAGATCTCCAGCGGCAGTACATATCACAGGGAGAGGAGACAACCGGTCTCTCTCCCCAGCGGCAACCTGAGTTCTAGGGGGAGGAGAGGCAACCAGCCTCATCTTCCAACAGCAGCCGGAGATACCGGGAAAAGGGGAACACAAACCCCACTACACGGGCGCAGATGAGACCGCGGGCTCTGTGCCAGTCCTACAGGGATGCTGGACGGTCGGTCCAGATCCCCAGCCATCTCCGCAGGGATACCAGGAGGAGGAGGTAAGCGAGCCCTCCCCTTCCCAGCTACTTCCCAACAGAGTTCTGGGGCCAGGGGATGAGCCTGCGATACCCTCTGATCCCTTCCCAGCGGAAGAGCTGGCATACGGGCAGAGCGCCGCTAGCCTCTGCTCCACCGACCCCCTTGTTACAGGGCTGGCTTGCACCCCCCTCACCCCAGTTCAATCAGATTAGCAGACATGTTGGCACCTACATTTCATAATGGATTATGAATTGCCCGGCCATCGCAGGCGCAAACCGGAGACATATTTGTGTCCCGGTGGCCACGATGTACGTGCCCATGGGCTTTATTAGATGGGGGCATGTCAGGGAAAGGAGATATCCATATCTCCCCACAGAACGGTACCAGGTTTGGACTCCACTTGTAGCCGGAACCATCTCCCTGTGACCCTCTGGTCTGGAGCTATGAACCCTAAAGGGTTTTGTGGGTCATTTGCTTCCAGCCCAGAAGAGGGGGAATGGACCACTCCCTGAGGCCAGGAGGGGAGGGCCGGCTACAGGTTAAAAGGCTTGTGCCAACAATCGGGCGGGTCTTTCTCTGAAGAAGGGTCACATCGTGTAATGTGTTTAGAGGGACCCAGGAACTAGCTGAGATCATGGCCCTTCATGTGGACTGCAGCAAAGAAAACCTCACCACCAAAAGGAACTTTCATCTACCTTGTAACTGACTTTTACACTGCTTAACCCTGTTGTACCCATATAATCTGTATCTGTAACCTCAGACCACTGTATATATTCTCTGTGTACATTGTGTTATATCTAGTGTCCCCTTACGGCAATTAAATATATAATTTAATCTTGTGCTATCTTGTATCTCGATTACGAATCCCCACGTCCGTGTTTTGGCCTACTTATAAGCTCCCGCGGGTTGGTTTCTCACCCTATATAATCCCGTTATGGGACCGGGCTTATATCAAACGAGAAGCTGGTGGCAGATTTCTCGGGCTGAGACAGCGCTGTTTTCACTGCGGCAGTGAAAAGGCTCTCAGCTTGTTGCCTCTCTGTGCCCACGTGGACAGGAGGTGTGTGTGTAAACTGTACCAACCTGACCTTACCTGCTCCTCTAGAGGGCGTAACGTCACGTTTTTGGTAACCAGGGACAATACTGCGTCTTGTGAGCTCGACGTAGTTGACATCAAGCGGGCACGAGGTGTGGTATTCGTCACACCCTGTATATATAATGCTGTCCCCATACAGTACAATGTGCTCCCCTCCCTTATTATAATGCCCCATTTTTAAAATGCTCTCCTCCTCTAGTATAAGGCCCCCATATATAATGTTCTCCCTGTAGTATGATATCGCCGTTTGCTCCTTTGTCTCGTTCTCACAACCGAAAACAACCGCCAGAAGTACAATCGGGAAATCCTTGGTGTAGTGTGCGTCGTGTGAGCAATTCCTCCAAAATAACGTCACAGAGACGTTCTCAAGTAGGATCCAATAATGTGCCCGCTTCCAACAGCTAGAGGAGGTTTATTTATACCAGAAGATGGAAGGCGGTCTTACAATCATGACCAATGGGGAGACAGCTTATGGTATGAAGTGATTGGCTGGCGAAGATGTGAATGTTCGCACACTTATTCGCGCCCTTTCCGTTGCCGCGCTTTTCCTTACGAATGAAGAAACCTTTGTTCGACGGTCCCCATCCCTCCCGCCTCAGCCGGCGCCATGACGCTGGTATCCTGCAGTAATACCAGGCCGGGCACAAATCAGCTACAGGTCGGGACGAACAGACCATCGTGCGAAAGTTTCTGCGCGATGCAAACGCGAACGAATCTGCGCATTTGCGTAGGATAGATGGCGACCATACGGCAAACAATAACTTTCCACAAGTATAATGTAGGGTTGGGCGATATCAAAAATATTCCCATGATAACAATAAATATCGCGATCAATGCCCATTTAGAAACAAAAAAAAACACTCAAAACATGTACTCGTGTTTCATTGATGCCCCCATGCAGTAATATCTCTTAGTTGCCCACCAAGAACGGGGTCACCGTCCCCCCCCCCCCCCCCAAATCTGATAGAACAGCCGCGCCCCCCTGTTGCTCCATTCATTCTCCATGGGAGTGCTGGAGATAGCAGTGATCAGCCATCAGAAAATGGGACATCCTAGTGGAAAACCCTGATAAGTGGGTTGTTCAGAGTGTGCCCATCATAGGTGCACGTTGTCAGGAAGGGCACCTTGGCATCATAATAACCTAACATACAGTCAGTCTTCTCCTCCACACAGCGACCTGCAGCCTCTGCTCCTCTCTCCAACAACGTGCTCTGTACTCTGTAGCATTTCCAACAAATCCAGAGGCCCCGCCCCCTGGATAACGAGACTCCGCCTCTTCCTATGACATCACACCTGTCAGTAGCAACCCCATTCTAGTCACTACCGATTGTATTGCCCACGCAAGCTGTCAACCCATATGCAAATGTGCCTGACGTCACGCCTTCCCATTGGTAGTTTCTACTACGGGATTTCCAGGCGTCCTCGGGGCTGATTGGTTGGGGTAGGTGGTCGTCATGGTGACTTCGGCCTGGTGGACTGTCTGGAGCCTGGGGAGCGAATGGAGCTAGAAGAGCAGGGGAAGTCGTCTCTTCCCGGGGAGCTGGGGTCCGGGGTGCCCGAGCTACTGAAAGCTTTATGGGAAGATCCCGAGAAACCAAGGCGGAGCCCGGGAGGCTGTGTGAGATCCCACCGGCAGCACCGCTACAGGCTGTGCCCACTGGCCAGGGAGAGCTATGGTAAGAAGGGGAAGGCGCTACAAAATGCCGCCTGTGACCTGTGTGTGCACGTTGTACGTGCGGTAACTGACTGCCGTCCAGTAAATGAGTCTGATGTTCTAGAAGTCAGGATACACACTGCTGGTAGGTCTAATGGCTGCACAGCTGGATCCTGAGGCACTGAAGGCACATACCACGAAAGTACAGCACTGTCCACATTACAGACATTGCTTCCTTTATTACCCCTTTTCCATTGTAATTCATTTTTCATTTTTTACCTTCCTAAAGCCACACTTTTAAAAAAAAAAAAAATTTTTTCTTCTATTAACGTATCCATATGAAGGCATGGATGTTTTCAGGACAAGTTGCTCTTTCTAAGGCCTCCTGCACATGAACGTGTGGGCAGCGGATCGCGGACCCATTCACTTTAATGGGTCCGCAATCCAGCCTTTCCGCAAAAAGATAGGACATGTCCTATCTTTTTGCGGAACGGAAGTACGGGACGAAACCCCACGGAAGCACTCCGTAGTGCTCCCGTAGGGTTCCGTTCCGCATCTCCGGATTTGCGGACCCTTTGAAGTGAATGTGTCCGCATCCGTGGTGCTGAATGGCCAGAGAACGGCGCCCGTGTATTGCGGATCCGCAAATGCGGTCCACAATACTGCAACGGAAAGCACACGTTCGTGTGCAGGGGGCCTAATGGCACTATTCAGTGTTTTGGGAATCTGGAAAATTGTGTGGAACTGGAAAAACCCAACTGTGCCATTGTTTTATGGGTTTCCCAATGCGGTAAAATGGACAGGTGACTACTTTCACATCTGTGTTTACCTCTCCGGTTTTGACATCATTCAGAGGATCTGAAAACCGCAGGAAAACGCTTCAGTTTTGTCCCCATTCATTGTCAATGGGGATAAACCAGAACGGAGCGCTCCAGAATGCCTTCCATTTTGTTGCGTTCCAAGCAGCAGTTTTGTGTGCGTCATGGGATACTGATCAAGACCGGATCCGGCGCCATTGACTTCCAATGGTTTTAGTACCGTATCCGTCTTGTTCATTTTAGAGATCCATTCTGAACAGATGCAGACGGTTGTATTATTGACCGGATGCGTTTTTGCTGATCCCCTGCCGGAGCCTTGTCATTACACTGCCGATCAGTGCGATCACAACCATGCCAAATGTATGTATCGTCTTTAATAGTTTTAAACAATAAAAAAGCTTTGGAAAAAAAGCTACTTTCCTCACCATATACTGACACATAACGTTTTTATATTCCATATGTGTATTTTTTTTTCACTTTTTATTCAATAATTTTTTTCCTGAGGTGAAGCAAGCAGTGTGTTTGTATACTTATTTTATTTTGACTATCCCATCAAAGGACATACCACCATTGGAAAGTGCGAACAAGCCTTAGGCCTCATGCACACGACCGTTGTGTTCCGTTCCGCAAAATAGTGTTACGTTGTTCCGTGATCCATTTCCGTTTTTGCTTCCGTGTGTCTTCCTTTATTTTTGGAGGATCACCAGATATGAAGGAAAGTAAAAAAAAAGTCTAAGACAGGTTTGCCATGCAAATGATAGGAAAAAAAACGGGCGCGGATGACAATCTTGTGTGCCTCTGCGTTTTTTAGCGGTCCGATTGACTTGAATGGGTCCGCGAACCGTTTTCCGTGAAAATAATAGGACAGGTTATATTTTTTTGACGGACTGGAACCAGGGATCACGGACGCGGATGGCAAACGGAGCATTAGCCGAGTTTTCAATGGACCCATCGAAAGTCGTGTGCATGAGGCCTTAAAGGGGTTGTCCCATTAAAGGGGTATTTTGGTTTTGCCGTTTTCAGCATCAATTGACAGAAAAAAACATGTGTAGGATAGTAGTAGTTGGATAGGGGCGCTCCCACTAGCAATTTGGAAAGCAATAATGGATATGAGGGAGCTTAAAATATAACTTTTACTAATATACCTTTTTAAGAGAAAAAGCGCCATGTACAGATAATTAGGATATGGCTTAAAAAGTATGGAACAATCTTACCATTCCGACGCAACCCTGATGGGCTCAACCGAGCGCGGTGGAAGAAATACACCACGTCCGGGCCGGTTGTTGGATGTGGTCGTTGGTTGTTTGTAGATGTAGACAGTGCAGGGGACCAATGTCCCTAGTGATCCCTAATTGGGGATGGGGGCATTGCTGTTGTGCACCTGCCTGTCTATACAGAGTTCCTACCCGCAAGGGGCGGCCCTGTCCGGATACCTTACCCTAGGATAGGGAGGTATCCCTATTATGTCCTATAGGATAGTTCCCCTTCAATTGACAGAAAACAGCACATACTATCACTTACTAAGGCCTCATGCACACGGCCGTTGGTTTTTGTCCGCAGCCTAGCCGCAGTTTTGGTGGCTCAGATGCGGACCCATTCACTTCAATGGGGCCACAAAAGATACTCTGTTCCGTGGTCCGCATAAAAAATATAAGCTGTCCTATTCTTGTCCGCACTTTGCGTACAAGAATATCCAGTTATATTAAAGGCTGTCCGTGCCGTTCTGCAAATTGCTGAACGCACACGGACGCCATCAGTGTTTTGCGGATCCGTGATGTGCGGATCACAAAACGCACAACGATCGTGTGCATGAGGCCTAATAGTGATTGTTCATCTGTAATGCCCCATTTTCCTGCACTCCGTCGTGGTCACATTTTCCACTGTGTTGCGTTTCTGTCCCGATGACATCACGTGCCTGGACCCTGCCAGGTAGACACAACATCGTCCGTGACCTTGCCTCTCATTCTCCTTGACCCTGCCCTGTAGAGTTGATGTCAGGAATCCTGCTGTGTCTTAGGCCTCATGCACACAAACTTATTTTTTGTCCATTCCATTTTTTTGCCGCCCGTATGCGTAACCATTAACTTCCATGGGTAAGCAAAAAACGGAAATGACTCCGTGTTCCATGTCCGTTCTGCAAAAAAATAGAACATGTCCTGTTACTGTCCTCTTTACAGACAAGGACTGTTCTAATGTGGGATGGCCGTTCCATTCTGCAAAATGCGGAACGCACACGGCCTTTATCAGTGTTTTGGGGATCCGCAATTTGCCCACCACAAAACAAACATGTGCATGAGCCCTTAGGGTGGGGGTTTTCCAGCAGGACTTCAAGCAGGCTGGATCCAGGAAAGCCCTCAGAAATTTCAGGGCTCCACACAGGCCCCATTTTTATTCACGCTGTTTAGCAATTACCATAAATGATGTGCTCACTATATTTTATGGGTTATTGTGATTACAGGGACAGCAATACTGTTTTGTGATATTTAATTAAAACTATAAGGCATAAAAAATCCCATCTTTACAGCAGAGCTTTTCTATAGAGGAGTCGGTACGGCAGCTGTTTGCTGCTCGGGGCTCAAATCTGACTGAAACCAGTAAAATCATCTTTATAGTAAAAGTTATGACAGAAAAATAGATTGTTTACTTATTTTCTGGAAAGTTGTTATTAAAAGAAATAAAGCAAAAACCATTAATGTTTTTGTAACATCCTTAATATGAAATATCTCAGAACAGTATCTGGTACAGTTGTAATTAGGGTTGTCTCGGGTATTGAAATTCCGATACCCAATCGATACTTTTATACCAGTATCGGTTTGGTACCGGGATTTCCATTTTTTCGATACTGGGCTGCGCAGTCTAGTATCACAGAACACGAGTGAGCTGCTGTCAGCGCGCTCATGTTCCCTCGGTAGCACAGGGGAGAAGGAGTCACTCTCTCCCTCCCCCTGTGCCGCGCTGCCAATGAGGAGAGAGAGGGGCGGGCGCACTGCGCCACCAATGAAAGTTAACGTCTAATACAAATACAGGAGTCGGTGCCCAGCCTATATGACAGGAAGCTGCAATCAGCGGCAGTTAACCCCTCAGGTGCTGCACCTGAGGGGTTAACTGCTGCCGCTGATCGCAGCTCCCTGTCGGAGGCAGTGTGCCGGCTGTGTGATTCTGCCGCTGACACACCAGCCTCCTGTATTAAACTTTAATTATCATTGGTGGCGCAGAGCGCCCTCCCCAGTATTAGAATATTTCAATAGTCAACTGACTATAATTCCTGTTTCTGGTATTGTGATTAAAATATAACCTTTATTTCTATTTTTAATAAACAATATACCACAAAAACATAAAGTGTTTTATTAAAAATACATATGGAGGGCTGGACTTTTAGAGGCAGTTCCTCTGATTTTTGGATAGAGGGAACCATGTATCACTAAAAGCCAAGTGCAGGCTATTTGTATCTATCTATATTGATACACTTGTATCTACCCTGTGTTATACACTTTTAATATCCTTAGTGTCAGCCGACACTAGGCATTATTCATCTAAGCCGCACCTTTGTTGGCTAAACATTCTCCTAAAGGACTTCCCTAAATTGTATACATGTATCCCTAAATGATGATCTCTCAGTCTTTGTACTACTTGTACTTGCCAATCCGAACTGACACCTGCAGGTCGCCTATCCCTGGACCTTTTGCAGCCCTGCCATAATTTTTAAAACGTTAGAAACACAGCTCCCCCAACATATTTCACCTCTACGCGGCGTCTTCAGGGGAATGGAGCTACTGTCAACCCAGTATTAAAAACATTTGGTGGCGCAGTGTGCCCCCCCCCCCCCACCCCTCAGTATTAAAATCATTGGTGGCAATGGCCACAGGGTCCCCTCTTCATTGGTGGTGCAGTGGCAGCTTGTGATCAGAGCCCCAGCAGTGTAATCCTGGGGCTCCGATCGGTTACCATGGCAGCCAGGACGCTACTGAAGCTGTCCATGGTAAGCACAGGACAGCAGGGAGAGTGTGAAGTCCTATTCACTCTAATAGAGATCTATTAGGGTGAATAGGACAAGGGATAAAAAGTATAAATCACCCCCTTTCCCAATTTTACATATAAAATATATAAACAATAAATAAACATATCACATATATCCACGTCCGAAAAGTCCAAACTATTAAAATATTTTAAAAAAGCAGGGGAAGTCGTCTCTTCCTGGGGAGCTGGGGTCCGGGTGCCCGAGCTACTGAGAGCTTTATGGGAAGAGCCCGAGAAACCAAGGCGGAGCCCGGGAGGCTGTGTGAGATCCCAAATATAAAAAAAAACAGCTTTTTTTTTGGTGTTTTATTTTTTTCGCGTGGTATTGAATGGAATAGAGTTTCGCAATACTTTTTTATGGTGTCGAAACAGAATCTAAATTTTGGTATCGAAACAACCCTAGTTGTAATCCTAATAACCAATACAGTATAGTGAGCATACTATTTATGGTGATTGGTAAAGGGCACAATTTTTTCAGTAATATACCATTTATTTAGTGTTTATGCCTGTGAAGAAAATAGCTTTTTGAGCACAGAAAATTCAACCCCTCCTGCAGAGCAGGTAAGTAGAGTAAGGGCTCATGCACACAAATGTATTTTCTGTCTGTGTCCATTCCGTTTTTTTTGTGCACCGTATGCGGATCCATTAATTTCAATGGGGCCGCAAAAAAAAACAAAAAGTTCTCCGTGTGCATTCTGTTTCCGTCCTATTATTGTCCACATTACGGACAAGGGTAGTACTTTTCTATTAGAGGCCACCTGTTCCATTCCGCAAAATACGGAATGCACATGGACGTAATCCGTATTTTTTGCGGATCCATTTTTTGGTAACTGCAAAATACATGTGGTCGTGTGCATGAGCCCTAAGGGCTCATTCAGACGGCCATATGCTGTCCGCAAAAATGTGGTTCCGTTTTTTTGCGGACAGTTCAGCATGTCCACAAAAAAACTCATTGTATTCTGTTTTTCGCTGTCCCATAGACTTGTCCATGTCCTGATTTTCACTGACAAGTATAGGACATGTTTCATTTGTTTTGCTGAGTCTTGGAATGGAAGAAAAGGGCCCCATGGAAGTTAATAGGGCAGCATCTAATGGTAACTCTTCTGCGTGACATACAGGTCTGGAGTTAAAATCCTGATGAAGGATAATAATAATAATTTATTTAGTAAAAGTCTTTGTGCTGGGAGAGGTCCCCTCCCCTAACACATATCCAACACAGCTTCATTAGTATTCACTGCATTGAAGTGAATACTACTAATGAGGCAGCCGACTGCTTGGATCTGTGATGTTCCAAATGGGAGGGGAAGGAGAGGTAGGGACCTGATGCTACAGGCACTCCCTATAAATCCTGCTCGGGGAAGTAAACGTAGGGTGCGGGTCACAGATCCAAATTATGCTAGAGAAGTCATAATTCACTCAGAACATCATCTGACTTATACTGAAAAATAATATAAACGCAACACTTTCGGTTTTGCTCCCATTTTGCATGAGGTCAACTCAAAGATCTGAAAATGTTTCTACATACACAAAAGACCCTTTACTCTCAAATATTGTTCACAAATCTGTCTAAATCTGTGTTAGTGAGCACTTCTCATTTGCCAAGATAATTTATCCCACCTCACAGGTGTGGCATATCAAGGTGCTGATTAGACAGAATGAATATTGCACAGGTGTGCCTTAGACTGCCCACAATAAAAGGTCACTCTGAAATATGCAGTTTGATCACCCAGCACAATGCCACAGATGTCACAACGTTTGAGGGAGCGTGCAATTGGCATGCTGACTGCAGGAATGTCTACCAGAGCTGTTGCCCGTGCAATGAATGTTAAATTTCTCTACCATGAGCTGTCTCCAAAGGCGTTTCAGAGAATTTAAAAATTAAATAAGATGTCGCACTCGAATAAATGGACCCCAAATCGGTGCACCTGTTTATTGAGACCACTCACTCAATGCAATAGGTAAATATTAAACAGTGTAACAGGGCACTCAAGAAATCCTGACCATGTGGTACAATTTAATATCTTTATTACTATTGTGAATAATGTTGCTTAAACCAGTCAATTGTAATAATCAATGGATGAATCAATAAAATATTTGATATCATTGAATAAAATATTTGATAATATTGAATAAAAATAATCTATTTACACAAGGGCTCAGAACAATATAGTGCAAATATCGACAATCATAAAATAAAATCTCAAATTCAATTGTTCAGTCCAAATTTGGTATAAACATCTGGGTATTGGTGCAGTCCAATCGAATATTGTTATGTCCCACTTCTCATTACAGCAGCGTCCCGCTGAACATGAAGTAGATAGCGGCGTCCCGCTATAAAATTACTTGCAAGTAAGATTTACCTTATATCAACCGAAGGTTCTCCAGACTTTAAACTTTGGGTCCTCTCCTCTCCTCAGAAGTGTCTGTGACACAATGTATCAAGAGGTTTACCTAGACGACGCTGTGTTTCTGTTGAATTTAACTGCCAAGTCCACCAGATCTCAATCTGTTGGTGGAAAAACTGCAGTGATGTTTGTAGCAGAGATATTCCGTCAAAGAAGGCTTCCAAGTGTAGTCTAAGTCGGTCGGTTTGGTGTACTTTGTTCCTTCAATGTACAGATGGGGGGTGTAGCACAGACGCGTTTCGGGTTCCAAGTTATTGCCCCTTCCTCAGTGGTAGCTCACTCTGAAATGTGCAGTTTGATCACCCAGCACAATGCCACAAATGTCACAACGTTTGAGGGAGCGTGCAATTGGCACGCTGACTGCAGGAATGTCTATCAGAGCTGTTGCCCGTGCAATGAATGTTAAATTTCTCTACCATGAGCTGTCTCCAAAGGCGTTTCAGAGAATTTGGCAGCACATCCAACAGACCTCACAACCGCAGACCACGTGTAACCACACCAGCCCAGGACCTCCACATGCAGCATGTTCACCTCCATGATCGTCTGAGACCAGCCACCCAGACAGCTGCAGCAGCAATCGGTTTGCATAACCAAAGAATTTCTGCACAAACTGTCAGAAACCATCTCAGGGAAGCTCATCTGCATGCTCGTCATCCTCATCGGGGTCTGGACCTGAATGCAGTTTGTCGTCATAACCGACTTGAGTGGGCAAACGCTCACATTCAATGGAGTCTGGCACGTTGGAGAGGAGTTTTGTTCATGGTTTTCACTGTTCAGGGCAGATGGCAGGCAGTGTGTGTGGCGTCGTGTGGGTGAACGGTTTGCTGGTGTCAACGTTGTGAATCGAGGGGCCCATGGTGGCGGTGGGGTTATGGTTTGGGCAGGCATATGTTATGGACAGCGAACACGGGTGCATTTTATTGATGGCAGTTTGAATGCACAGAGATACCGTGATGAGATCCTGAAGCCCACTGTTGTACCATTCATCCACGACCATCACCTAATGTTGCAGCATGATAATGCACGGTCCCATATTGCAAGGATCTGTACACAATTCCTGGAAGCTGAAAACATCCCAGTTGTTGCATGGCCAGCATACTCACCGGACATGTCACCCATTGAGCATGTTTGGGATGCTCTGGATTGGCGTATACGACAGCGTGTTCCAGTTCCTGCCAATATTCTGCCAGTAAGGCAAAACTGTGCACATTTCAGAGTGGTCTTTTATTGTGGGCAGTCTAAGGCACATCTGTGCAATATTCATGCTGTCTAATCAGCACCTTGATATGCCACACCTGTGAGGTGGAATGGATTATCTTGACAAAGGAGAAGTGATCACTAACACAGATTTAGACAGATTTGTGAACAATATTTGAGAGTAATGGGTCTTTTGTGTATGTAGAAAATGTTTCAGATCTTTGAGTTCAGCTCATGCAAAATGGGAGCAAAACCGAAAGTGTTGCATTTATGTTTTTTGTTCAATGTATATAATGCAGTAAGGTTGAATGCTGGTGTCATTTATTTTTTTGTATAACTAGAAAACCCCTTTAAGACAACTTATGGATAGGTCCACAGGATAGTGGATAATTGTCTGATGAGCAGGGGTCTGTCCACTGGGGCTCCTGCTAATCATGAGCGTTTCGGCCCTGCTCCTCAATGTGAGTGGGGCTACAGTCATGAGTGTACGCTTCAGCTCCATTCAACTCTAAGCGGCTGCTGGAGATAGGCGAGCGCTTGTACTTGGTTGTCTCAGGCAGTCCCATAGAGTTGAACTGAGAGGCGGACACACATGCACATCTGCTGCTCCATTCAAACAGGACAGGTCTCATTTACAGATCCTAGTTTTCGTGTTTAGCAGAGGCCCCAGCGGTCGGATCCCCGCCGATCAGACACTTATCCCCTATCCTCCTGGATGGTGGATAAGTTACATGGTACAACCCATCTGATGCCTTTTTAAGCCCATGTATGATTGCCACAGGCTAGGGAAGCAGGTTTTTTTATGAAATACTGCTGTGTATTCACACTTGGCAGATTTGTTCTGGAAATTTCTGTGTCTGAATGGGGCTTGTAGAAATCTATCCACATGGTGCAGAAACCATCTCGTTCAGATGTCTGGAACTGATATTCAATCCATAATTTCTTTCCAGTTAGCTGTTTCAGGTTATACTTGGGTAAAAGCCAATGTAACTTCTTATCTCCTAACAGCTCTTCGGAAGTTACGAGAAGCAGCAAATGGAAATGATCTAGACACAGGTACTTGTTCACATATACTATATACATATACTGTATCATTAAAGCGGATCTCCAGCCTTCTCTCGATTTTCCTCTGTATGTATCACAGAAAGTGTTGCACATACTGACAGTCACCATAGGGTAACAGCTGCATAGGGGAGTTGCTTTTTGTGCAATGTATGGGGGACGCATCCATGTTTACCTGCAACAGTGCCCAGCTCTGTGTGATCTCTCCAGGAGGAAGACCGGCTTACTGGTTACAAACAGCCTGACGGAGGCCAAAATAACCCTTTCCCTATGTCTGTTAAAATGGGGCCTTTGGCTCTGATTGACATATGCGCTGGGAGCTTACAGTAAGTATACACTGCAGACTCATTATGGAAAGACCTTAACCAGTGAGCCGGTCATAATGATATAGTAGCCCCAGTTACAGTGGGAATACGGCCCCCAGAGAGGTTGTAAAGGGCTGATCGGGGTCTGCTAAGTCACAGCAGCTCAGGTAGATGCCTGCCCAATTGATCACATGACTGCTGGGTCCGGAGCAGATGAACTCTGTACACTGTGCTCATTGAGCGCTGTGTATAGTGCGATGAGGAAAGCAGGGATGGAGAAAAAAAACAATCCTGCCCTCTCTGTGGGGAAACTAGCTGTCACTGACAGTGGGCTCTCCACTTCCACAGCTGCATGATATCTGAAAGGAGGTTTGGAAACTTCCATGCAGAGGTGTACCAACGTCCCACACCTGCATAGACAGTGGGAGGTCGGAAAGTGGTTAAAGGAAATTTGTCCTTAAAAAATGACCTATTGTTCAAATCACGTTTTTATGTTTAACATATTTTTAAGGAATTTTTGGTGATGTTATTTTTAACTTTCCATGTCAATATCTATATTTAAACAAAAACCATAAAATCCTACAGGCCACTAAGCCTAAAAGGCGCCTCTTCTTGGTCTGTACAGATCACTTCACTTTACTTTAGTTATCTGCTTATCTATACACCGAGGTAATATCATTACAGGCAGGATTAGAATGACAGATAAGACAGGATCCACCATTCACAATAAGTAATTGTCAGAGCGTATCTATTCTCTCCTGCACAGATCATGCCTAGAAGATGCTCCCATACAAGTCAATGAGGTCCCCTCCTGACCATTGTGTCTATGGCCCATGTGGCTGCCGTGAAGCAATTTTCCTAATGCTTTCTAAATGCTGTTAAGAGCAGCTCAGGCAAGATGGCCGCACCAGAATTATGTTCAGGAAATAGAATTTCAAAAAAATCTACAATCAGGAAAAAAAAAAATTAGAAAAAAAGGATGCGTTGTCATCTGGTTTAAACTGTCCGAAAAAAAATAGTTGACACATTTTTTGGTTTTCCCATGAATCAAGTTGGCAAAACGTGTATATAAAATGGATTAAGCTTTTTTTCTTCTTTCTCCAGTTCAGCACCTGCTAGATGAAGGAGCGGATCCCTGTGCCGCTGATGACAAGGGCCGTACAGCTCTGCACTTCGCATCCTGCAATGGAAACGACAAAATTGGTACAGAATTCGACAGAATGTATTTTACAGAAATCCTTAGATTTATCTCAGTGGCAGTTTATTTGCAAGCGATGGTTTTGTAGATTATTCTTCTGTAACTTGGTGGCGCAGTATTAGTGCAGCCTCCAGGAAGGCAGAATATGCTGTAGGTAAATCATCATATTCAGCATTTGTCAAAAGATCTCTTCTTAAATTCTTTTAGTGCACTTACTCTTGGACCATGGTGCTGATCCAAATCAGAGAGATGGGCTAGGGAACACCCCATTGCACTTGGGTAGGTGTTCTATGAGAATCTGCTACCATCTTCCCTGCATTGAGGAGCGTTATTTCATTGTATGTTTTTTTTTCCTTTCTAGCTGCTTGCACCAGCCATGTTCCTGTAATTACAACCCTTTTACGGGGAGGTAAGAAACCGATCCATGTTTCAGTAGAAAGAAAATTATATTCTTGTAAAGTAATAATCTTTTTACTAAAGTAGCTTTAGTTTTCACTTACTAGTATTTTATTTTTATTTTTTTCTTACATTTTATTGAAAGGTGCCAGAGTGGATGCTTTAGACCGTGCAGGCCGTACCCCTCTTCATCTAGCTAAATCAAAGTTGAACATATTACAAGATGGAAAATCACAGACTCTGGAATCCCTGCGACTAGAGGTGAAACAGGTGAGAGCTTGCGGACTATAATTTGCATTTGTAGTCCTGTGCCATCTGTCATTTATGATTTAAGACCTAGGGGCACATTTATTAATAAAGCCCCATAGCTGACGGAGGATCCTCCGAAGTTATGAAGAAATGCAGGCCTCTCCATAACTTCGGTGCATCCTTCGCCAGTTCTAAATGTGATACAGCTTCCGAGCTGCCTTATATTTAGACCTTTTTCTACACCTAAAACAGGAATAGAAAATTTGTAAATGAGACGGGCCTACCGCTCCTTCTCCACCCGCGCCATGCCCACAATTTTAGACCTGGCGTGAGCGGGTGAATTTGCAGATAGCGGCGCAACACCTGAAATATGGCTAATTTGGTATAATAAATGACCCCCTCAGAGTACAGACATAAGGAAGACCAGTATTTTAGGCCGGCCTTTGGTATCCCCTGCACTTGATCTGGGATTCCTAGTCATAAATTGCCATATCCTCTGACAATTCATGCACCGGAGTAGATTTTAGTCATTTATGTCAGAAAACAGGTGTAAATGATGATAAAAGTGCTGGGGCTGATTAATGCCCATATTCCACCCCTGCCACACACACCCTTTTTTAGAAAGTGGCGAGGGCAGCGTGCAAATGTTGATTATGCTAGATTTACTGTCAGTGTGAACGTAGGCATAGTCATGTCAGTTATCAGTGGTATAAACCGCGCCATATTAAAACATTGGCCATTTTATTTTCTTGCCCATATTCATTGTGGGACACAGAGACCATGGGTATAGCTATGTCCTCTAGGAGGCGTTGACACTATACCCCCTCCAGCCTGGAGAGAGAGCTTGATTTTTCTAGTGTCAATAGGAGGCAAGACCTCCCTGCTCTGCAGGGATCTCCTGAAGATTTTTTTATTTTAGTTTATTTTTTTTCCTTCTTTTTCAGATGGGACAACAGTGGTCGCCTCGCCTCCCTGTTCTCCCGGGGTCGAGTTGCGCCAGTGCCGGTCATCCGCACTGCTGCCTCCCCCACAGAAGACAAGGTGGACCAGGGCAGCCTCGCTTCCCTGCTCCCGCCAGCCAAAGGGTCACCTAGGTCCGCCAAAGAGAAGACCCTCCCGCCATACCAGACTCCTGCCACTCCTGTGCCAGCTGCTGAGGAGGTGACCCTGCTGGAGAACGTACCATTATGGGCCCACTTAGGGAGGGTGAAGAGAAGAGGAAGATAAGGTGAGTACACAGGACTAGGTGAGTATGTTAACGCTCTCCCTCCCTATTTGGCAAAGGAGCGCATAGCTGATAGCTCAGTGGTAAAAGCAATTGCTTCATACCCAGTGTTCTGTGTTCAAAACCCCTTTCACTTGGCTCCCTCCTTCCCCCTCCCTCTGGGCCAGACACCGGGCTTCATTTATCCTAGCCCTGGACCTCCGGTGGATTTCCTCCCCCCTCCCTCTGTGCCGACACTGCACGGGCACATAGGGGGTTAACAGCCACTATCTCCTGCAGGCACTGTTAGGCACAGCGGGCGGCCGAGCGCACCGCTATGCTCTGAATTTTTTCTTTTTACCTCGCTACAGGAGGGGAGCGGAGGAGGTTCCCGCTCCCCAGCGCCATAATCCGCCCTTCCAGGGAGCGGGTGTTAAGCGCGCTGCTCCAGAAGGGAACCGTGGGATCGTTTGGTTCCAGCACTGTGTCCGGGCGCCGTTAAATTTAGGCCCCGGTTTCACTTTGGGCCTACCCCTTCCTTCTTCCTCTAATCTCACTACATCCCGGGGCGGCGCACTTCCCCCTCTGTGCCCCGGCCGGCCTGTCAGTAGAGCGGGGTGCATTCCGGTCGGCCGTGTCCATAACTTTTGCGGCCTACTAATAAAGAAAGTCCATTTTGGGTCCTGCCCCCTCAGACCTTATCACCGCAGGACCGCCCTGTCTATATCAGACTGGGCCAGTGTCCTAACACGGACAGAGGAGGACCTCTCAGTTCTCATTCCACCCTCCGGGCCGTTTGGTTGATAGGCACCACCTGCGCAATCCAATGGTGATCCTCCAGACCATTCCAATCACCCTCTGGGGTCGTTGGTGTTAAAGCACTACCTGCACAATCCACTGTGGACCTCTGGACCTTCCCAATCACCCTCCGGGGTCGTTTGGTTGATGAGCACTACCTGCGCACTCCACTGGGGGACCTCTCGACCTTCCCAGACAGCAGTACTTGTCGTATGCATTACCCCCTTCCTTAGGCGGAGTATTTGCACTACTACTGGATACAGTACTCCCTTGGATATTACCTCCCTCCATGGGGTCTAACCGCACTAGAGCTGTTTCGGTGCCGGCAGTCGGCGTTCCCCCTCTTAGTATGTGGCGGAACTGCATTCCCACTGGGGGGCAGTACTGACTGTATGCATTAGTCTCTTCAATAGGTGGTGCTATGGCATTATCCCTGCTTCAGTGTTTACTGTATATCTTACCCCCTTAAGTAGGTGGGGTATTGATACAGGACTTTCCATATGCTTGCCCTTTCCGTAAGAAGCGTATTCTCTCTACTTGGATTCAGTTCCTGCTAGATGCATTACTGCATTGCCACCCTTCATGGTGGGGTACTTGCACTACCACTGAGTGCAGTGCTTGCCTTAAGCATTACCCCCTTTCATTGGTGGGATAATAGCAACATTGCCCTTTCCACTGTGCTCCACTACTGCGGGGAATGAGTACACATCTTGGATGTTGCACTTCAACTACGCCTGGGCTATAGAGGCATTAGCTTCTTCTACAAGTGGAGCGTAGCGAGTATCAATACACGCTGGTGCCCTGTACTCTTATTCTAATGGTATTCCACCAGTGGATACTGTGGCTGTTTCCACGTTGTGTCCTTTTCCTTCGGTGTCTGTTTGGGGCATGAATATGACAATCTCTCTCCTCACGGGGTTGCCCAGCGCCAGTCATGTGTCCTAGCGTCCCCTATCTCCAGGGTCCTCCATTGAACCAATATGTGTCTTCAACAATGTGTAGTGCGTACACCATGGCACGTAATATCGAGTATTGCACTGACTCTATATTCTCTATCTACCATTCCTGATGTGGGAAGTGGTTGTGCTGGCACTCTGGTTTAGCTTTGCAGCGTGTTCTCCTCTGCTGGTGCGGAGTTTTCGCTGGTACTAGCATTCGCAGTCGCTGCAGTGTGGCATTCCATCAGGTAGGGGTTCTACCCTGACGCTGGCTTGGTGGTCGTTCCTGTTCAACGCCCTTCCCAGGTGGAGGGTTTAAGATTAGCTCTCCTTCCCTGGGGCAGTATGATACCATGGCTTCTACTGGATTCCTCTAGTCTGCCCATCAGTTTGTGCTGGCGGGGCACGCTGCGGCTCCTACGGTACAGGGGTCCGGGAGTAGCCTTTACATACTCTGGCTCCTCCTGCACGGTTCCTTCGTCAGGTGACGGCTTCTTCTATCGCTGAACTCGGTGGCGTACGCTGTATGGCCTCCTCCTTAGGCGGAGTATGGCACCGCCACTATCATCCGGTGGCTACTTCTGTGTAGTGCCAGTCTCGGATGAGGAATGGGCTTCGCCCTGCCACTTTTTACTCAGGCTCAGGGTTCACGGCCACTCCGCAAACCTTGGTAGCGCCTACGTTACTACTTCCCCTCATCTATGTTGATGCAGGGTATTGGTTCTGTGTTTTTTTTCTTCCAAGTCTTGTTCCGGCCCGACTGTTGGGCTGTGACGTTTTTCCAAATCCTACCCGTATCTACAACTACCTCTCTCATTACTTTACTTGACTAGTGACTGCCATGTCAGTCCGATGTAGTCATGACTTTTTTACTGCACATTCCATGGCTAGACTACAAGACTCACCACGCCAGGATGAGCGGGGGTGCTGTCACGACTGTTGATGGAGTTTCGTTCCTGGAACGGAACACCCCTTCTATTCCTCCTCGACGCAGGAGTTTTCTTCTCTCATCTTGGTCAGGTCAAAATTTCCGTCGAGCAGTGTTGCTACACCGTCAATACACGGTCGCTCACGGAACTCCACCGCCGGTAATTCTCATATCGTCTCTACTTTTACCTATCCAATGTGTTGATTCCTTGACTTGTGGTTGGACATGCCTCATTCAGGCGTTTTTTTTTTTTTTTTTTTCTCGGTAGCTTATCAGCCAGCTTCTCAGTCTCCCCACAAGCCTCTTCGGCTCGGGGGACATTGGTGGACCACTTATCATTTCCGTGGAGCGCTTCCCTTTAGCAGGGGTGGATCCTGCGGTCCTGGGTTTTTGGTTTGGCCATTATTTCCTTGCTGTGTCAGGTTCGGTGCTGTGTATCCTTTTCCAGCGTCCTCTGACTCACCCGGGGCCCATAATACCTTCCTTTAGGGAATGGCATATACGGTTCCACCATACCGTCCTCATTTACCGCCTTGGGATCTGACCTTAGTCCTTTCAGCACTTCGGAATTCTTCCCTTGAACCTTGCGGGAGATGTCACTCCGACTCCTGTCCTGGAAGGTGGTCTTTTTCTTGTGGCTATCACATCCATCAGACGGATGTCCGGGTTGGGGCGCTCTCTTGCAGAGAACCTTCTGGTTCTGACTGGCATAAGCGGTTCCCCGGCCCGTTCATTCCTTTCTCCCGACAGTAGTCTCTGGTTTCCATTTCAATGAAGAAACTGTCCTTCCATCACTGTGTCCCTCCCCTTCACACCCTAGGAGAAGGGAGTTAGGTCATTTGGACGTTGTCAGGGCTCTGGCGATCTATTTGCCAGCCTCCAGTTCCTTCCGGCGTATGGACTCTCTTTTTTTTGTCATCCCAGAGGGTCCTCGCTAGGCATTGGCGGCCTCCAGGGTGGCAATGGCACGTCTGCATTTGCTTAAGCATACTGCACCCGAGGCAGGGTTCCGCCCTTCGGTGTCACGGCTTACTCCACCAGAGCGGTGGGCGCTCTTGGGCTCGGAGGATTCAAGATTCGGCTGCACAGTTGTGCAGGGCGGCTACTTCTCCTTATGCACATTCGCTAAATTCTGCCAGGTGCACACTTATACATCAGCGGGTGCCGCCTTGGGCCACATGGTCTTGCAGGCAGCAGTTCTTAGTTGTCTGCAGGGGCGCTTGCTCCATGGGTCTGTGGTTTTCCCTCCCTGTGGACTGCTCTAGGACGTCCCACGGTCTCTGTGTCCCCCAATAAATATGGGCGAGAAAACGAGATTTTTGTAAAACTTACCAGGAAAATCTCTTTCTCACTCTTCATTGGGGGACACAGCACCCACCCAGTATTGCTGTTCGGCCACAGTGGTGGCTGTTGCTGGTTAGAACCTGGTTCGGTTCTTGGCATTGTTGCAGTTACACGTTTTTCGTTGGTTTACTTGCTTCTCCTACTGCTTCTCACAAACTGAAGCTCTCTCTCCAGGCTGGAGGGGGTATAGCTGCCAGGGGAGGAGCTAACCGCTTTTACTAGTGTCAACGCCTCCTAGAGGACATAGCTATACCCACAGTCTCTGTGTCCCCCAATGAAGAGCGAGAAAGAGATTTTACTGGTAAGTTTTAAAAAAACTCTCATTTTAATATCCATGCTTCACAATACAAATAAGCAGATTTACTAATCTAGTCTGACATTTAGACAGTGTAAATTAAACCTTTTGGAAAAATGCTGCATTTTTTTTGTGGCAGGTTTCATGCACTTTTTAGTGCCAAAGCCAGAAGCGGATTCAAAGGGCAGGGAAAATTCTACTTCCTGTTGCATCTACTTCAGTCTTTGGCTCAAAAAATTTCTTCAAAAACTGCAGTGGGGCTGAGCACAATACCGAGCACAGCCACTATACAAGGTACGGCGCTGTGCTTGGTGAGCACGGAGAAGGCCGCGGTGCTCTCAGGAGTGCTGCTGCCTTCTTAAGCAGCTGATTGGCGGGGGTCCCGGGTGTCAGATTCCCACCAATCAGATACTGATGACCTATCCTGAGGAAAATCCCTTTAATTCTCTCTCCGGAACATGATTATGGGGATGGCCATATTGCCTGAGCTTAACAGCATTTAGTATTGCCTGGCGTGCATGCTGTACCTGCGCTCCCTGGACTTTGTGTGGCTGTCATGGCCCATAAACAGGTAGGAACTAGTGTTAGGGACCACTCATAGAGGCGACCTTGACGTGGTGAGTGGCTTATTACGCTTTGGCCAAAATGTACACCAATGCCTCATTCAACATCCAGCATAGAGGCAGGGCGGAGTGCTGGTTGCAGAGTGCTATTGCATTTGTGTTTTTGCGTTTGTATGTGTATTTCGCCATAGCGATGTGCACCTGCATACAGGGTTGTGCTGACTGAATCCCCCACATTTTTTCTTTGTAGCATTTAGTAAGTATTAAGAAAATTGCTCTACCGCGGCCCCATGGGCCATATCGTTCCAGGCAGATTAGAATGATAGGCAAGCAGGTAACTGCAGTAAAGTGATCTATGCAGGCCAAGAAGCGGAACCAATTATTAGGCTTAGGCTACTTTCACACTCTCATTTTGGCTTTCCGTTTGTGAGATCCATTCAGGGCTCTCACAAGCGGTCCAAAACGGATCAGTTTTGCCCTAATGCATTCTGAATGGAAAAGGATCCGCTCAGAATGCATCAGTTTGCCTCCGATCCGTCTCCATTCCGCTCTGGAGGTGGACACCAAAACGCTGCCTGCTTGACTAAACTGAGTCAACGGATCCGTCCTGGCACACCATGTAAGTCAATGGGGACAAATTTTCTCTGGCACAATAGAAAACGGATCCGTATCCTATTGACTTTCAATGAAGTTCTTGACGGATCCGTCTTGGCTATGTTACAGATAATACAAACGGATCCGTTCATGACGGATGCATGCGGTTGTATTATTGTAACTGATCCGTTTTTGCAGATCCATGATGGATCTGCCCAAAACACGAGTGTGAAAGTAGCCTTAGTTGCCAGTGCAAATACTGCAGGATTTAGTTTTTTTATTAAATATAGATATTGACATGGAAAATTTAAAATAACATCAAGAATTATTTACTAATACTTTTAAACATGATTTAAACAAAAGGTCATTTGCTGGTGACACATTCCCTTTAACTTTTTATTTTCCCCCTTAACCCCTTTAGGGACCCATGACGTACCTAAATGCGCTCTTGTCCCGTGACGGTTGCCGCAAACCGCAGGTCAATTCAGACCTGCGGTTTGCGGATTTTACCTGGTGCGGCGGCGTTGCCATCTGGTCCCCATGGGGCTGTAGGGGGGACCCGATGGCATGGAAGGCAGCGCAATGCCTTCCTGAGGCATCAGCGCTGCCTTCCGGTGAAGAGCCTGTGAGATCCGTGACAACCTGGTCTATAAAAATATCACATGATCTAACCTGTCAGATGAATGTTGTAAATAACAAAAAATAAAAACTGTGCCAAAACAGCTATTTCTTGTTATCTTGCCTCACAAAAAGTGTAATATAGAGCAACCAAAAATCAAATGTACCCTAAACTAGTACCAACAATACTGCCACCCTATCCCGTAGTTTCTTAGATGGGGTCACTTTTATGGAGTTTCTACTCTAGGGGTGCATCAGGTGGGCTTCAAATGGGACATGGTGTAAAAAAAAACAGTCCAGCAAAACCTGCCTTCCAAAAACCGTATGGCATTCCTTTCCTTCTGTGCCCTGCCGTGTGCCCGTACAGTGGTTTACAACCACATATGGGGTGTTTCTGTAAACTACAGAATCAGGGCCATAAATATTGAGTTTGGTTTGGCTGTTAACCCTTGCTTTGTAACTGGAAAAAAATTATTAAAATGGAAAATCTGCCAAAAAAAAATGACATTTTGAAATTGTATCTCTATTTTCCATTAATTCTTGTGGAACACCTAAAGGGTTAACAAAGTTTGTAAAATCAGTTTTGAATACCTTGAGGGGTGTAGTTTATAGAATGGGGTCATTTTTGGGTGGTTTCTATTATGTAAGCCTTGCAAAGTGACTTCAGACCTGAACTGGTCCCTAAAAAGTTGGTTTTTGAAAATTTATGAAATATTTCAAGATTTGCTTAGCTTAGCTTGTAACATCCCCAAAAAATAAAATATCATTCCCAAAATGATCCAAACATGAAGTAGACATATGGGGAATGTAAAGTAATAACTATTTTTGGAGTTATTACTATGTATTATGGAAGTAGAGAAATTGAAACTTGGTATTTTTTTTTTTAGAAATAAAAAAGTTTTTTTTTTACTTCATTTTACCAGTGTCATGAAGTACAATATGTGACGAAAAAACTATCTCAGAATGGCCTGGATAAGTCAAAGCGTTTTAAAGTTATCAGCACTTAAAGTGACACTGGTCAGATTTGCAAAAAATGGCCAAGTCCTTAAGGTGAAATAGGGCCGAGTCCTTAAGGGGTTAAACCGACTTGTTTTTTTCCACCTGTAGATTATCCAGATGTTACGGGAATACCTGGAAAGGCTAGGCCAGCAGGAACAGACAGAGCAGCTCGATCAGATCTGTTCCAGACTACAGAGGACGAGCACCAAGGAGCAGGTAAACCAGACATGTCTTGTATACTCCTCCGTTATTACTTTCCAGTCTTACTAAAAGTATCATATGCAATTCTGAATTGTGCGGAGTTTACATGATATTACTTGTTTAAGTGATTGGTGTTTTTTTTTTATTAAACGTCTGCATTCAATAATAGGCTGGGGGAATTTACTAACTGATTTTATGTCAATTTTCTGGTGTATAAGTTATACATTTTGGCAAATGCCAGATTTGTGCTAACATTTGTGCCTTTTTCTGTTTGCCTCTTCCCCCCCTTCCCCTTCCTTTTCAAAAAAGAGAGGAAAAGAGGGTTGAGTTTAGAGCAGCATGACCTTTAGTCACGTGCACACGTGTGATGGCTGTTTGCAGAACCATTGCATTCTATGGGGGCTATTCACAGGACTGTTTTTTTTTTTTTTTTTTGTTTTGTTTTTTTAACGGCCCGTGAATAGCAGCCATCTAAAAGTAGTACATGTCCTATTTATGGCTGTTTTCACGGCCAGATGGACCCCATTGAAATCAATGGGACCATTTTTAACAGCCGCCAACAGCCATTAAAATACAGGTACACTAGTGCAATATGGCCTTTTAGAGGTTAAAAAAATAAATAAACCTCTCATCCACTTGCAGAGGCAGTTGCTCCTCTTGATTGTAAAGGACCTGCGCTTAGTGTAATGTCACGGCGCGATCATGATGGGAGCACGAGATGACATCATTAGGCTTAGTGCATGTCCTTCACAATCAAGAGAGGAGTGACTGTCTCTGCGCCTGCAAGTGGATGAGGGGAGTGTTTTTTTTTTGTTGCTAAAAACAAACCTCAAAGCTGAGGACCACTATGGGAGACATTGGGGGCCACTATGGGGGATGTTATAACAGATGGCGCCACTATGGAGGACATTATTACTGCTGAGGACCACTATGGGGGACATTATGTATACTGAGGGCACTTCAGGGGTTGAGATAAAAATAAAGCCCAATTAAATTCATCAGTTTTTCATGGCCATTTTTAAGAGCCATGAAAAATAGATTAAAAACAGCCAGAATATGAAGGCACATATGGTTGAAAAGAGATGAGTGAATTTCATATTTTGAAATTCGTTCATGCTTTGTTTGGTGGTAAAAGCAGAATTGCTTTATGGATTCCGTTACCACGGACCATAACGCAATTCTATGACAGAATGCATAACGGAATGCCTTTAGAGGCATTCCGTTATTCATTTTGTCATAATAGGAGTCTATGGGCTGCAAAACGGATCCGTCCTATTTCCGTTATGCAGGGGAGTCCTCTCATGCATAACGGAAACTGGACGGATCTGTTTTGCAGCCCATAGACTTTTATTACGACGGAATGAATAGCGGAATGCCTCTAAAGGCATTCCATTATGCATTCCATCATAGAATTGTGTTCTGGTCCATGGTGACTGAATCCATAACGCAATTCTGCTTTTACCACCAAAGCGTGAACGAATTTCATAACATGAAATTCACTTATCTCTACTGACAGTGTGTCCGTTTTTAATGGCTGTGTGCATATAGCGTTAGTGGACTGACTGATTTAGCACTATAACTTACTCAAGAAATTGTCATAAATTTTGACATAAATTTATGTCTGCTCATGGCAGGCGTGGATTTGCTTTTCTGGTACAAAACAAACCAAACAATGCTCTAAACTTGCACTCCTTGATAAACATGTATATGTGCCAGTCTCAGGTTTATTTTTTATATCCACGGTTCTCAGGATTTGCTTTCTTTTGCAGGTGGATGAGGTGACGGAATTACTGGCTAGCTTCACATCACTCAGTCTGCAGATGCAGAACATGGAGAACAGGTAGTCAGACGTGCAGGCTTCATCATCAGGAGTGCTGAATGTGTCATTCTTTCATTCTTGGTATGTTGTAAACCTGCCGGCTGTCGTAAGAGTCTTGCCATCCTGCACTTTGATGGCTACCATGCAGAAAGCTCAGAAGTTTTGCCTTCTAGGTGAATTGATGTCTGCATACTTTATTTGGCCTAATGTACACTCAACATTCAATTCCAGCTTAATGCCTATTTTAATAGCTGCATGCATTCCCCATGTAATAACAATCCCAGAGCATCTATTCTTGTGTCTCTATGTTGTCCAATTGCTTTATTATTTCAACTAGAAGTTATGAATGAATTGCTAGCAGTCTGTAGTAAGGGTACAGAGGGGTGGTAACCAGTTGGGGGGGGGGGTACCTGCACAGACTCACTCTATACAGTCAGCGCTGCCATTTTCAGCCTGTGCAGGTTCACACCCCCAACTGGTTACCTCCCCTCTGTACCCTTACTGCAGACTGCTAGCAATTCATTCACAACTTCTAGTAGAAATAATAAAGGAATGGCAGAACATAGAGCCATAAGAATAGATGCTCCAGAATTGTTATTACATGGGGAATGCATGAAGCTATTAAAACAGACATGTCAGGAGTGATAAAGGGTCCTCTTTAAGGAACGTTTGTGACGAAATTGAACAGTAAGGAGTAAAGTGCTATTGAGTAAAGTGCTATTGTGACAATCTTCTCTGAAGCCTTTCATTTCTGATGTGTGGTGCTATATATTTTCATACTTTCTTGTGAAATTTGATGTTTTTTGGTGTATAACTGTGTTGTGTGATGTGCTGTGTCCCTTATGCTTGATCTCTGCACATTTCAGCATTGTCCATTTATCCCTAACCCCCTATAGCTGCAATTTTACAGTATCCTGTGGAGGCAGTATTATTTATACAGATCCATTAACTAAGCAACTGACATTAAAAGTAAGCGTTGTCTCCCAGGCTCCATTCACACTACCATGAGGGCTTCCATTTATAATAGAGCTGTGACAGCTATAACCAGTCCATTTTAAAAGGATCCTCATGGATCACATTGACTGTCTATTCTTGCCGTCAAAAAAAAAAAGAACTAAAAAACGTAAAGTATGTATTAATCTGTTCCTTCTGAGCAATTGCAGGACACGTCTCTATTTTGGCTTGACAAAGAACTGAGAGCATAGATGTACTTTTCATGGAACTGGAGATTTTTTTAATGCTATTTTCTAGTATTTTCTTCTATATGTAGTCTGTTATTAAGTAACCTTCTAAAGGGATCTGCTTGTCTCAGGCATTTATGGTATATCCACAGGATAATGCTATAAATGTCTCGTGTGCAGCTCTCACGATCTCACCTTTGGATATGCACATATCTCTAGAACAGGGATCCTTATGCAGCATTCCCACTGGCTGGTGCATCCAGGCTGCGACAGATTGCCGGGATTACAGTGCTATGCTGCTTCTGGACTTTGTGAGATCTGGAGACAGAAACAACATAGCACAGTGAGTTTGGCTGTTTTTGTAAACCTGGCCAGCAGGACCCACCAGATAGGTGTGGGACCCAGAGATTAGACTCATATCTGTCAGACAATTATAGCATATCCTGTGACTATGCCTTAAATGTTTGAGAAGAGAATATGCCTTGATGGGGAGGTCGCTGGTGGCAGTGTCTTGTGCTCTTTTCCCAAGTTTTGATACTTTTTTTTTAAATATGCAAATGAGGCCTTTGGTGCAATGAAGGTCCCACCGTTGCTCTTGTTGCACCCAAGCTCTCTGGCTGCTTTGATTGATGGGGCCAGACAGTAGTTAAGCAGAGAGGGAGGGACTGGCCTCAGAAAGGAGCAAAGCTTGGGTGCAACAAGACCAATGGTGACACCCTCATTGCACGAAAGGCCTAATTTGCACATTATAAAAAAGTATCATAACTCATGAACAGAGGTTTGGATCAACAAAAGAAAAGCAGTGTTTTAATCAGGGGAACCACAGCTATGTGTATATGCCAACAGTTTGATGACAGATTCCCTTTAAGGCTCATGTGTCATGAGACTGCTACACTTCATACTGAGATGTCTGGAAACAGAGCTAAGATCACTCCAAATAGCTGAGCACCACATTACCACATTTTTTTCTGTTCGCTAGACAAGGGTGGTGTGGCTCAACAGGAAAGGAGCACAGCTCCTGAGGTTGTTTACCCTAGAAGGGCCTTTTTGGCACACCCTCCAGCGTGGCCAGAGCCATGCTTAAAGGGGTTCTGCAGTTTGTTTTAACTGATGATCTAGTCTCTGGATAGATCATCAGCATCTGACCGGCGGGGGTCCGACACCCGGAACCCCCGCCAATCAGCTGTTTGAGAAGGCAGCGGCGCTCCAGCAGCGCCGCGGCCTTCTCACTGTTTACCGCTGGCCCAGTGACATCACGACTAGTATCACTGGCCTGGGCGGGGCTAAGCTTCATTCACTTGAATGGAGCTTAGCCCCGCCCAGGCCAGTTGACACTAGTCGTGACGTCACTGGGACAGCGGTAAATGGTGAGAAGGCCGCGCCGCTGCCTTCTCAAACAGCTGATCGGCGGGGGTCCCGGGTGTCGTACCGCCGCCGGTCAGATGCTGATGATCTATCCAGAGGATAGATTATCAGTTTAAAAAAAACTGTAGAACCCCTTTAATCATACTTACCTGATTCCTGCCGCTGGGTTCTGGCTCCTTTGCTTCGCTGCAGCTCTCAGGTCTCCCTTTGTTAATACCCATTTTGATGTAGGTTACGTGGCTGCAGCAGCAGTTATGTATCCCTTATCTTACTGGGTCATGTGATGCGTGGGAGGGGGGGCACGTCACCACCACAGCCAGTCATTGGCTGCAGCGGCCATGTGACCCATGTCAAACCGGACAGGGAAAGAGCTGGAGCTGAGCCGGAACTCAGCGGCTGGGATCAGGTAAGTATGATTCCCTCCACAGATCTAGCCATGCCGGCGCTGTCTGCCTGAAAAGGCCCCCAGGGGTGAACAACCCCTTTTAAGATGTGACATGGACCAAAATTTGGCATAAAGACAAACCAATACATGGTGTCTATATCATACAGCGTGATCCACTGTGATCAGTCTTACGCAACTTTAGACTGCTTGGTCTTAGTTTACATTGTACAAATATTAGACAGGATTAGTAAATCTGCCCAGTGTTTGTTTGTTTTTCACGTATTTAATTTCATGGATGAGAAGGAAAAAATAGTTGAGTTAATTTGATAATGTTTAAAGTTGTACTGTGCAGTAGGCTGCAGGGCATGATGAATGTTTTACATATTACTCTATTTTCTGTCTCTGAATACGTTCTGCATCTGTTGTGCTATGAACATGACACTGACTATAATGTCCTTTAATGCTCTGTCATTTGAATTTTTATTAAAAAGATAAAAACAAACTGTCTGTGCTGCTTTATGTTCCTTACTATATATTTACCTACAGTTTATCATCAGTGTGTGTATTGATAATTACACACCCAGGTTGGTAAAGGAGACTTGTGTTCCAGAGAAAACAATCACAGATCGCTCCTGGGCAGAGATGAGCATATGATGGTTGTCACATTAGGATGGCTAAAATTGGGAGTAGTATGGATCTGTAGTACAGAGCTTCCATGTGCTTCCAGTTTTATACACTGGCGTGTGGAATGTCCGTGGATCTATACTCCAGACTGTGTTCTTTATAGTTCTCATGTATGGTGGTTTTGCCACTGATTAACTGCAGGAATGCTACTTCCTTTGCAAATTTAGTTGTAATGAGTTATTTAAAGGGAACCTATCATCCTTAAAATGCTAACTGCTTGTAATGGAGCAGAAGGAACTGAGCTGATTGATAGTTTTGTGGGAAAGATTCAGCCAAACTTGTAATTTATTCATTTAAATTCCTGCTTATTCTGGGATTTGAAGTCAAGCAGGCGGTCCTATCAGTGATTGACAGCTATCTCTGTATACACAGTCCTAGAGGGAAGGTGGTCAGTCACTGATAGGACCGGCTCCTTGACCGCCTCCTTCAAAGCTTAGGAACTGATCTCAAGTTCATACTCCTATCTGATTGTGTGGCTATTGCAGTGTAAAAGCCCCGAGAGCAGATAGAGACTAACTGTATCATAAATGACTGATACAATCAGTTGGGGTTAGGGGAGCAGCAGCTGACATGTTTTTTTCAGACCGATCACTGTTAGGTGAATGAGTCCTTACAAATCGATTTGCTCATTTCCTATTATAATTTTTATAATGCAGTTGAGAAGGGTCAATTTACATAGATTTATTTTGCCTGAATTGAGCACCAATCAACAAAACCGCATGTCAAATCAGAAGCCAAGCTTTAAAGGCATAAGGCGGTAAGCCAGTCTGGTATCTAAATGGTTTTCACCAACAAAAAAAAAAAATGGCAAAAAAAAAACCATGAAGTAAAAAGTAGCACACAGCACTACTACATATACTCCTCTCATTCACACACACACTTCTGGTCTCCGAACGGCCGCTGTTGGTTCTCCCCGTGCGCCGATTTAAATATCCGGTGGGGAAGGGGGGGGCAGCCAGTGGCAGACGGGGACGAGCTTCCCTAGCATCGCGGGTGATGCTAGAGAGGCTCATCCCCATCCCCGCCTGCCATTGGCTGCTCCTTGTTCATCGGGTATCCAATACATCACATTGGGTAATCCGATGACCTTTGCGCTGCAATCTGCGGCAGAAATACACCTATGATAGCAAGTTCCGGAAGTGAGGCACGTTGGATTGATGATGATGTGTGTTATCTAATGATTGGGGTTCAGAGTAGCGGAGTCGGCCGGAATACAAGGCTCTGTTCATTGTATAGTGAACAGAACTGCCCTCATTCAATTCAAACTCTGAAACAGCTGATCAGCAGGGTGTCTGATCCCGACAATTGGATATTAGAATGAAGTTATTACTTTGTGTAATAACTTCGGGAATTTATTACTGTAAAAAAAAACAACAACTTGGTACCAAACTCGGGTTTGGTTCCAGGTAGAGATGAGTGAATTTCATATTTAGAAATTCGTTCACACTTCGTTTGGTGGTAAAAGGTGAATTGCGTTATGGATTTTGTTACCTCAGACCAGAACACAATTCTATAACGGAATGCCTTTAGAGGCATTCTGCTATTAATTCCGTCATAATAGAAGTCAGATAAGTGTGGATATAAAAAATAAAAAAAACTTACTGGGACATATACAAGTTTATCAAGGAGTGCAAGTTTAGAGCATCGTTTGGTTGGTTTTGTACCAGAAAAGCAAATCTACGCCTGCCATGAGCAGACATATATTTATGTCCAAATTTATGACAATTTCTTCAGTAAGTTATAGTGGTAAATCGGTCAGTCCACTAACGCTGTATGCACACGACAGTGAAAAAAACAGCCATTAAAAATGGACACACTGTCAGTAGAGATGAGCGAATTTCATGTTATGAAATTTGTTCACTCTTCGTTTGGTGGTAAAAGCAGAATTACGTTATGGATTCCGTTACCACGGACCATAACACAATTCTATGACGGAATGCATAAAGGAATGCCTTTAGAGGCATTCTGCTATTCATTCTGTCATAATAGAAGTCTATGGGCTGCAAAACAGATCCATCCCATTTCCGTTATGCGGGGGAGTCCACCTTTTACCACCAAACGAAGTGTGAACGACTTTCATAAGCGGAAATTCGCTCATCTCTAGTTCCACTAGGAACCAAACCAGAGTTCGGTACCAAGGTTTTTTCCAGTAATAATTAATTCCCAAAGTCTGTACAGTATTAGAACAAAGTTTTTATCGAATCGACTTCAGATGTACCTTCTGAAGTCAATTTGCTCATCCCTAGTGATCAGCCATTTCTGATACCCCTGCCCTTGGCACCATTTTACCACTTCCTTCATTGACAATAAATCTGGTGACTGATCGAACTATTGCAGTCTGGTGGAGACATTCCTGGGAAACCCTTGCTGTGTGTGGACGAGAATTATCCTGCTGAAAAATGCCAGTTGGAAGCCCTGCCATGAGAGGCAACACATGCCTGCATACATTTCGCCTATTTGATGAGGCCTTATATACATACCGTGGACCATGGTTCACATTAAGGAATCTTAACTTACTGCCGTAGCATCTCGACCTCGATATAGAGATGTAATTTTGCGACTTGCCTTATATGTACGCTTTAATATTCGTCCTTCCTTTGTATGTTTTCTATATCTGTCTTGTTTTGGCTCAATTAACCATTGGATTGTAACCTTACCTGTTGATTTGCATGTATTTTTATCACGTCACATCTGTGGGAGTGAGATACTTGCTGACGGCGTCGGCCGTCCCCCTATCCACTTCGTATAAAGCGCATGTATGCGCAATGACGTAATCAGTGGCCTGAGGAAGCGCGTCGTAGCGCGCGAAACGGCCGTCGCTGCTTGCAACTATGTGTCCGCCCCGGATCCTTTCTGCTACCTGCTGAGGAAGCCACAATAAAAGACACCTTTGATACATTTCGGTGAGTGCCGCAACTTTATTCCTATTCCTCCCTTCAAGCTGCCATTTGTCTACTACAAGTTACTTTCTTGCTGAGCACCACATTGAGAAGTGTTTCCCACTGCATGTGGCCTGGTTCAAATACGGCGTGATCAGTGTATGCAGTGCCGCCTGATTACAATCTACGTCTTCCTGCATTCAACATTACCTGTATCATGATGGCAGAGCACGCTATATCGAACACTGAAGCCACCACTTCTGACACAGAAACCGCATCTGAAACCACATGCAGTCTAATTCAGGGTCGCCAAGGGGCGGACACATTTTTTGTTACCTGCAATCAACAGGATTATGTGCAGACTTCCAGTACTAAAAGTTTGGAAGCAAAAATATTCCAACTGGCTGATAAAGAAGTCAGACTATTCTGGACTATTGAGTCATTGAAGTCCTACAAGGAAAGTGGGCGTGTTCCCAGAGGCCTACGCCTCTTTAAAGAGATCGTGCAGTATGAGGATGATCCCCTATTTATAGGGGAATGGAAAGCGGCACACCAGAGATTCTCTTTAGAGATCATGGAATTGGTATTGACACGGGACCAGCAAGAGTACACCAGTGTCACAGAGGAATTAACTAAGGCAAAGGGGGAGTTACAAAAACGACTCATGGAGTCGCAATTCCATGGATTTGAGAAAAGGCTTAATAAAAAATTACTTGCCACACAGGCGGACATCAAAGATCGAAAGAGGGACAAATTTATCAGAGATAAAAATGATTATGAGGCTGATCGTGTCTTTGATTGGGGTAAAAAGCGAAACCGCCCCAAACGAGCCCCACGGAGAGGACGCCATAATTTCTGGGCTACCGATTCGGAATCGAGTGCCTCCGAGGGTAATGGAGCTAATCCAGCTGAAGATACAACAATCCCTTTAGAAAAGGCACGAGAAGGGGGCGTGGTAGACGTGGAACAGCAAGCAAGAGGAACCAGAAAATCGACAAGAAGAAGACGTCAGGTCTCCTGGCGACAGTAGTTCCTGACGAACTCTATATCCAAGCACCCCCCGAAAATGTGGTTCTCAATCTCACAGGCTCTGAACTGCCCCAGGGCTGTATCCCACTCCTCAATCGGGGGCTGGGATACAGCCTACCCGGACAGTTCAACCTGGTTGACTTTGAGATAGATTTGTTTTTGTCTATCCGCAAGTTATACCTCAAGAGATTATTCTCTGAAACTGCCTCTCAGGTCCTCGACCCCTTACAGGGGGAGGTTCCTGCCACAATGTCACTCACTGATTTCCATTTGTCTGATAAATTCAGTGATGAAGAAATTTCCTGCATTCATTTCCTTTCCAGCACTGAACCTGATGAATCCACAGATGGAGTAGAACATTTCAGCAGATACACAGGGGGCATCGGGTCCACCTTCCTTCCTCCCATGCCGGCCGGCTCACCAATTGACCTGTTCCACAAGCAAGTTTTGAAAGAAATACGTGCGCTGGTGTATCCAGCAGCACCTTCCAACCTCACGGCGGAAGAATCTCATGCTTTATTGTGGTTAGGGAAGCAGAAAAATATGGTGATTAAGCCGGCCGACAAGGGAGGGAACGTGGTCCTGATGTCTAGGGAGTATTATATGGAGGAGGCCAATAGACAGTTGGGAGACAGTACAGTTTACATGAAGTTAAGGGGGAACCCGATACCTGAAATATCTTCCAAACTCTGCCGGTTTATTGATCAGCACATATATAACGGGTTTTTACCTAAAAATTTTAGGGATAAACTCGTGCCAGGCTTCCCAAAAATCCCCACTTGGTATTTCGTACCAAAAATCCATAAGTCCCTCACTCGACCTCCGGGACGTCCCATCGTGGCAGGCATCGGTTCAGCGCTGGAACCTCTATCTGGCTATATTGATTGGCTCCTTAGACCGTTACTAAGGAGCACTCCGACATACCTCAAGGATACGGGAGACTTCCTCCGGGCACTCCGAGGTCTGGAGTGGCGGGAGGAATTCAGTCTCGTGTCCTTGGATGTCGAGAGTCTATATACTAGAATACCCCATGACCTTGGGTTGAGGGCTGTTGATACAGTCCTCAGCAGAAGCAATAAGAGTGCGGTTTTCATTGACTTCGTCCACAAGGCATTAGACCTTGTTTTGTCAAACAATGTCTTCCAATTTGATGGACAGTGGTACCGCCAGGTACTAGGCACGGCTATGGGCACGCCTGTCTCTTGCACATTTGCCAACCTGTACCTGGCGGTATTTGAGGAGACCTATATTTTCGCGGTGGATAACCCCTATGTGAGCCACATCAGCCTATTCTTAAGATATGTGGACGATATTTTTCTGGTCTGGTCGGGGAGCGAGGAGTCGTGTCGTGCATTTGTTGATCACCTTAACGCATGCAATCGCATGAACATGAAGTTCACCATCAATTTTGGTGGTGAAGTTCTGGATTTTCTAGATGTACATGTTACGGTAAAAGATGGAGTGATGCACACTTGTGGCCATCGTAAGCCGACAGCGACAAACTCGCTCCTCCACCAGACCAGCTTCCACCCATCTTCAGTTAAACGCGCAGTTCCATACGGGCAGTTCGTCCGTCTGCGAAGGATCAGTGACACGGACAAAGGTTTTCTTCGCCAAGCTGGAGAACTTAGAGCTAGACTCATTAGTAGGGGCTATCCACTGCGAGAAGTCTCCGCAGCCTTATTAAAAGCGTCTTCATTTGACCGTAATTCCTTGCTCACTGAACGGAGCAACAGTACTAAACCTTCACGTTTTGCTTTCACTTTTCAATATAGTCCGGTCGCTGAAATGGTCCGGCAGACCATCAATCGAAACTGGGACCTTCTCAAGGGAGACCCCACTCTTAACAGCTTCACTGAAAACAGACCATTGGTCACATTTAAAAGATGCCCCACAATTAAAGACAAGTTAGTCAGGAGCGTCTTTTCTTCACCTAGAGATGAAACTTGGTTGAAAAAACCGACGGGCAATTTTAGATGTGGCCATTGTTCCTTCTGCGTACTTAATGTCTGCTCTAGGTATCTACAAATAGGTGGTGTATCGCACACAGTACGGGACTTTATTAATTGCCGTACGTCCTATGTAGTATATGTGGTTTTCTGTCCTTGTAGACGCTTCTACATCGGAAAGACAATTCGCCCCCTGTTCGAGCGCATTCGCGAACACATTGGTTCTATTCGATCAGGCAGAGGCAGTCCACGCCTCATTGAACATGTCCGCACGGCCCACGACGCGTATCCGCGTTGCCTCTCCTTTGCGGGCATAGAGCATGTCCGCCCCATCCCTCGGGGTGGTGACCGGCATCGCCTGCTCCTGCAGAGGGAGGCAAGGTGGATCATGCGCACGGAGGCCATGCATGCGGTAGGAATGAATGATAGAAATGACATGTCTATATTTTTGTGAAACTTCATGCACCCATGTTTGGAGGGATTTTATGCGACTTGTCTTTCCCATGTAGAAGCGGATCCTTTCCCTTTGTCTTTCCCTAAAAACATTTCGCCTATTTGATGAGGCCTTATATACATACCGTGGACCATGGTTCACATTAAGGAATCTAAACTTACTGCCGTAGCATCTCGACCTCGATATAGAGATGTAATTTTGTGACTTGCCTTATATGTACGCTTTAATATTCGTCCTTCCTTTGTATGTTTTCTATATCTGTCTTGTTTTGGCTCAATTAACCATTGGATTGTAACCTTACCTGTTGATTTGCATGTATTTTTATCACGTCACATCTGTGGGAGTGAGATACTTGCTGACGGCGTCGGCCGTCCCCCTATCCACTTCGTATAAAGCGCATGTATGCGCAATGACGTAATCAGTGGCCTGAGGAAGCGCGTCGTAGCGCGCGAAACGGCCGTCGCTGCTTGCAACTATGTGTCCGCCCCGGATCCTTTCTGCTACCTGCTGAGGAAGCCACAATAAAAGACACCTTTGATACATTTCGGTGAGTGCCGCAACTTTATTCCTATTCCTCCCTTCAAGCTGCCACATGCCTGCATATATCGCTGACTTATTAGTATTATTTTCCCTCGTAACCCTACTAGTAGTGACTAATTGTCATATGCGATGACAACCTAGAGTGTCACTTCCTATAAAACACGCAAGACGCTGCAATGCTGTAAAATTTTCTTTTTTTAAAAAGAATCTTGAATGAATCAAAACATTTTACATCCACAAAAGTAAAAAGTCTAAAAATCACATATATAAGGCTACTTTCACACTAGCGTTAGTATTTTCCGGTATTGAGATCAGTCATAGGGTCTCAATACCGTAAAAATTCATTGTCAATGGGGACAAAACATAACTGAATAGAACTGAATGCTCCAAAATGCATTCTATTCTGTTCTCATACCGGAGATCCTTCTTCGGGCATGCTTGGTTCAGGCTTAATGTGAATATTTAATGCAGCCAATAACTTGTTAAAAGCAATTACACCACAATAATTTACAAAGCACTGTAAAAAGACCTTCGACAATATAATTACACATGTCAAAAATGAATCAATGTTCACAGCCTCCATCTATTAAATGTCTCACCCAGTAACTAACTTGAAAGTTATAAAAATATAGTTACAACTCTCATTTAGCCCATTAGGAGTAACCGTATCTAACATAAAAATCCAATAAACCTCCCTCCTTGTCTCCACCTGTTCTGCACGAGTAACCCAGTCTCTTCTGACACAAGCCATACCTTGTGTCTGTTAGGGAAATATCCCTTCACCTATAATTGTTGGAATCCAAATTAAAAAGGCTCTTGAAACTGACACAAACATTGGATGTAGTTGTATCAGATTTCTCTTTAATTCAAAGACAAGCTCACAATAATATAGGCTTGAAACAGGAAAAAAAAAACATCACATGACAAACATGACTTTTGCCCGTTTTAAGATATAGATCATAAGGCCATACGTAGGTTCCCATTACTCTCTCCTTATGCCCACAGACCAGGAATATATCTTCTGGGACTGCAACCACCGTACTATTAAACAACTGAGTTATCAATTTGGCCAGTCGGACACCTTATGCCAGTTTTGGTCTCTTTTCCTGACCCTCTGAGGAGTTAGAGGTTATTCCAGCAATTAAATCAACTAAGCTATGGTTGTTGCAGGCCAGATTCTTACCCTTTACAGGATCTATACCAACACACTGCACCAGGCTGTTCGAGTCATTGCAGCCGAATTTGTTATGAGGACTAAAAGACATACATTTCGACTGCATTTGCAAACAATAACAGTGTGTCTAACTTGGAAAGCATGACACATTGCACCATATGTTCTCCTTTCAGGGGGTAGAGCTATAATCAACTGGTGGCCCTGATCTGTTTACCATGAGCCATGATTCAACAGTCCCTCAATTTTTCAATGTCATTCAGTCCTTCAAACAGCACCTGATGGTGCCGTATCAAAGCATTGTCCCATTCATCATTCAGTGGACTAAACACTGCTGACACGCTCAGGGACAGAGCCACTGTCAGCAGGAGGATCTTCATCCTGTGGTTCCAATACTTTCTTGCAGTGAGAAGCGTGTACCCAGTTGGGTTTTCCTTCAACCTTTACAGCGCTGTGGGTGGTTAACAGTACTTGAAAGGGACCATCGAATGTTGGATCTAGTCATTTTCTCACATTGCTCTATCACCACCCAGTCTCCGGGCTGCAAGCTGTGAGTTCCTTCTACTGAGTCAGGATCTAGAAGTGAAGCAAACACTTGTTTATGAGTATGTTCAAGCTGTTTTGTGAGGGCCTGGACATACCCAGCGATATTGTCATTGTTCATCTGTAAATGCTGGGGAAGTACAACCCAAGCCTGGGAGCGCACCCAAACAAAATCTCAAAAAGAGACAGTCCTGTTATTCAGTTGGGAGTGGTCCTAACAGAATATAGGGCGAGGGGTAGGCATTCTGGCCAAGGTCTTTGGGTTTCCTGCATGGCTCTCTGGATCTTTAACTTCATTTTGGTCGCTGCTTTGGGGATGGTAGGCCGTGTGAAACGCTTGAGTGACCCCTAGCGCCTGCATGACCTCCCTCATTACTTCTGTGAAATGGGACCCCCTATCTGACTCAATGACTTCAGGAACACTGTACCTGTATATCAGTTCACTGACTAATTTCTTGGCGGTATTCTTTGCATTTGCCTTTGCTACTGGGAAGGCTTCCGGCCATCCTGAAAAGAGATCAACACACACAAGAACAAACTCGTACACACCTACCTTAAGTAGCTGTATATAGTCTATCTGTAATCTCTGAAATGGGTAAAATGGCCCTGGGGTGTGCTTGCTTGGAGTCTTCACCACTTGACAGGGATTATTCAATGCACAAATCATGCACCCTTGTACAAACCGAGCTGCTACTGTGGAAAACCCTGGCCCAATCTAACCAGAATTTTCAACACTTACCATAGCACCTTTAGACAGATGGGTAGGCTCATGGGCCTCCTGTGCCATAGCAGGATACATTGGAGGAGTTAAACAAGTCCTTTCTTTGTTTCTCCAGATTCCTTGTCCCTCAACCTTGTCCCCGTGCTTTGCCCAAAGTTATTTTTCCTTCCTCAGGAGGGGCTTGATCAGTCATTTTCTGGAGCATACTTACAGACACGTCTTCAGGCTTCAGGGTGGGGACAGTCTTTACGGGCTGTAGTGCGGCTTGTTTGGCCGCTTTGTCAGCTCGATCGTTACCTTTTGCCTCCACCGTGGTGTGCCTGGTGTGTGCCTTGACCTTGATGATGGCAACTTCCTCTGGTAACAGAGAGTTCATAAGTTCTAGTACAGAGTCTTTATTCTTTATAGGCTGGCCTGTAGATGTTAGGAAGCCCCTGGCCCGCCAAATAGGTCCATAGTCATGTGCAATACCAAAAGCATACCTTGAGTCCATGTAGATGTTCAACTTCTTTCCCTTGACCATTTTACACACCTCAGTGAGTGCCTTCAACTCCACCTCTTGTGCTGATATACGAGGTGGGAGTTGTTCAGCTGTACCTACCTTGTGCTGTGTGACCACTGCATATCCATTATGGAACTGGCCATCCTCTCCCATGAACCTGCTTCCATCTACAAAATACTCCGTCAGGAGTTTCATGAACGTGTTCAAAATCAGACGTTTCCTGCTGCATCAATTGTACGCAATCATGTGGGCCATGTTCAACAAGATCAGTTAAAAGTTCTGATACACCTCCCTCCCCCATTTCTGAATCTGTAATCGGTAACAGTAGTACAACGTTTGAGATGTTTGCAGGCATGAGGAGTGGACACTTGTAGTCTCAGTTGTTTGGCCATGGAGATATGTTTTGGTTGCACTTAAGTGCGAATGCTTTGAATGTCATGAGGAGTTTGAACAGTTACAGGGTAGTCCAGAACAATTTCAGAAGCTTTTTCAATCATGGCTTGCACTGCCACTACTGCCCTGACACAAGAGGGGGTGCCTCTGGCAACACGATCTCCGTGTTTCTGAGTCAGTACAGCAGTGCTACGCCCCTGCATTTCAGAACAAAACAAACAGAAAAGTTTGTCATATTTTGGAATGCCCAGAGCAGGGGCAGACAGTATGCACAGTTACAAAGTATGAAAGTTTTTAACAGCTTCTTATGTAAGATGAAGGGGTTTAGAAGAAAAACAGTCAGAGGGGCTGCATTAACATAGATGCCTGCCGTATCCAGGGGCGGCAGTATGAGACCAGACCCCAAAATACTCTCAAGTTCTGTGCTCCTTTGGGCACCTGTATCTTTTCCACTGCCTCTTTTCGTTCGAGGGTGAGGTGCCGGGCACCATGTGACAGGCAGTGTCCAAGAAATATCACCTTTAAAAAGGTGCAGTTTATGCCTAGAAGCTTTACACCCATTTTCTAATTTTCCAAATTAGGAGTGACAGAGTGGCAGCTTGACAGCTGGTCTCTGTTTCAGCACACAAATGTAAGTCATCGACATATTGCAATAAGACCACAGTTCCAGGAGGGGACCAGTTGGCTAGGACAGACTGTGGAGCCTGACTGTACATGGTGGGTGAGTTCTAGGCCTTCTGGGGTAAAACAGTCCATGTATACTGGTTCCCCTTGAAAGTGAAAGTAAAAAAAATACTGACAATCTGGATGCAGAGGTACACAGAAAAATGCATTTGCCAGGTCAATCACAGTGAAACAGGTAGCTGTGGACGGAACTTGGGACAGCAGAGTGTGCGGATTGGGCACTATTGGGGTTTGTAGGACTGACTTTGTTGACCTCTCGAAGATCATGGACCATTCGATATGTGAGTGGCTGACCCTTAACGGCCTTCTTCACTGGAAATAGGGGAGTGTTTGCCGGGGACACAGTCTTGATGAGAACACCTGCTCAGAGAGAATTATCCATTTCGCTGGACACTGCTATTTCCTGAGCGTGACTCAATAGGTACTGTTTAACTTGTGGGGGCTGACACCCGGGTTTTAGAGACACCATCACAGGGGACACAGGTAATTTGCCTATGCCCGTCTTTCAGGTGGCCCAAAGGCTCTCAGGGACCTGGCTGAGGAGACTCTTTTCAGATTCTGTCCAATCAGGAAGATTTAATTCAGCCACCGTTATAGAAGCCATCATTGGGCAGAGAACTTCTGGGGCTCCAAAGTCTACGTGACTAGTCCCATCTTGGTGTAGATGGATACTGGTCCCGAGCGCTTGGAGTACATCAGTTCCCAGAATAGGTTCAAGGAGATCATCCTTTACCAAAATTTGAGTGATAACAGTACTGTCTTTAATTTTTAGTTTGACTGGTTCAGACTCACAGACAATTACGGTTTTCCCAGTGAAACCCATGGCTAGGACGTTGTACGGACTAAGTTGATAGGGTTTTAAAAAGTTCTGGTCAACAACTGTTTTGGCTGCCACCATGTCGACCAGGAATGGTACTGCCTTTTTATTTCCTAGGGATACCGGGATATGTATTTGGGCGCTCACTGACTCTACTTTTACAGGCAGAACCGTCACGGGGGTACCGGTATCCTAGTCTGAAGACGGTGGTGATTGTGGACTAAATTGGCCACCATTGTCTCTAGGTTTCCTGGGAGCCCTTCAATCTCTCTTCATGTGACCTGGTTTGCCGCAATTGTAACATTTAAAATCACGTTTGGGACCAGTGCCCTGCTCCATGTATTTAACCGGAGTAGGGTTATATCTTCATATCTAGTTCTAACCCTTTGGCTGAAGCAATTAATTGGGTTAAAGGGGGTCACACGCCATTCAGGTTTACAAGCTGTCAGCTTAGCCTGGAAGGTGGGTCGAAGCCCCTCCATGAATGCACATGTCAACAGTTTTTCTACCATGTTTCCAGCTTGATCCCAACCCATGTCGGTTCAGATAGTCCTTAGTCCTGCAGCACAAGTCTCTATAGTCTCCTGAGGACCCTGTACTACGTCTTTAAGACTTCGGGAGCTTTCTTCCTCCTTTGTACGTGCCCATTCTGTAAAAACCCTGACAAATTCAGTCCCAGACTGTAAAGTCTTGACCCAGTCTCTAGTCATAATATCCATGGGGTCATTTCTGTGTTCATTCATATAGTCATTCACCATTTGATGTTGTGACTCGCCCATCTTCAGCAACATCAGATCCTTCAAGTCAGTCCACGTAGCCCCATAAGTCACTTGTATCTGTTGAAGAGTCCTAGAAGTAGGCATAGGTCTCAACAGAGGGTCGGGCAGTCGGGTCAAAAGTCCGAGTTGGTCTTTCAGACTCCAGGGGTGGTACTCAGTCACACTGGCATGAAGAAATTCAGGTTCCCGATTCTGGCTGGTCGCTCCAATGACCTGTCCGGGTGGTCCTGAGGTTGTATCAGGTCCTCCTCCCATCACCCCCTGTTGTCCTGTTGTGGGTCTGGGTAGGAGTCTTGTCTTAGTCAGAACAGGGCAGAGTCCTACAGGTCTGTGGGGTCGGGGAGCACCACAGGCTCTGCACGTATTGGCCGAGTCTGGTCTCTGATTGCCACAGACATTACAAGTCCATCCCTCTGGTCCATTCCCTCTTGGAGGTCTAGGGGAAGGTCGTTCATCAGCATCATTGTCTTTTGATTTCTGAGTATACAACAGTCTACCTCTGACTACTTCTCCTCGCCACTCCTCAGTTTCAACTTCCCCTGCCACTTTAACCCAGGTATTAACTACTTCTTCACATCCATGATCCTTTATCCAACCACAATGTGTCCTTCTGAATCTTTCCCAAGTATCCACATTCAAATTTCCATCCTTCATTCCTACCATCTTCAACACCCTGTCAATATTTTTCAAACCTTCTTTTCCTTCCCTCTCTTCAACTAAAGTCTTACATGTTTTGTTACCCTCTGGTATACTGAAATTGTTCCCCATTTTGTATATTGTATACAGAAAGTTAAACAATTATTCAGACGTCTATTTTCCCTCCATTTCCTCATAATTTCCCCACTATATTTACCTAGTGTATTCTGTTACTGATTACCGTTTCTTAACCAATCAAAACCTCACAAATCGGACATTGGATTCCAAGGACTTTGATTACCCTTCCTGTAATTCTCCAATATTTTCCACATACAATAAAGAACAAATAAGGCATATACCAAAACTAAACCAAAGACTTCCCAATTGAAACTGTCCATCTCTTAGGTCTCAAAATCCAACAATCATAGTCATTTTCAGGTTCTCACCAAAAATAGGCTTAACTATAAAATGACTTATACGTACATTCAATGACCAGATCCTCGAACCGGACAAACCACTCAGGGAGACACAGATATAGTGTAAGATAAAGTCTCTTACCTTTTAGCGCTATTTCTTATATCTAAATCCCAGACCGGAATGTCCAATTTGTCGAGTTTAGTTGAGCCCCACGTTGGGCGCCAAGATTTTGTTAGGGAAATATCCTTTCACCTATAATTGTTGGAATCCAAATTAAAAGGGATTTGAGCACTCGGGAAACTGACACAAACATTGGATGTAGTTGTATCAGGGTTCTCTTTAATTCAAAGACAAGCTCACAATAATATAGGCTTGAAACAGAAAAAAACCCATCACATGACAAACATGACATTTGCGGTTATAAGATATAGTTCATGAGACCATACGTAGGTTTCCATTCCTCTCTCCTCTTCCCCCCCGCACTTCCTGAGGCTCAGACTCTACTTCTACTAGAGAGGAAACTGTGGGGAGGGGTAAGGGATGTGTGGGTGCGATCAACACACATAAACTGACTTTTTGACCTTGTTTTTATCTTTATTATTATCTGTCTATTTAACCCTGTAAGCTCCATTTAGGACCTGACCTAAATCTCCCATATACACAAGATGGAGGACATATTTATAGAAAATTGATTCTCATCCCTCACAGGCTCCTTTCACACTAGCGAGTATTCCGCGTGGGTGCAACGCGTGATGCAAACGCATTTCGCCTACACTGAATCCGGACCCATTTATTTTAATGGGGCTGTGTACATGAGTGTTGGTTTTCACGCATCACTTGTGCGTTGCGTGAAAATCGCAGCATGTTCTATATTCTGCGATTTTCACGCAACACTGGCCCCATAGAAGTGAATGGGGCTGCGTGAAAATCGCATCCGCAAGCAAGTGCAGATTCGATGCGCTTTTCACGGATGGTTGCTAAGAGATGTTGTTTGTAAACATTCAGTTTTTTTATCACGCGCATGCAAAACGCATTAATTCACATTGCACCCGCGCGATAAAAACTGAACGCGTTCACAGACAAAACTGAATAACTTGCTTGCGAAATCGCACATTTTTCCCGCAGGCCCAGTGATGTCACGACTAGTATCCCCGGCCTGGGCGTAGCTCAGCGCTATTGAGGTGAACAGGACTTAGTTGCACCCGCCGCCTTTCTAATTTACTAAGAGATCATAAACACTTATTTAAGCCATATGAGTAAGATAAGAACTGAGCTATGAGTGTTTATAATGTCAGAAATCGGAGATAAGGAGCCCATCAGGTGAGCTGGTTGATAAAACACAGTGAAAATTCAGAGGCTGCTACTAGAGAACCTCACTTCTGTACAGAAAAAAGAGCTTCACATTTTTAACAAAGACCAATAAAAAAAAAATGATTTTTAGCTCAAAATGCAATAATAAAAAATGTGCCCTCAAAGGTGTACATAGCTTTTAATACCAGGCACTTACTAATCTACTGTGATTGTCCATACTGCTTCTTTGCTGGCTTAATTCATTTTTCCATCACATTATACACTACTTATATCCAGAGATTATGACCACCCTACAATCCAGCAGTCTTGGCCACTATAGGAAAAAGCGGTGGCCTCTGTGGTGGCCGGGACCATGCCAACGGTGGCTATAACTTCTGGAAACGAGTACCTATTTTTGGAGCTGGATGCTACCAAAAAACACCTGGATGACAGGGGTGCTAGGAGATGGACCGCCACCGATCACATAATGGTGGCCTGCCCTAAAGATAGGCCATCAATATAACCAAAGGAAAACCCTTTCTGTTCTCACTGTCCTCTTGCAAGGACCACAACTGATTACAGCCACCAGGAAAATAAGAACTCAGTGGTACATACTAAAGTAATTATAATGATGAGGCTTGTGCAGACACATAATTAGTAAAAAGCTGGGCACTCACACTTATCTGGAGTAGGTGGTAATTTATTTCAACATAAAAAACAGATAAAATGGCATAAACTTTAAAATGTATGCATTTGCATAAAAAAGCCCTTAATAAAAAGATAATCTGATAGTAGTCTGGCCAGACTTAAAAGGGCTATCGATCCACTGAAAACAGAGACAATTGTATGACCAAACCAGTCCACCGTATGACGAATTACACTGATCTAAAATCGAAATACTTCAATTAGTTCGTCCATCCTTTAAATGCTCGGGCCCATTCGTCCAACCTTTAAAGGCTCAGGCCCATTCCTTTCGCCACTTCTGTGGTACGCGACTGGCAGCAGGAGCCCCTCCCAGGTCCTCCACGCAAGACCAGCGGAAAAAGCCAGTCTTTAGGCCTCAACTGGCCTGGCACCTGCGAGCACAGCCCGCTCGTCCCTTGGCCAACAAGCAGTCCTCTGCATGAAGAAGCGCCCCCACCCAAGAGGTCGTCTCCTTCTTTTTCAGGAAGTCTGGCGGGCCCACATCTCAGATGCGTGGGCGCTCGAAATCGTAACCTTGGGTTACAAGATCGAGTTTGCTTCTCCTCCTCTGGAACGATTCTTTCTGTCCCAGCCACCCAGGGATTCAGGTCGGGCTGTTGCCTTTTTCCAGGCAATTTGGTCTCTCCTCGCTCAAGGTGTTTTCTCCCCGATTCCCCTGAAGGAACAATTTACAGGGTTTTATTCAAACCTATTTGTCGTCACCAAGAAAGAAGGATCCGTTCGCCCAGTTCTGGACCTCAAGTTGCTGAATCGGTTCCTCCAGATTCAACACTTCAGAATGGAGTCCCTTTGCTCCGTGGTTGCTTCACTGGAGAGGGGAGAATTCCTCTCTTCAATAAACATTCAGGACCCGTACTTACACGCCCCCATCGCTCCGGCACATCAGCGCTTCCTCCGCTTTGCAGTAGGGCCCCATCACTACCAGTTCGTCGCCCTTCCCTTTGGCTTGGCAACGGCACCGCGAGTCTTCACGAAAGTGCTCGCTCCTCTCCTTGCCCTTGTTCATACCAGGGGCATGACCCTGGTTCCCTATCTGGACGACATCCTGGTCAAAGCAGCGACCTTCACTCAGAACGAGGACAGTCTGCATATCACTCTGGATACCCTGGCACGCTTTGGCTGGCTGGTGAACTTCCAGAAGTCTTCCCTACGTCCCACCAGGCGAATCACTTTCCTGGGCATGGTCCTCGTCACGGCTGTGGCGCTAGTTCGCCTCCCTCTGGACAAGCGGCTAGCCCTTCTGCGGTCGGTTCGTCTTCTCCTCCGGCGCAGGTACCCATCAATCCGATTTTGCATGCAGGTCTTGGGTGCAATGGTCGCTTCCTTCGAGGCAGTTCCGTTTGCACAATTTCACACCCGTTCCCTTCAACGGGCAATTCTGTCATCTAGGGACAAGTCGCCGGAGTACTTGGACCGTCACATCATCCTGTCCGCGAGGGTGTGTTCGGCACTCAGGTGTGGCTCTCGACCCCAACTTTGGAGTCAGGGAAATCCTTTCTCCCGGTCTCATGGACGGTCATTACCACCGATGCCATTCTTCAGGGTTGGTGCAGAGTCTTTCCGCCCCGGACAGTCTAAGGCGTATGGTCTCAGTCGGAGTCCAAACTGCCCATCAACATCCTGGAACTTCGGGCCATTCATCTATCCCTTCTCCATTGGACCCTCTCCTGAGGGGCTGGCCGATTCGGATCCACTCAGACAACGCCACGGCGGTGGCTTACATCAACCACTAAGGAGGAACCCTCAGTCAAGAGGTGATGACTCATGTACCAGCTCTTTCGGCGGTCTACATTCCAGCAGTGGAGAATTGGACAGCAGATTTCCTCAGTCAGATGACTGTGGACCCGCAAGAGTGGTCTCTGCACCCGGAGGTGTTCGACTCCATTTGTCTCCATTGGGGCAAACTGGAGGTGGACTTGATGGCATCCAGACTCAACAACAAACTCCCCGCCTTCTTCTCTCAAACAAGAGATCCCTGGGCGCGCTGTAGACGCACTGGTGGCACCATGGGACGGGTTCTCATGTGGGTTCATGCACTTCTGTGAGGAACGTAGCCTCCCTCCACTGCGCTTCTCACTTCCCACTATTTTTTCCTTTCTGCAATCGGGTCTGGATTTGGGTCTTGCTCTTAGTTCCTTAAAGAGACAGGTGTCGGCGCTGTCAATTTTTTCCCAGCGTCATTTAGCAGAACAGGCCCCCGTTTAAGACTTTTCTACAAGGGGTGGCTCACACCGTATCAAGCTCTCTTGGGACTTGAACCTTGTCCTTGGTTCCCTTCAATCTGCTCCTTTTGAGACTCTAGACGCAGTTTCCCTCCGGCTTCTTTCCTGGAAGGTTGCATTCCTTTTGGCAATCACATCCATCAGGTGCATTTCGGAATTGGCTGCGCTTTCTTTTAAGGAACCCTTTCTTATTGTGCACCAAGATAAGGCAGTGCTTCGCCCGGTACCTTCTTTTCAGCTGAAGGTAGTCTCTGCCTTCCATGTCAACGAAGACATTGTTCTGCCCCTCTCCCTCACATCCTAGGGAGCGAGCTCTCCATCATTTGGATGTGGCTCTGAGGATTTACTTATCCATTTCTAGTTCGTTCCGCCGTACAGACTCTCTGTTCGTTGTTCCTGAAGGTCCTCGCAAAGGTTTGGCAGCCTCCAAAATGACGATTGCCAGGTGGATTAGTTTGGCAATTGCTTAGGCCTACCGCTCCCGAGGGAAAGGCACCGCACCTCGGTATCACGGCCCACTCAACCAGGGCGGTGGGCGCTTCTTGGGCTCGTTTCCACCATGCTTCCGGTTCACAGCTGTGTAAGGCAGCGACTTGGTCTTCCTTGCACACTTTCTCCAAGTTTTACCAGGTGCATACTTTTGCATCAGCGGACGCTGCTATGGGCCGCAAAGTCTTGCAGGCAGCAGTGTCTTAAGCTTCCGCGAGGACATTTTCCATGGGCATGTGGTTCTTCACTCCCCGTGGACTGCTTTGGAACGTCCTATGGTTCTGTGTCCCCCAATGGTACGAGCGAGAAAACAAGATTTTTGTGGACTCACCTGTAAAATCTCTTTCTCGCTTATTTCATTAGGGGACACAGCTCCCACCCATTGATTTCTGTTGTTGCCGCAGGTGATGGCGGTTAGTTTGCCGGTAGGGTCCTCAGTTCTGGTTCGGTCCTACTGGCATTAGTTGGGTTATGGTTTGTTTCCTGTATGTTTCTCTCCTACTCCTACTGCTTGGGCACAAACTGATATGCTCTCTCCGGGCTGGAGGGGGTATAGCCGTCAGGGGAGGAGCTAACACTTTTCAGCCTAGTGTCACCTCCTAGTGACAGCAGCAGCTATACCCACGGTCCTGTGTCCCCCAATGAACTAAGCGAGAAAGAGATTTTATAGGTGAGTCCACAAAAATCTAATTTTTCCTTACCCACATCCCAATCATTGGCTAATTACCATTTATAACACTCCTCTGGCATGGTTCAGCATTTTTGATTTTGCACCATTGTGTGTTACTGCTTGTCAATTGTCTATGCACCATTGTGTGTGTTTGTTTGTTAATTGTCTTTAATGGGCTATTATTTTAATTGATTATTAAAAGTTAAATATTAATTAAGATCACCCACCATTTTTGTCCTTTAACAACTTCTGCCTCCATAGCCAGCAGAGCTTAAGGTGCTCTTGCTGACATGGGCATATCCAGCAAAGACGTGCCCCTATACACCCTTTCCCTTGCTGGGGGTAAACTAGACTAAATTCTAACTGGTCCCCACCCTTTCTTTAGGAAGTAGGACTAGCCCACTTCTCTCCAAAAGGGGGTTAGAATGGAATGGCAAGTTCCATTCTCTCTAACTATAGCTCTGCCATATTTGCTGCCACCTGCTGGTGAACCAGGCCGATTAAATATGAACAATTGCATAACAAGATTAGGAATGCACATTGTGGAGGACCTGGACAAAAATACATAAGATTACTTTGTGTTAGACCATAAAAGACAGTAGCAGGGTGCATGAGTGGTAACACCACTCTGGGGTGTTATACATGTATGCAGGGAAACCATTACTAGTCTAATTAACATCTCTCCCCTTCCTCCAACATACAGTCCCATATGGATGTACATGTGTATTTTATTCAGCCCCCGCTGTGTCCTTAGCTATGGAAACATCAGATTTACAGTGCTGTTAAAATGTATTTGCCCCCTTACAGATTTCTTTTGTTTTTGCACATTTGTCACTCTCCAATGGTCCAGATTATCAATCAAATTTGAATATCAGACAAAGATAACCTGAGTAAATACAAACAGCAGTTTCTAAATGATGATTTCATTTATTAAGGTAAAAGCTATCCAAACCAACCTGGCCTGATGTGAAAAAGTAATTCCCCACCTTCATGAATTAACTGTGATTAACCACAGTTTTTGGAAAGCTGAGTTCAATTGCACTAGCTACACCCAGGCCTAATTACTGCCAGAACTGTAGAATCAAGAAATCACTTAAAGGGTTTCTGTCATCATAAATTACATTATGTAGCTGACTGATATTAGCGATGGGCTAATGTCAGCAGTACATAACAGTGGGCTTTCTAAGTCTCTGCCTGCCGTCGTTTTCTTAAAATAAACACTTTTAAAATATGCTAATGAGCCTCTAGGTGCTATGAGGGCGTTGCTTCAGCACCTAGAGGCTCGGTCCACTCACCCTTTGGCACGCTCAGGTCCCTTTGATTTACTTGCGATTTCTCCTCTTCGTCCAGTAAATCCCGCGCCTGCGCCGTCCTGTTTACTATTTGGCGCAGGCGCAGTGAGTGAAGGACGCGCTCCTGCTGCTGGCCTCACTCACTGCGCCTGCTCCGGCTTCACTCACTGTGCAGGGGCCGCTCCGTTTAGTATTAGGCGCAGTGAGTGAGGGACGCGCTCCGAGCGCGTCCTTCACTCACTGCGCCTGCGTCGAAAACTAAACGGGCCGGCACATGCGCAGTGAATGAAGCCGGCGCAGGCAGAGACTTAGAAAGCCCACTGTTATGTACTGCTGAAATTAGCCCATTGCTAATGTCAGTCAGCTACATAACGTAATTTATGATGACAGAAACCCTGTTAAAGATGTGTGAATTTTATTCTATATTTTGTATATCTAGGACTGTAATGAGTTAACTTTTTCTTTTCCAAGTGCCTCCACCCCCCCCCCCACCTCTCTTTGTTTCAAGGCTGGAGAGGAGAGAGAGGGGGGCAAAGTGCTGTGCTGTAAGAAGTGTCTGATTTCTCATCTTTATACAGGTGTCCCATAGAGTGTGGTGGAGATGCATAGACCAATCATATGACTTGATGATATATATTATTCACTGCCTATAGAGAAGCACCTCTTTGAAGTGTCACATATGACGTATGCAGTATTATTGTTAGAATAGAAGTCATTACAAAATGGCGATGGTAACGAGATGTTTACATTAGTTCACATTCCAAAGTGGTATTCACTGCGCAGATGCAGGTGTATTATCTCCTCTCTCTTATCTCTTCTTCCTTTTGACCAATGAAACAATGTTTAAGCCTCAGAGAGGACTGCCTTCTTTTGAAGATGTATAATACGGCTTACCTGATGTAATAAAGTTAGAGATTGCTTTGACCAACTTCTGTGTCAGTGTTCAGTCTCTCAGCCACGCGTGGATATTAACCCCTGGGGGTTACATTGATCTGGAACACCAGAGTGTATCTAAAATGCCCTAATTTAGGGCGTCTTTATCAAAATGGCGACCACGAAGGGACTCTGAGCGAATGTAGCATCAAACAGCTGACAAGACGGGCCCCTGAGCTTGACGAACGGCAGAGGGGAGAGGATTGCAACCTCAAAGAAAGGTGAGAAAACTTTTTATCTCATCTGCCTTTCTGCTATTTACTTCGTCATGCTCAGATAGCTCAGTCCGCTGTGGGTTGGTACTGATGTAAGTATAGTTGTCGGCTGTAATGCTGAAAGCTTAGAGTCTATTGAACCAATAGTCTGAAATTATAGATCACTCTGGTGTGTATATGTTTTGTGTGTGTCTGATTTATGTGAAGAGTGAGTTGAGCACAGACGGTAAAACCACAGACAAAGGGAGGGGACAGTAACTTCCTGGTTTGGAAGGGGGCGCTGTAGCGCCGAGGTGTGGGACAAAGTAAACTCCGGCTGAGCTGGCAGGGAGACGCGTGGAGCTGTATGACCCTTGACCTAAGGGAAGACTGCAGAGATATTCTCCACCTGACCTGACCTCAGGGAGACGCGTGGAGCTGTATGACCCTTGACCTAAGTGAAGACTGCAGAGATATTCTCCACCTGACCTGACCCCAGGAAGACGCGACGGAGCCGCCTGAAGATGTGCGGGGAGTCCCAGCTGACTAGTCAGACGTGATAGTCAGATTTGAGCAAACCAGTGGGGAGGGTGAATCCTTTGTCTGCAGAAGAAAGGGCTAAAGGTGCTGATCACTCCTCTGTTTTGTGTGTGTGTCAGTTTGAAATACTGTTGTTAAAAGGGCAGTCCAGAGAATATACTGCTCCTCAGATTGTAGCGAGAGAAGAAGGAAGTCAACATGTGAAGAATTATAAGAAGTTAAGGGAGATTATAGGATGTGATATGGAGAATTGAAAGTTAAAATGTGACAAAGAATGTTAGAGAAAGTGTGGCCCCGGACAGTAGGTCGCCCGGCTGGCAACAGGGATGAAAATCTGTAAGAAACTGAGCTTACAGACTGAGGGCATCAGAACTCTGGTGATGTTGAAGGGGGAGTTTTAACGAGTGAGAAAACAGAGCAGTGTCGGGGAAAGCTGAATGATTATTAGGTGCAGCACAGGCATGGCACCGAGCGGCAAGTCGATTTATGGCAACTGGAGGGACAAAAAGATGGTCAGGAACTGTGAAATAGAGAGATTCACTTTCCCCCCCGCCTTCACACAGAAACATTCCTGAGATAAGAGGAGCAGGGAAAAATGGGGGCAGGGAATCGTGCAGAGTAAGTGATGTTATATGTGTAATATTATTATAGAAGACAAAGAATTGTTCAATAATCTTCTTTCTTCTTTCCCAAGCAGTGCACTGTGGGAATCCGGCTTTTAACAAAATGACTGTATGATTATAACATGTATATTGTCTTACAGTGACAGACCATCAGCAATTCTGGGTGTGGTGTGGCTATCTGTTTCCAGGAAAGCTGTGTTTGTCTGTGCTGCAAGTTTTGGGATGAAACAATGTGGGTTGGCAGACATAAATGATTCAGTGGAATGTGAATGGGTGTGGCTTTGAGTTGTAATTGAGGCGAATATGTGTGAAGACTGATTATGAGCTGTTAATGAAAATGAGTACATGAAATGTATATGAATGCGTATGGAGTACGGTATTTGTTTTTTAAATAATACGCGCATTGAGGATTTTACTTTATTTTTCTTGGAAGTTTTGGGTTTTTATTGGTGCCAACAGCATTGATCAAGCTGTACATTTTTTTATATCGAAGTCAATGAAAAGTTTTTATGGGCCCTTTGTGTGTTCATGTCTGTATTGTCAGATCTGTTTGTTTCAATGTTTGAAGTTACGTGTTACATGTTAAGTGTTGTGCTAAACATCAGAGCTCTGTTCTTATGGATAGCTGCCACATTACTGACAGACAAAAGAAGGACCACAGCGTCCGACTGAAGGGGGTAGACTTAGATGACTCAGAGCGGAGGGAGGAGGATAGGGGTGGACGTTACAGACAACGACAGCCCTTGTGCCCATCCCCTAGTTATAAGACACTCCCATGGAAGATGAGAAGTCCTGTTTTGTTTTCCAGTCTATTAATTCCGCGATAGGGAAAGTTGGATACTTCTGTAAGCCAAAATGCAAAGTAACATCAAGCGGCATTGGGTGGTTCAGTGGTGCCAACCAGAGGTAGTGTTCCTTTGGCATTGCTTCAGCCCTGATGCCAAACACCTCATTGAAGTGAGGAAAAAGTAAGTCTGCCACCCTGTGATGGGCCTGCAGAGTCTGTGGGACCCAGATCCCAGAAGACAGAGTGTTGTGCTGTGTGTGGTACTCCTCGTCCACACCACACGAGAGGATTGTATTCTATGTTGACCATGCCCGGATCACTGTCCGTCCCCACAGACACCCATGTTTTGTTGTCATAAGGAGAACACAAAGACAGGGAGGGGGGGGAGTTAGATCAAGATTAGGAAACAGGAAATCCAGTATCGGCTCTACTTTTAAACATTTTAAGCAGATTCAGTCTGGCCCAATGATATCCCTTACTCTGGGTGATAAAGAAGTAGTCCCATTTTTGATTGATACTGGAGCAGCCAAGACAGTTGTGCACAGCAAACATGGCCTCCCCTGATTTACTCTCCAAGCACACCAGTCTTTGGGTAAAAGTGGATGGGAAAGTAGTACGCTCCCTTTTCAACAGAAACCATCCATATTAGATTTGCCCCTAACCAAGATGCGCTTGCCCGTTTGCTGGTCAGTGGTAACGCCCTTTGTTGCCTCCTAGGTGCAGATTTGCTTGCAAAAGTACATTCTGGTATCTCATATCAGGAGGACGGCACTGTGAAGCTTACAGGTGCCCTCAACGACCAGGAACTTTGTTTGTTAACGACTAGGAACTTTGTTTGTTGGCCATTGGTGATAAAATTCCCTGGTCCATGTTTGTATCAGTACTCCCAGAAGCTGAAAAAAGCAAAACCACTCACCATTGGATGGTACATGACCTACATGCCGTTAATGAAGCCACAGTTTCTAACACCCACATCGTGCCCAATGCACACACCTTGTTGGCTCAGGTTCCCATTACCCCTACTCACTCCACTGTGATTGATTTGTCCTTTAGTCCCTACCACTTCACAGATGAGGTGGTAGATGCTTTTTATGCCTAGAACTGGCAATTTTGTGTTCCCCCACAATGTACTATCAGATTATTACATTTAGATTGTATTGCTATGAAGTGAGTGGCCATGACTCAGCTGTCCTCACCCAACTGCATGGCCAGCAATAACGCCCCGTAGCATATTATTCAGTCAGACTTGATCCCGTGGCCAGAGGTGCCCCTTTCTGCATCAGAGCTGTAGTAGTTGTATTAGCTATGCTTGATGAAAGCTCTGAGATAGTTCTGAACCACAAAGTGATGGTGATATTACATCTATCCTGATGAACGTACAATCCAAATGATTGTTTTGTTGCCCGTTATTTGAGAATGCAGTGTTCCATTTTGTTGCCTGACAATGTTGCTCTCCAAAGGTGTAATACTTTGGACCCAGCCACCCTGTTGCCTCTGGACCAAGGGGGGAGGGAAGAGTTGGGGCACCGCACTTTAAACTTTTCTTCCAGATTCAAGGGAAGAGGCTCCTGACTGTTTGCAGATGATGTCACAAGAGGTAGTGGGATTTGGTAAATCAGCCATTAGGTAATCTAGATCAGGTGCTCTTTGTGGATGGATCAAGGTATGGCCAGGATGGCAGGTACTACACAGGTTGGGCAGTGGTGATTAAACGTGAACTACCACACATGTCGGCTCAAGAAGTGGAGCTAAAAGACTCTGAAGATGGCTTGCAGATATGCAGATGGAAAAACAGCCAACATTTACACTGATTCCAGGTGTGCTTTTGGGATAGCCCATGACTATGGGCCCATATGGAAAGCCAGAGACTCCTTGATCGCTTCAGGTAAACCCATCAAAAATGGGGAAGCAGTGAGGTCTCTGATGGAAGCCCTCTTGTCACTAACATGAGAAGGTGATGATAGCAAAGAAAGGCCACTGTAAACAGAAGCAGAGGAGGCAAAGGGGAAAGCCACGGGAGATCAGGTGGCAAAAATGGCTGCCAAATTACCTAAGCAGACCCCTGTCTTAAGTGGCCACAGTTCAGGTCCCTGAAATAACTCCTCCTGTCTCCCGAAAGTTCTTAAGACCTTATAGAACCAGATGGGGAAGGAGGAAAGGGACTGGTGGATGGAAAAGGGGGGACTACAAAAAGAAGAGAAACTTTACTTTCCCAGGTCCCTCTAATCCACGATGGCACAGGCAACCCATGGAGTGACGCACCAGACAAAAACTGCTATGTGTGATTTAGTACTTAGCATATGGTACGCCCCAGGGTTCAGCACTGTAACAGTCAGACATACTCAAGGATAAATGGTCGTGTCCAGAACAACGTGGACAAGGTGGTTAAGGTACCCAAGAAACACGTCTTGCTTTTGTATCTGTTTCAACGTTTGCAGACTGCCTTCAACTACACAAGGTGGGCATGTATGAGTATGTATTGATATGTGACTTGTTTTCAGGATGGCTAAAACCGTACCCAAAGAAGTAAAAAAAGATTATGGCCGAAGTTGTGTGCAGGTATGGGGTACCTTACCTTAGATCATTGAAAGTGACACAGGTGTTCACTTCACAGGTGAAGTGATGCAGGAGATGATGAAGGTTTTGGGTGTAGGACAGGCCTTACATGCTTCGTACCATCCACAAAGCAGCAGTAGAGTAGGGAAAAGGAACTGAACGGGACACTAAGTTAAAGATTCAAAAGCCTTAGAGTGCCTGCTGGTAGCCCTCTTTTAGTAAGGTCTACGCCTAACCGTGAGACAGGCCTTTGTCCCTATAAGGTCCTTTTTGGGTCAGCCTCTAGGATGGGATTTATTTCCCACAGCAGCTTCAGATGCAACATGGTTGTCTGACAGATTATGTGATCAGTTTGTACAAGCATTTGACTAAAGTACATTTTCGAGTTTTTGCTTCACTTCCAGGTTTTGATAAAGTACCAGGAACCCACCCACTTGTGTCTGGAGATTGGGTGGTAGAAAAAGACATGTTAGAAAAGTCCTAAAACCCTGGTTTGATGGTCCATTCCGAGTGTTGTTGACCACATGCACAGTGAAGCTCAAAGAAAAGGAAAATTGGATTGATTTCAAGGAAGTGTTTAGACTGGTTTTCCCTTGTGTGACTGTTGATCATGACTCAAAAGAATATGGAAAATTGTATGAAAACATCGATCCAGAAAATCAGAAGCACTGATGACCTCCAGTCCCCCCCATATAATGTCAACGCCGGTTAGGGAAAGATCATCTGACTTCCCCGTGCTCAAATCCAGTGTCACGGGAGGCTGTTTGCTAGGTATGGCTTGTCGTGGAAGCTGGTGAAGAGGAGGCGGAGCATTGGGACATATGTTTAGGTTTAGGGAGAGAATGAAATTCAAGGGGGGGACTGTTAAAGATGTGTGAATTTTATTCTATATTTTGTATATCTAGGACTGAAATGAGTTAACTTTTTCTTTTCCAAGTGCCCCCCCCCCCCCACCTCTCTTTGTTTCAAGGCTGGAGAGGAGAGAGAGGGGGGCAAAGTGCTGTGCTGTAAGAAGTGTCTGATTTCTCATCTTTATACAGGTGTCCCATAGAGTGTGGTGGAGATGCATAGACCAATCATATGACTTGATGATATATATTATTCACTGCCTATAGAGAAGCACCTCTTTGAAGTGTCACATATGACGTATGCAGTATTATTGTTAGAATAGAAGCCATTACAAAATGGCGATGGTAACGAGATGCTTACATTAGTTCACATTCCAAAGTGGTATTCACTGCGCAGATGCAGGTGTATTATCTCCTCTCTCTTATCTCTTCTTCCTTTTTGACCAATGAAACAATGTTTAAGCCTCAGAGAGGACTGCCTTCCTTTGAAGATGTATAATACGGCTTACCTGATGTAATAAAGTTAGAGATTGCTTTGACCAACTTCTGTGTCAGTGTTCAGTCTCTCAGCCACGCGTGGATATTAACCCCTGGGGGGGTACATTGATCTGGAACACCAGAGTGTATCTAAAATGCCCTAATTTAGGGCGTCTTTATCACCCTTTAAATAGAACCTGTCTCACAACATGAAGTAAGCTAAAAGATCTCAAAAAGCAACACATCATGCCCCAATTAGTGTTGAGCGAATTTGTGTTTTCAAGTTTGGCGTACAAGGTTCGGATTATCTAAGAATTCCGTTATGGATTCCGCTACCACGGACTATAATTTATGGTCCATGGTAGCGGAATCCATAACGGGATTCTTAGATAACCCCAACCTTATACGCTGAACTTAAACCACAAGTGCGCTCAACACTAGCCCCGATCTAAAGAACAAAAGGAAGTCAAAAGGTAACTGGAGATCACAAGCACCATGTGCTGCTGCCACCACTGATCGCTGGCATGTAAACACTACAATCCTCGTGGGTGACCAAATTATGGCCAGAGTAGTTGTCTTACCTGTGGCTCCTTTGTTCGTATTGGGGGATTTTAATGCCACGTTAGATGGTAACCTTGACAGACTTAGACCTTCTCCCAGACATAACCCCGCTTTACTATACTGGGCGCAAGCACATCACTTGACGGAGGTATGGAGGAACTTATATCCTAACACAAAACAATACTCATGCCATTCGACTTCTGCTAATGCATTGTCCCGCATAGATTTGGCCTTTACAAATCAGGAGTGGCTTCTATGGGTGAAAGCTGCAGAGTATCTGCCGAGGGGTATCTCAGATCATGCCCCCTTGCAGATAATCCTTACATTGCCGAGCAGTAGGCCGCTCTCTACTTGGTGGTTAAATCCAAAATGGCTGGACGTCCTTCCTGTGGGAGTGGCGTGTAAGGAAGCTATTTCAGCATATTGGGAAGTTAATGAGGGCTCCTCCAATCCACTGGTGGTATGGGACGCAAGTAAGGCTGTCTTGAGAGGGGTACTAATAGCGGCGATAGCAACACACAGGAAGGAACTGCTCTCTTTGCGGGTAAAATTAGAGGGAAAATTAGATGTTGCAGAAAAAACATATATAGATGACCCCACGCCAGAGCATCATTCACTTTGGCTTTTAGCTCAAAGACCATATAATTTATACTTAGCGGAATTCACACAGAAACGCCTCATGGTTCAGAAGCAAAACATATTTTCTGAAGGGGATAAGAATGGGAGAACCTTGGCGTATCTGGCTAAAACTGAAGTTCCATTAACAGTAGTACATGCTATTAGGGATGGGCAAGGTGTACTCTTTACTACACCAGAGGAAATATGTGACCAGTTTGCTAGCTATTACTCTTCCTTATATTCCTCCAAAACTACTAAAAGTACAAAGGAAATAGTCCTTTTTTTGGATACTATCCCAGTGACGGAGCTAGCGCATTCAGAGAAGCAGTTATTAGATGGCCCCATAGTCCCGCAGGAAATTCAACATGCAATATTATGTATGGCAAAAGGAAAAACTCCTGGTCCGGATGGCTTCCCTGTGGAGTGGTACAATTTTCAGATTGAGGAAGTGAGTCAGAGGCTCAGTAAGCTATTTATGTATGCTCTGGAAGGTGGGGCCTTGCCAACATCATTCCATGAAGCTACTATAGTGGTCATACACAAAGCGGGGAAGCCACCGGATCAGTGTGGCTCATATAGGCCCATATCATTGATAAATTCAGATGCTAAGCTATTGGCTAAAGTGCTGGCTAGCAGATTGGCGTCAGTCATTTCATCGGTAGTAGGCATGGATTAATCCGGTTTCATGCCCGGGAAAAACATAGACATAAACCTGAGACGCCTTTCTACAAATTTACAAATCACACATGATAATGCAGGCAGCAGAGCGATAGCCTCGTTGGATAATGAGAAGGCGTTCAATTCGGTTGAGTGGGGATTTATGTGGGAAGTCCTAAAGAAAATGGGGGTTCCCAAAAATTTCCTCCAGTGGTTGCACTTGCTATATTTACAACCAACAGCTAGGGTAAGAGTCAATGGGTATTTGTCTAAGTTGTTTGCGCTGAAAAGAGGCACCAGACAGGGGTGTCCTTTGTCACCCCTTCTGTTTGCTTTAATAATGGAGCCGCTGTCGGTGTATATAGCAGGCAGTAATAGAATACAGCGCTGAGACATTGCAGGTATATCCGAAAAGATCTCGCTTTACGCGGATGATATGCTGATATACTTGGGAGATGTAGGCCATTCTTTGGAAGCCTTACTAGAGATAGTGGATTTATATGGAACATTTTCGGGACTACGGGTCAACTGGGCCAAATCGGCATTGTATTTGGTTGATGAGTTTTTCCCCCAGAGCGTTTCACCCAGGTCATCACTTCAGGTGGTGGGTAATTTCACATACCTGGGGATAGTCATACATAAAGATCTCACCCAGTTTATAGATTTAAACATAAACCCGGTAGTCAAATACATTTTGCAAAAACTGAAAGCTTGGGGGGCACTACCATTGTCACTAATAGGGCGCAATAATATATTTAAAATGGTACTTCTTCCTAAGCTACTATACATTTATAAAGCAACTCCATTAACTTTGCAGAAATCTCATTTTCAGACCCTAGATCGCTTACTAACACCCTTTTTATGGAATAACTCCATTCCTCGCATAGCTAGGGATACTTTGAAAGCGTCTAAGGAGAGAGGTGGACTGGCACTTCCGGATTTGTACCTATACTACATCGCAACACTACTAAATTATGCCGCTTGGTGGATTAAAGCAGACCCTTATAACCCAGCTGTGGTATTGGAGGCGGCCCTCATGGGGTCGTATGAAGCTATGACGAACTTAGTGTACAGAGCAGGGAAATACCCGGTCAAACATCTTACTATACTAATGACGGGGGTGATCAATGCATGGAATACTTTTGCGGGGGTGGGAGGGGAGGGAGAGGAAAGCAATATACTATCCCCAGTGATGCCCTTGTGGGGAAATCCCAACCTTGTAGAACTACATTCTCTGCTTGATTTAGAGTTCTGGCCGCGAAAGGGCGTCAAATACCTTACGCAAGTGTATGAAGACGTTTTTTTTTAAAACATTCTCAACCTTGCAAACGGAATACAACCAACCACAAGCATCTCTTTTTAGATTTTTCCAACTGAGACATGCTTGTGAATCCCAGTTTGGGGCTGGTCCTTTGAGGCTAGAATATAGTGCAGTAGAGAAAATTGCCAGACGGGCGAACCACACTAAAATGGTGTCGTCCTTTTATGCTTTCCTTCTATCCTCCCGGCCTTCACCGATGACAAGGGCTTTTCTTAAGTGGAGGGCTGATATTCCTGCATTGGAAGTTTATCATGAGAAAGAGCTGTCGGCCTCTTGGAGGGGGACGGTGATTGGTGCACGGGATCAGCTGATTCAGACGAAATGGTTACACAGAGTCTACTATACCCCAGTGAGATTGGTCTGCATGCATAAACTGGCCTCCGATACGTGTACAAGATGTGATAATGGCAGGGGGACACTATTGCACATGGTATGGGAGTGTCCGGTCATTGCTGAATTCTGGACGCAGGTACATAGATATCTTGATGCTCGTCTGGGGCTCCCTGCAGTTGTATCACCCAAAGTTAGACATACTAAGATCCTTTATAGGTTGCTGATGTTTTATGCGAGAAAGTCAATTCTGCTAAACTGGAAGCCCCCCAAAAAACCAACACTGTCTCATTGGATCCAGCTTATTAATGCTACACTATCAGTATATAAGCTAACTTATGAAGCTAGGGGCATACCGGAAAAATTCGGGAAAATCTGGGATATTTGGCTGAGTAGAACTCGGTCACTGTGTAATGGGGCTGGGAGAGTTTTGAGACGTCCAGGTTACTGCCAGTATAAATGTGTGTGTGAATGGAGACAGGTTTTAATGAAACAATTTGATTTTACGGTAATAATTATGCTTTAAGACTGATGTGAATTACATTAACAACCTTTGCATTTGCTGATGCATTATCTATATGCAATCCTATTATTTTGCCTGTCAATTGAATGTGATGTTCGAGGTTACACCTTGTTGAGGGGGTTGTTCCCCTATTTAAAGTTTTGTGTTTTTCTGTGAAAATGGAAAAATAAAGTTTTTTAAAAATAAAAAAAACACTACAATCCTCTATGCTGTCTGGGTCACAATCACCGTCTCTTGACATCTGCTCTGCCATAGTGAGATCATATTTTACATGAAGATCCTGTACATAAGCTGCCCCCATGTATGCAGAGCACATTCATTAGTGCAAGCAGCAGAACCAGTGTCCTATACAGAAGCCATGCCCATGTATGCATGGCACAGACACCAGGAAAGCAACAGGAACAGTGTCTGTGAGGAATATGGATTATTATTTTATGTCAGCCATGTTCCCACACCAGTCATCAGCTGTCAGATAGCAGAGGTAGTGAACTTCACAGGGGGGGCCCTGCTTCAAAGCCCAGCCAACTGGCAGAGAACTTCTGTCAGGCCACCTTTGTTTACAATTTCTCACCTTAATTCAGCCAGCCAGGAACCCAGATAATGGAACAGGAAAAACCTCACTGCAGGGGGTCTAGGCCATTCCCCAGTTAAATGAACATTATCAAACATCATGGAACCGACGAGGCGTTATGAATCGCCCGTCCATCACAGACATAAACCAGATGCATATTTGTGTCCCTGTGGCCACGATGAACAGGCCAGTGGTCATAATTTGGTGGTGGGATGCCAGGGAGGGGAGATATACATATCTCCCACAGAAACCACATAACAGTACCATGCTTGGACTCTACTAGTAGCCGGAACCCAGACGGACCCATTGGTCCCAGAACCACCTGCCTGCGATATTCTGGTCTGGAGCCATAAGCTCTAAGCTCTAATCGGTTTTGTGGCTTATCTGCTGCCAGCCCAGAAGAGGGGGAGTGGACCCCTCCCAGATGCCATGAGGGGAGGGGCTGACTACAGGTTAAAAGGCTTGTGCCAGCAAGCGGGCGTGTCTTTCTCTGAAGGGAGGTCACATCGTACCCATGTGTTTGGAAGGACCTGCAACCAGCTGACATCACTGCTTCCCATGTGACCACAGGTAAGAACTCATCACAACCCAAAGGACTCCTATACCTGGTAAACTGAACATTGTTCTGCTTAACTCTGTTTGTACCACGCTATCTGTATTTGCAACTTCAGACCACTGTATATATTCTTTGTGTGTATAGTGTTTTTTCTAGTGTGCCCTAAGGCGATTAAATATATAATTTAATCTTGTGCTGTCTTGTATCTTGATCACGAATTCCCACGTCCGTGTTTCGGCCTAGTATTACGCTACCGCGGGTTGGTTTCTTACCCTATATAATCCTGTTAGCAGCTTATATCAAACAAGAAACTGGTGGCAGTATACCTGGGCTGAGAACGCACAGTTTCACTGGGGCAGTGAAAGGGCTCTCTCAGCTTGTTGCCTCTGTGCCTGTGTGGACAGGAGGAGACTGTGAATGCTGTACTAAGCTGACCTTACCTGCTTCTCAGGGACAGTGTAACATCACGCCTTGGTAACCAGTGACCATATCGTATCTCGCTGGCTCTATGTAGTTGACGTCCAACGTCAGTCGGGGTACGGTATTCGTCACAGTGTCCTATATAGAAGCCATGCCCATGTATGCAGGGCACAGACACCAGAGCAGGCAGCAGGATCCGTGTTATATACAGAAGCTGTACCCATGTATGAAGGGCACAGGCACTAGTGCAAGCAGCAGGACCAGTGTTATATACAGAAGCTGTGCCCATGTATGCAGGGCACAGACACCAGAGCAGGCAGCAGGAGCAGTGTTATATAAAGAAGCTGTGCCCATCTAAGCAGGGCACAGAAACCACAGCAGGCAGCGGGACCAGTATTATATACAGAAGCTGTGCCCATGTATGCAGGGCACAGACACTAGTGCAAGCAGCAGGAGATGGATGGCGCCGATGATGGCTGCCTCGGCACAGCGCTCTCCCTTAATTCTCCCCAATTCTCATTATTCTCCCCAATTCTCCTAACTTCTGCCCCCCTCCGCCTCCACAGCCACTACAGCTGAATTCTCCTTCCCCCACTGCCCCTCTCGTCTATCTGCTCACCTCTCCAGAAGACCAGGACCGGGACGTGTGACAGCTGGACTCCACGCGGTCCGGATTTCTCCTGCTGTTCTATCCCACATCACCGGAGCCGACCCTCTCTTCCCTCGCTCCCCTTCTCACACCAGGAGCCGAGATGCAGCTATCCGGTGAGCTGACTCCGCAGGAGGACCCAGAGCGATTCTCCAGGCTGGTACGTTGTAGGCGGCTCGACCGCGGGCTAGGCCCGCCCATCCCCCCGGCCCCTCTCCAGGTGGCCCATGCTCTCCTGCTGCTCCGGTCCTACCAGACACCTATCTCGGCCGCGGCGCTGGATCCCCCCCCCCGCTCTCCGTTGGCACCGATCTCCTGTGTTTAAGGCTGAGATGTGGTTGCAAGGCTGGGACGCGGTGGCCGCTGAGGGGTTAACCCTTCCCGGAGCTGCAGAGACAAAGACGCCAATGAGCGGCGCTGGTACAGGTCACATGACCGGTTCCTCCAGCAAACCAGCAGCAACTATAAGCGGGGAATTCAAATGAGCGACGAGATAGAGCTCTGGTCCCCATCAGCCGTTTTTGCCCATAGGAGCGGGCTAGGCCTGTCCATCTCCTCCCCCCCGGCCCCCCCTCCAGGTGGCCCACGCTCTCCTGCTGCTGGTCCTACAGTCACCTACCTCGGCCCCGGTGCGGGGCCCCCTCCTCCCCCTCTCTCAGGCTAGCGTTGCGCCGTTCTCCTGTCTCCTGGGAGAATTGCAATGGATGCTTCCTGCGTTGCCCCAAAGGTCCCCCCCTCTCCAGATCAGATCTCACCCGCTGGGAGTTGTGCGGCACCTCGCGGGATCCCACCCGCTGTGAGTCGTGCGGCACCTCCCTCCTGGAAGTCAAGCTGCTGTTCGACGAAGTGTGGAGCCATGCAGCAATGATCTCCGAAGCCACGCCGACAGCCCATTCTTACAGACGGCTTAGAGGTCGCCGCGTCAGACTAAGGAGGAAAGGTCTGAGGTCAGCGGTACCCTCGATTCTCCTTGCGAACGTCCGATCCCTCCCCAACAAGTTGGACGAACTCAGTCTGATAGTCCGCAAGTATGGTCACGGCGAACACACCCCGATCATCTGCCTCACGGAAACATGGCTGCATGATGACATCCTGGACAACGCTCTCCATCTCTATGGATTTAACATTGTTTGTGCGGACCGCGTACCATCCCTTTCGGGGAAGTCCAAAGGCGGCGGCATCTGCTTCTACATCAGTGCTACCTGGTGCCCTAATGTCTCCCTCTTAGAACGGATGTGCACTGCGAACCTTGAGGCGCTCCTCATCAACTGCAGGCCGGCCTACTCGCCCTAGGGAGTTCTCTTCGAACGTGCTGGTGAGTGTTTACATCCCCCCGATGTTGACACCGGTAATGCCCTACAGGCCCTCAGCGATACCATTGCACACTGGGAGTCGGCCCTTCCTGGCTCACTGTTCATCGTGTTGGGTGATTTCAATAAAGCGGACCTCCGTCGTGTCCTACCATGCTACTCACAGCACATTGACTGTCCCACGAGACTCTCGAACACCTTGGATCACTGTTACACGCCTCTAAGGAAAGCGCACAAAGCCGTCCTAAGAGCCGCATTAGGCTCATCCGACCACTGCCTTGTCCATCTGGTCCCCTCCTACAGACGTCGCCTAGAGTCATCGAAACCGATCCGTAGAACTTCCAGAGTGTGGTCTGAGGAGGCCAAGCTACAACTACAGGCCTGTTTTGACTACACAGACTGGGGAGCCCTAGAAGAGAATGACCTGGACACCTGGGCGGATGTTGTCTCCTCGTACATCAGTTTCTGCGAAGACTCCTGCGTCCCCTCAAGATCATACACGATTTACCCAAATGACAAACCGTGGTTCACGAACAAGCTAAAACAACTACGCAGGCGCAAGGAAACCGCACATAAATCCGGTAATCAATTGGAGTACAGACTGGCCAAAAACTGCCTTAATCGGGAACTGCGTGCGGCGAAACGGGCATACGCGGAACGCATCCACCATTCTCTATGCTCGACAGACCGGAGGGCGGTCTGGAAGGGCCTTAGGTCCGCGACTAACTACAAACCCCCCTCGGCTCACTACCCCTTGTCAGGCACTGGCAGAGGAGCTGGGCAGGTTCTACTGCAGATTCGAGACCTCGACTGAGGTGGATGTAACTCAGCCAATGCCCCCTAGAGTGGGCACCCCAGTCCCTGCTGCCACATTATCTTGCCCGTTCGCTGACCCCCCTACAGTGAATGTGACTACAGTTCGCACCCTGCTGTCCAAGCTAAATGCGAGGAAAGCCCCCGGTCCCGATGGTGTCACTCCTGCGTGCCTGAAATACTGCTCAGTCCAACTGGCCCCGGCCCTCACCCCAATCTTTGACAGATCCCTTAAGGAGGGACATGTCCCCGCCTGCTTTAAGAACTCAACTATCATCCCTGTGCCGAAGAAACAGGGCGTTTCTGATCTAAACAACTTCCGGCCCGTGGCTCTGACTTCGGTGGTCATGAAAACCCTAGAGAAGGTGGTCCTCTCCATCCTGAAGCCCGCCACTCTCGACCGGCTGGACCCTCTGCAATTCGCCTACAGGGCAAACAGATCCACTGACGATGCGATTAACATGTGTCTAGACTACGTCACTGAACACCTCGACAAACCCAACACATACGCGAGAATCCTCCTTCTAGACTTCAGCTCGGCTTTTAATACTATCTCCCCCAGTATCCTGCAGAGGAACCTCACGGCGCTTGATGTCCACCCAACACTACGACAGTGGATCATGGACTTTCTCGCTAACAGGTCCCAGGTCGTTAGATTAGGCAATCTGACCTCCAAACCGAGGGTCACCAACACTGGCGCCCCTTTAGGGATGTGTACTATCGCCGTTCCTGTTCTCTCTGTACACGAACGAGTGCAGATCGGAGGAGGCCTCAGTTAAAGTCATCAAGTACGCAGATGACACCACACTCGTGGGCCTGATTAGCGACAGCGATGAGCAGGCCTACCATAAGGAAATCGAAAGGGTCAGCAACTGGTGTGGCGCGCACAATCTGATCCAAATTTACCCAAAAATTTTAAAATTAGCAAATTTCCAAATATCAATTTCTCTACTTTTATAATAGATAGTAATACCTCCAAAAACTTTACATTCCCCATATGTCTACTTCATGTTTGGATCAAAATTACATTTTTTTGGGGGGGGGGACGTTAGAAGGATTAGAAGTTTAGAAGCAAATCTTAAAATTTTTAAGAACATTTCCAAACCCCAATTTTTTCAGGACCAGTTCAGTTATGAAGTCACTTTCTGGGGCTTACATATTAGAAACCACCTAGGAATCACGCCATTTTAGAAGCTACACCCCTCAAGCTATTCAAAACTAATGTTACAAACTTCTTCATTTCCCCTCGAATACGCCAACACCCCATATGTGCTCAAAAAATGATGTATGGATGCATGGCAGGGTTCAAAAGAGAAGTAGCGCCATCAGGGCCGGTGCAAGGATTTTTGCACACACAAGCAAAGCTACATTTCTCCCCCTCCATGTCACATCACCCCCTGCTTTTTACATCACCCCCTTTGTGTCACATTTCTCCCCCTCTATGTCACATTTCAACCCTCTCTATGTCACATTTCCCCCCTATATTAATGTGTAAAAATAAACATTATGCTCCTCACCTGGGCCTGTTCCCATCTGTAGCAGCTCCCCTTCTCCTCTGTGTGGCCCCTGGTATCTTCTCTCTGTGCTCCCGACAAGACTTTGAGGACCTTTCCCACTCAGCCAATCAGTGGCTGCAGCTGTGTCATGTGTCAGACCAGTGATTGGCTCAGAGGAAAATCACTGCCCTGACACGTGACACAGCTGCGGCCACTCAACTTGTCAGGACTCGGGAGCCCAGAGAGAAGATATGAGGACCACCACACAGAGGAGAACAGCCGCAGGAGGCCGGCGGCATGCAAGTGATTAATGAAGAAAAAAAAAAGATGAATTTTTCCGCCCCCCCCCCCCCCTCTCAGCGCCCTAAGGCGGCCGCTTGGTCTGCCTTATTATAGCACCGGGCCTGAGCACCATAGGGCTTTTGAAGGACAGATTTTGCAGGATTGGCTTTTGGGAGCAAGGTCGCATATGAAGACACCCTGAAGTACCCTTACAGTGGAAACCCCCAAAAGTGACCCCATTCTGGAAACTACACCCCTGAAGGAACATTTCAAGATGTGTAGTGAGAACTTTATCCTCCAAGGTGATTCATGGAATTGGCTGTGAAAATAAAACATAAATTTTTTTTTCATAAAAATTGACTTTAGGCCCAAAGTTATCACTTACACAAGGGGGAACTGGAGAAAATGCACCCCCTAATGTATTGCCCATTTTCTCCTGATTACAGCAATAACCCCTTATTTGCTTGTATACTGCTATATGGGCGTACCACAGGGGTCAGAAGGAAAGGAGCACCAAATGGCTTCTGGAAAGCAGATTTCTACAGAATTAGGCCTCATGCACACGACCGTATTTTTTTGCGGTCCGCAAAACGGGGTTCCGTTTTTCCATGATCCGTGACCGTTTTTTCGTCCGTGGGTCTTCCTTGATTTTTGGAGGATCCACGGACATGAAAAAAAAGCCTGGCGGTGCGGAGCCAAACAGATCCGTCCTGAATTACCCCTCCCTCCCCTGTAGTTAACTCGTTGGTGGCCAGTGGGCCCCCCCCTCCCTCCCCTGTAGTTAACTCGTTGGTGGCCAGTGGGCCCCCCTCCCTCCCCTGTAGTTAACTCGTTGGTGGCCAGTGGGCCCTCTCCCCTCCCTCCCCCTCCTAATTAAAATCTCCCCCCCTATCATTGGTGGCAGCAGAGAGTACAGTGACCTGTCACTTACCAGTAGGAGGAGCTCCCGGCCGGACGCAGACATCGCAGCTCGCAGGTAAGTATAATGGTTCTACAAATTGCTAAGTAACCATGGCAACCGGGACTGCAGTAGCGTCGTGGTTGCCATGGTTACCGATCGGAGCCCCAGCGATTAAACTGAGACTCCGATCGGTACTCTCCGCTGCCACCAATGATAGGGGGGAGATTTTAATTAGGAGGGGGAGGGAGGGGAGAAGGCCCACTGGCCACCAACGAGTTAACTACAGGGGAGGGAGGGGGGCCCACTGGCCACCAACGAGTTAACTACAGGGGAGGGAGGGGGCCTGGCCGCACTGACCACCAACGAGTTAACTACAGGGGAGGGGGGCCCACTGGCCACCAACGAGTTAACTACAGGGGAGGGAGGGGGGCCGGCCGCACTGGCCACCAATGAGTTAACTACAGGGGAGGGGGGGCCCACTGGCCACCAATGAGTTAACTACAGGGGGGGGGGGCCGCACTGGCCACCAATGAGTTAACTACAGCGGAGGGTGGGGGGCGGCCGCACTGGCCACCAATGAGTTAACTACAGGGGAGGGGGGGGCCGGCCACACTGGCCACCAATGTGTTAACTACAGGGGGGGGCTGCCCCCTGCTGCCTGGCAGCTCCTGCCAGGCAGCAGGGGGCAGTCATGTACACAGTTCTTTTAGTATATGCTAACCTGAAGCGTCCCCATCACCATGGGAATGCCTCTGTGTTAGAATATACTGTCGGTCCTGAGTTTTCACGAAGTGAAAACTCAGCTCTGAAAAAGCTTTTATGCAGACGGATCTTCGGATCCGTCTGTATAAAAGTAACCTACGGCCACGGATCACGGATGCCAATCTTGTGTGCATCCGTGTTCTTTTACGGACCCATTGACTTGAATGGGTCCGTGAACCGTTGTCCGTCAAAAAAATAGGACAGGTCATATTTTTTTGACGGACAGGATACACGGATCACGGTCTCGGCTGCAAAACGGTGCATTTTCCGATTTTTCCACGGACCCATTGAAAGTCAATGGGTCCGCGAAAAAAAACGGAAAACGGCACAACGGCCACGGATGCACACAACGGTCGTGTGCATGAGGCCTAATTGACAGGCACCATCTTGCAATTAAAGACATCCTGAGGTGGCCCTAGAGTGGAAACCCCCAAAAAGTGACCCCATTCCGGAAACTACACCTCTCAAGGAATATTTCAAGGTGTGTAGTGAGCACTTTGACCCATCAGGCGTTTCACAGAATTCGGAAACGCTTGGCTGTGAAAATAAAAAATAACAATTTTTTCCAGAAAAAGTTGCTTTACACCCACATTTTTCACTTTCACAAGGGGTAATAGGACAAAATGAACCCCACATTTTGTTCCCCATTTCCCCCCGAATACGGCAACACCCCATATGTGCTCAAAAAATTATGTATGGGCGCATGGCAGGGCTCTAGATACAAACAGCTAAATATGGATTTTGCTGACCTGAATTGGCAGACATGGATTTTAGGTGCCATGTTGCATTAAATTAATTCCTGAAGTTCCCAGAAATGAAAAACCCCAAGAAGTGACCCTATTTCGGAAAGAGCACCCCGTACGAACATTTTAAGTAGTGGAAAGGGTACTTTTTAGCAAACAGGTGTCTCACAGAAGGCAGAATTACTTGAGAGAAGCATTTTAAAGCACACATTTGTAAAAATTACTAGCAGACCCCAATTTTTTTACTTTCACAAGGGGTTAAAGGAGAAAATGCACCCCAGTATATGTTCCCCATTTTCTCCCCATTTTGCGAACACCCCATATGTGCTCGTAGCCTGCTGTTTTGGCGCACAGCAGGCCTCTAGAGGCAAAGTGTAAAATATGTTTTTTGCAGGCCTGAATTGGCAGACATGGATTTTAGCTGCCATGTCACATTTAAAACATTTCCTGAGGTCCCCAGAAATTAAAAACCCCAAGAAGTGACCCCATTTCAGAAAGAGCACCCCCATATGAGCATTTTAAGTGGTGGAAAGGGTACTTTTTAGAAAAACATGTCTCACAGAAGGCAGGATTACTTGAGAGAAGCATTTCAAAGCACACATTTGTAAAAATGATAAATTACTAGCAGACCCCAATTTTTCACTTTCATAAGGGGTTAAAGGAGAAAATGCACCCCAGTGTATGTTCCCCATTTTCTCCCCATTTTGCGAACACCTCATATGTGTTCGTAGCCTGCTGTTTTGGCGCACAGCAGGCCTCTAGAGGCAAAGTGCAAAATATGGTTTTGCAGGCCTGAATTGGCAGACATGGATTTTAGCTGCCATGTCGCATTTAAAAAATTTCCTGAGGTCCTCAGAAATTAAAAACCCCAATAAGTGACCCCATTTTAGAAAGTGGACCCCCCTACGAACATTTTAAGGGATGGAAAGGGCACTTTTGACCTAACAGGTATTTCATAGAATATGTAGTGGTTGGTGAAAGGTGGATATGTAAGCTATGCTGACTAAATCAGAGGTATAAGGTGGTAAAATTACAGGGTACATCAAGGATGACATTAATACTTCATGGATGTGTGGTAGATTCTAAAACACTCCTGCATGCACAGGCCAGGTTTTTCAGGGCAGGTTTTTCAGTGATAAATGGTGTCTTTCCTTATCCCCCTTTAGGAACACACCCTGCATCTTTTTTGGGTCCTTCACTTCTTTGCTGTCTGGGGTACTTGACCTGGAAAATGTTGCCCTGGTACGACACGGGCACCATGATTTCCAGAAGTACTGGGACCCTCCCCGGCCTGGCTTTAAAAAAATAGGGCCTTGATAACCACTTCTTGGAACTGGAGGAAAGTTCCTATGTGGACTGCAGATAGAAATAGCACGTACGCATTGTACATTGCCACCTGTATAATGTGTACAGCCAGATTTTTGTACCACACTTTTGTTTTTCGTGTGGCACTGTAGGGCTTCAGAACTTGATCTGAAAGATCAACCCCTCCCATGTGCTTATTGTAGTCAAGGATGCAAACTGGTTTGGGGACAGTGGTAGTGGTACCTCGCACATGAGCAGGGGAGCTGGTTTTTGTGTGAACGGTGGTCAGTAAAAGGACATCCCTCCTGTCCTTGTACTTAACCGCCAGCATGTTCTCATGGAGGAGAGCACTGCTTTCACCCATTCTCAGTGGTTGTCCTACCAGGGATCTAGGGGGGCCTCTCTCATTTTTGCGCACTGTACCTCTGGAAGTTAGGGACCTGAATAGGGGTATGCTGGTATAATAGTTATCCACATAGAGGTGGTAACCCTTATCCAGCAGTGGGTGCAGCAAGTCCCACATAACCTTTCCACTAAGGTTACATGCACACGACTGTTGTGTGTTTTGCGTTCTGCAAATTGCGGATACGCAATACACGGATGGCGTTCGTGTGCGTTCCGCAATTTGCGGAACAGCATGGACAGCCATTGATCTAACTGCCTATTCTTGTCCGCAAAACGGACAAGAATAGGACAGGTTATATTTTTTTTGCGGGGCCACGGAACGGAGCAACGGATGCGGACAGCACACGGAGTGCTGTCCACATCTTTTGGGGCCCCATTGAAGTGAATGTGTCTGCATCTGAGGTGCAAAAACTGCGGCTCGGATGCGGACCAAAACAACGCCCGTGTGCATAAGGCCTAACTCCTAGGATGGGGGGCATTCTGGGGGTTCAATGTGGGAATCTTTCCCTTCATAAACGCGGAACTTGTGGGTGTACCCGGAGCTACTCTCGCAAAGTTTGTAAATTTTTATGCCATACCTTGTCCGTTTGCTAGGCAGGTACTGGCGGATTCTAACCCTCCCTTTGAACAGTAATAGGGACTCATCTACACATACATTTTTTTCAGGGTTGTACACCTCAGCAAACTTGGTGTTAAAGTGGTCAAGGACTGGCCTAACCCTGAACAGACAGTCAAATGTTGGGTCATTTTGGGGTGGGCACAGTGTATTGTCGTTGTAGTGTAGGAATTTCCTAATTGACTCAAAACGCTTCCGGGTCATGGTCTGCCTGTAAATTACAAGGAAGAAGAGATACAGCCTGTATATCACATAAAGGAGGGCCTCATTCACATGGTGCTACAATTGTTCAGCTAGTGGGACTCCTACACTCATAAAGCCTATGCACTAAGTGAAAGGACTGCCAAAAATTACAAGGAACTGGCACTACAATGCGCCCTTTATTACACATAAAGGAGGGCATCATACACACACCCATTATCACTGATGGCCTGCTGGTGACCCTCAAAAACATTAGGAGCAAGGGCCTGCTGATCTGACCACCTAAGAAGTTAATTGACCCGGTCAGCACCAGGCTACCAAGAAAGAATGACCAATTTCTATTCGTAATGTTCCTTTGGGTTCCAGAGAACGTCACATAGCAGAGTTAGCACAGGGAATGGCGGTCAGCATTTGTTGCCTCTTTACATTATGGAACTGTACCTCAATTACAAGCTGCTATCTGACTATCTTGGAATTCTATTGTCTACCCCAAAGAAAGATCTAGGGAAAGTGGCACATACGATGAAAAAAAGAAATACAATTGTAATTCCTCCAGGCCCCAAATGCGAAAGAGTCTAATATCTCCTGAAAAGGCATCTGCAAAGGAGAGAGGAGAAAATGGAGTCAAGCCTGACATATTTAAAAAAAAACGAAACATTTAAATATTTACCCCTGCGCCACTATATAAAAAACATGTGTGAAAGATTCACCACTGAAGGAAACCAAATTACAGTCAGGTCCATAAATATTGGGACATCAACACAATTCTAACATTTTTGGCTCTATAAACCACCATAATGGATTTGAAATGAAACAAACAAGATGCGCTTTAACTGCAGACTGTCAGCTTTAATTTGAGGGTATTTACATCCAAATCAGGTGAACGGTGTAGGAATTACAACAGTTTGCATATGTGCCTCCCACTTGTTAAGGGACCAAAAGTAATGGGACAATTGGCTTCTCAGCTGTTCCATGGCCAGGTGTGTGTTATTCCCTCATTATCCCAAAACAATGAGCAAATAAAGGGTCCAGAGTTCATTTTAAGTGTGCTATTTGCATTTGGAATCTGTTGCTGTCAACTCTCAAGATGAGATCCAAAGAGCTGTCACTATCAGTGAAGCAAGCCATCATTAGGCTGAAAAAACAAAACAAACCCATCAGAGAGATAGCAAAAACATTAGGCGCGGCCAAAACAACTGTTTGGAACATTCCTTAAAAAGAAGGAACGCACCTGTGAGGTCAGCAACACCAAAAGACCCGGAAGACCACAGAAAATAACTGTGGTGGATGAGCTAAGAATTCTTTCCCTGATGAAGAAAACCCTTTTAAACAGTTGGCCAGATCAAGAACACTCTCCAGGAGGTAGGAGTATCTTTGTCAAAGTCAACAATCAAGAGAAGACTTCACCAGAGTGAGTACAGAGGGTTCACCACAAGATGTAAACTATTGGTGAGCCTCAAAAACAGGAAGGCCAGATTAGAGTTTGCCAAACGACATCTAAAAAAGCCTTCACAGTTCTGGAACAACATCCTATGGACAGATGAGACCAAGATCAACTTGTACCAGAGTAATGGGAAGAGAAGAGTATGGAGAAGGAAAGGAACTGCTCATGATCGTAAGCATACCACCTCATCAGTGAAGCATGGTGGTGGTAGTGTCATGGCGTGGGCATGTATGGCTGCCAATAGAACTGGTTCTCTTGTATTTATTAATGATGTGACTGCTGACAAAAGCAGCAGGATGAATTCTGAAGTGTTTCGGGCAATATTATCTGCTCATATTCAGCCAAATGCTTTTGAACTCATTGGACGGCGCTTCACAGTGCAGATGGACAATGACCCAAAGCATACTGAAAAAACAACCAAAGAGTTTTTTAAGGGGAAGAAGTGGAATGTTATGCAATGGCCAAGTCAATCACCTGACCTGAATCCGATTGAGCATGCATTTCACTTGCTGAAGACAAAACTGAAGGGAAAATGAGCCAAGAACAAGCAGGAACTGAAGACAGTTGCGGCAGAGCATCACCAGGGATGAAACCCAGCGTCTGGTGATGTCTATGCGTTCCAGACTTCAGGCTGTAATTGACTGCAAAGGATTTGCAACCAAGTATTAAAAAGTGAAAGTTTGATTTATGATTATTATTCTGTCCCATTACTTTTGGTCCCTCAACAAGGGGTAGGCACATATGCAAACTGTTGTAATTCCTACACCATTCACCTGATTTGGATGTGAATACCCTCAAATTAAAGCTGACAGTCTGCAGTTGAAGCACATCGTGTTTGCTTCATTTCAAATCCATTGTGGTGGCGTATAGAGCCAAAAATGTTAGAATTGTGTCAATGTCCCAATATTTATGGACCTGACTGTATGTTTCCTTCCAAGTCTGAAACATAGAAAATAATATACCATGTCAGCTGACCCCCCATAAAATTGTAGGTGAGGGCCTGCAGGTGAGCTGACCCTCCTTGAAGAGGGACATGAGGAAATCTTAGACACTGATCCCCAAACTCTTAAGCCTCCAAAGTCAGAAGAAGATGACGGGGGAAAATGGTAACTAGTGTTTCACTTGGTGGATGATGGGGATGAGACACAGTTGTCAATAAGTAGGGTCTTAGGTCAACACAAGTCAGGAGGATGACCAGAGTGAGGAAGTGGATTTGGAGATGAGGACGATGACATCACTGACCCAACCTGGGAAGGTGGAAAGCCAAGTGAAGACAGCAGGACAGAGGGGGAGGGATCCATAGCACCGCAACAGGCTGGAAGAGGCTGTGTGGTGGCAAAAGGGAGAAGGCGGGCCACAATAAACAGGCCGGCAACTGTTCCCCCTTGTGCAAATCTCCCTTGACAAGGGGTAGGTGTTCCTCAGTCTGGGGCTTTATTGAGGAAGGTGGGGACGATAAAAGAATTGGAATTTGCTAACTGTAACTGTGCTATACCTAAAAAAGAACTCAACATTTCATAAATAACAATAACCATAACATAGAAAAAACACAAATGCAATAGCACTCTGCAACCAGCACTCCGCCCTGCCTCCATGCTGGATGTTGAATGAGGCATTGGTGTACATTTTGGCCAAAGCGTAATAAGCCACTCACCACGTCAAGGTCGCCTCTATGAGTGGTCCCTAACACTAGTTCCTACCTGTTTATGGGCCATGACAGCCACACAAAATCCAGGGAGCGCAGGTACAGCATGAACGCCAGGCACACTTTGCTTTTAACCCCGTCCGGTGCCGTTACAGCTTTCATCGGATCCAGGGATGCAAGTACCATCATGCATGCTGAGCCCACTATATACTTCTCCTGGAGCCCTGTAGAAGTAGACTCAGTTTTATACTGACTTTAAAACCAGCCTTCAGGGCAGACTAACTGGTCAGGTGTGCATGACTGCATGGAGATCGCCACGCCTCCAATATATACTACAAACCATAACATATTTTACATCCTATTAATAAACTAACTAAAAACATAATAAACACTCAAACACGGGAACATAATGGGGAAAGACTGTACACTGGAGGCTAAATGAGTAGGGGTGGGAACAGTAGCAACCTCAACCCCACCAGCATGATCCGCCACATGGCATCACAGCACCCTAATCGGTAGGCCGAACCCCTGGGTCCATAATCAGTGTCTGTGGGTCACACCACTACCTCTTCTTCCTCCCCTGTGTTACGTGCTGGCCAATCCTCTGTCCTAGACGCAGGCCTGGATGACTCCCGCCCTGCAGCTGGGCCTTCGCAAGCACCATCTACTAGCACACCCCTTTCTCTGCTGAATTACTGTATGGTTGCAGTCTAAATTCACGCACAGAAGTCACTCAGACTAGTGAAATTTGTCACAAATAGAAATAATTCTCTGGTGAATAACTGTATATATGGTTGCTGCCTAAATTCATGCACAGATATGACCAAAACTAGTGAAGTTTGTCCCAACTAGAAAGAAATCTATGCTGAATTACTGTATATAACGGTTGCGGCCTAAATTCACACACAGATGAAACCCAAACTAGGGATATTTGTCCCAAATAGAAAGAATTCTCTGCTGAATTACTGTATATATTGTTGCGGACTAAATTCACGCACAGATGTGACCCAAACTATGGAAATTTGTCCCAAATAGAAAGAATTCTGTGATGAATTATTGTATATATGGTTGTGGCCTAAATTCACACACAGATGAAACCCACACTAGGGATTTTTGTCCCAAATAGAAAGAATTCTCTGCTGAATTACTGTATACAGTTGCAAGAAAAAGTATGTGAACCCTTTGGAGTTATATGGATTTCTGCACAAATTGGTCATAAAATGTGATCTGATCTTCATCCAAGTCACAACAATAGACAATCACAGTCTGATTAAACTAATAACACACAAAGAATTAAATGTTACCATGTTTTTATTGAACACACCATGTAAACATTCACAGTGCAGGTGGAAAAAGTATGTGAACCCCTAGACTAATGACATCTCCAAGAGCTAATTGGAGTGAGGTGTCAGCCAACTGGAGTCTAATCAATGAGATGAGATTGGAGGTGTTGGTTACAGCTGCCCTACCCTATAAAAAGCACACACCAGTTCTGGGTTTGCTTTTCACAAGAAGCATTGCCTGATATGAATGATGCCTCGCACAAAAGAGCTCTCAGAAGACCTACGATTAAGAATTGTTGACTTGCATAAAGCTGGAAAGGGTTATAAAAGTATCTCCAAAAGCCTTGCTGTTTATCAGTCCACGGTAAGACAAATTGTCTATAAATGGAGAAATTTGAATTCCCAAGTTTATCAAGACATTTTGCAGGAGAACTTAAGGCCATCTGTCCACCAGCTGAAGCTCAACAGAAGATGGGTGTTGCAACAGGGCAACGACCCAAAGCATAGAAGTAAATCAACAACAGAATGGCTTAAACAGAAGAAAATACGCCTTCTGGAGTGGCCCAGTCAGAGTCCTGACCTCAACCCGATTGAGATGCTGTGGCATGACCTCAAGAAAGCGATTCACACCAGACATCCCAAAAATATTGCTGAACTGAAACAGTTCTGTAAAGAGGAATGGTCAAGAATTACTCCTGACCGTTGTGCACGTCTGATCTGCAACTACAGGAAACATTTGGTTGAAGTTATTGCCAAAGGAGGTTCAACCAGTTATTAAATCCAAGGGTTCACATACCTTTTCCACCTGCACTGTGAATGTTTACATGGTGTGTTCAATAAAAACATGGTAACATTTAATTCTTTGTGTGTTATTAGTTTAGGCAGACTGTGATTGTCTATTGTGACTTAGATGAAGATCAGATCACATTTTATGACCAATTTGTGCAGAAATCCATATAATTCCAAAGGGTTCACATACTTTTTCTTGCAACTGTATATGGTTGCGGTCTAAATGCAGACACAGATGTGACCCCAACTAGTGAAATTTGTCCCAAATAGAAATGATTCTAGGCTGGAATACTGTATATAACGTTTGTGGATTAAGCGCGCACACAGATGTGGCACAAATTTGGTTAATTTCCCCAGAAAAATACATTTCTATGATGGAGCGGTGTGTATCTCACTAGCAGGCACACTCTAATGAATAATTCTAGAATTTCTGCTAAACACACTGCTTTCTGGTGGTGTACTGTAGATCTACACTGCTGTCAAACACATACTTTAGTCCTGAAGAGGACTGTTTTGTCTTTCAAGAGCTTTTTGGGAGTTCAATCGTTGTAATTTCAGCAAACCGCTATATGTCCCTGCCTACGGTCGGCTTCAGGAGGCGACGAACGTGCGGTGCGGAGATTCGAGCAATGCGACGAGCACACGTGGTATTCGGCCAAGTACCGCCACGAGTCGAGCATAGCGATGCTCGAGCTGAACCGGTACTCGGCCAAGCATGCTCGCTCATCACTAGCGACCAGTAAAAAAAAAAATGGTACTTGTTGGTGCTCAGGGCTGCAGAACGCACGCAAGCGGACTTTTGGTGCGTTCGTGCAGACACTGCAGTATAAAAATTTACTGCAGATACAAAAAAAGAACACTAGCTAAAAATTACCTTAATATATATATATATATACCGTATATATATGATTCTAACTATTACTTCTTAAAAAAAAAAGAAAAGGGACAGATAAAAAATATATATTTCTGCGCCAAAAAAAAGAGCGTTCACAGCTCGCACACAGAAAAAAAAGTGAAAAAAAATATATACATTTCTTCGCCGCAGGCAAAATTGGACGGGAGGGGTGGGGCGAAGGAGGGAGAGGGGGGATAGGGACAGGGATTAGGGATCTGGAACTTCTGCTGCAGAAAAAAAAATATAATGACTGCAGCAGATGTGCCAGATGTTGTTCTTCTATACAGGAGCAGTGAAAGCTGTGGTAGAACCACAAATCCCAGCAGATCGAGCACAGAACCTCTCAGCATGCAGTCACTGGCTAGAATGGCTGCATGCAGGGAGGTTCTGCCCTTTCCTGTACAGCTATAGCGCTGCCATTGGCTGGAGCGTTGTTCCAGTCAATCGCAGCGCTGGCAGGAGGTGACCGGTGCTGACCAGTTCAGCACCAGCCACCTCCCCCCGCCCCGCAGCTTACATGTGCTCAGTCATCACTGATCGGCAAATCGCAGCGCACGGAGCTGCAGGGGGCCGAAATAGCCGATGCTGCACTTATCCTGCATGGCTGCCTGTTAGTAAGAGCAGCCATCGAGCTCCGTTCCCCCCGCGATTTTCCCCCAGAGCCCGGCGGACCTCGCTGGTCCTTAAGTCACGTCAGGTAGTGCCGTACATGTACGGCGCGGGTCCTTTACGGGTTAAAGGCAATTTTCGAAAACCTTAGGCTAGGTCTCCATTAGTTTCGCTGCAGCCTTGCCAACCAGTGACGGCCAATGACCGCCCCTTTCAGACGAGCGAGTTTTCCACGCATGTGCAATGCGTGATGCGAATGCATGAATCTGTACCCATTCATTTCAATGGGTCTGTGTACATGAGCGTTGTTTTTCACGCATCATTTGTGTGCTGTGTGAAAAAAAATGTTCTATATTCTGCGTTTTTCACGCAGCCCTGGCCCCATAGAAGTGAATGGGGCCGCGTGAAAAATGAATCGCATCGCTAAGAGATGCTGTTTGTAAACCTTCAGTTTTTTTATCACGTGCGTGCAAAACGCATCAATGCGCATTTCACCCGTGCAAAAAAACTGAACGCAATCGCAGACAAAACTGACTGAACTTGCTTGCAAAATGGTGCGAGTTTCACTGAATGCACCCTGAACGCATCTGGACCTAATCCGTCACGCTTGTGTGCAAGAGGCCTTAGAGGGGTTTTCCAAGATTCTGATATTGATGGCCCATCTTCAGGATAAGTCATCAATATCAGATCATCAGGGTCTGACTTCCGGGACCACCACGATCAGTTGTTCAAAAAGGTTGTGACGCTCCAGTGAGTGCAGCAGCCTCCTCACAGCTTACCAAGCACAGCACCCTCAACTGGATAGCGGCTGTGCTTGGTATTGCAGCTCAGTCATCAGTGATGGTCAGTTCGCAGTGTTCACCAGCGAACACATGCAGGCTGCCATCTTTAGTAAGGTAGACTCACCCGTCCGGCGATGCACAGGTAAACCCTTACCTGTGTCGGGAGCCGGTCTGAAATCAAATGCAGTCACTGGGAGCAGGCAGTTCCGAGAACAGCCGCCGGGGGCCTTCATCAGGCTGTTCTCGGAACTGCCTGCATTTGATTTCAGACCGGCTCCCGACACAGGTAAGGGTCTACCTTACTAAAGATGGCAGCCCGCATGTGTTCGCTGGCGAACTGACCATCACTGTCAGTCATATCGGCGCTTGCAGTAGCTTGTCTAAGCCATGTGACGTCATGTTTATCGGTCACGTGGTCTAGGAGTGCGATACCAAGCACATCCGCTAAACATATGGCGCTGTGCTTGGTGAGCTGCAAGAAGGCCGCAGCGCTACTGTGAGTGCCAAGTAAGTTTTATCAAAACTGGTGCAAAGGAGGAAAACTGGCTTAGTTGCTCATAGCAACCAATCCAATTAATTCTTTCAGTTTCCAAAAGAGCTCTGAAATGGTGTAATCTGATAGGTTGCTAGGGGCAACTAAGCCCGTTTTCCTCTGCACCAGTTTGATAAATCTCCCCTATGGACTATAATGTGTCAGCGTTCAGTCCATGTACAGACAGTTTAACATGAACATTAATCGTCTGCAGCACTATTTTTTAATTTTTGCTGCAAGCCCAAAAAAAAAAAAGGAGTGTTTTGGAAAGAAAAAAGTCAATGTGAAACCAGCCCTTCAGGGGTTAAAAGTCGCCGGGAGCCCCTTTAGCACTGCTCCGGAGCAGTTTCTTCTCTGTGACAGCCCGCACGGTGGTCAGCCCGCAGCCGCTCACACTCTCCGCTCACCCACGGCTCTCTGTCTCTGACACGCAACATTCTTTTGTCTTCCCTGTTTACACACAAGGCGGGAGATAAACATTGCACTCGTCCAATCATAACGCTCGGTCTAGTCAGACGGACCAATCAGAGGCCCGTGTGTTGCCCGTTGTCCGATGCGTACGTCGTGACGCTTCTACGTCCATGGCTCGGTTTGTCTCCTCCATGATGGCGGGAAGCCGGAGCAACTCAGGGCTATGAAGCCGGCAGACAGAGTGCTGAGGTGGGCAGTGAGCCGTCTGCTGTGTGTGGAGGGGGTGTGAGAGCTGCGGTACTGAGGGGGCAGCTAGGCTGCTGGTCTGTGTGCAGCGGTCAGAAAGTCTCCGCAGCCTCCACAGGGATTGTACAAGTAACAATCCAGGAACATGGATACAGCTGTATGTTATTGTATACTCCTAGGTGATGGTCAGACACATTGCTGTATTAAAGGGGTATTCTGGTAATTCCGGTATGAGATCAGGGGTCGTGAGCCCCTTTTGGAGTCTAGCAGTGGTCCGTTCACTGTCTATAGGACTGCCGTAGCTTAGTGCAGTATCTGTCAGTCCCATAGACTGCGCACAGGGCTGACAACAGTCTATAAATGTCTGGACAGTCCATAAAACTAGGCGGCGTCTTCCAGTGTCTGTGATTATTTTGAGGCTGGTGGTACTTACCAGATTATTTTTGTGGTAATTATCTTTGTTTTACAGCTCACAGTAAATGCTGGTAATGAGTGTATACTGTGCTATAGATGCGTATTACTTATATCCTTTATCACTCATGGTTTTCCAATTTGTCCATAAAAATTCTTTGGCTTTATGGGATTTTGGGATAAGTTGTTCAGAAAAAAAAGAAACATTCTGGTCGGAAACCCTCAACTTCCGGGATGTAAACTTCTTCTTTGTGACCCGCTTCACTTGCATCACATGACCATTTGTCATGACTCGAGGGCAGCGGGTCACCGTGGCGGCTGGTGATAGTCTGCAGCCATGTCAACACAGAAGTTTACATCCCAGAAGTTGAGGTGGGGAAGCAGGACCTGTAACCTCTCCTATCTAATGGATAGTTTGTGCAGATGGTGCCCACGTACAGTCGGTCTGGGCCTGTGTGCTGGTGATGATGGGTCAGAGCACCAGGTCTCAGTGGAGATCGTCGCATTAGCCGCCACTTACTGACCAGTGCGGCCACTACAGAGGTTTTTTTCACCAGTCTTCTTTGTGGACAAGTGCTATACATGTGGTAGATGAATGCCCCGCCACTGGTTTCTTCCCCCCTTTGTCTACATTACATTTAGTAGTTATGTTATTTCTTAGCCAATGATCATTTCTGTGAAATTCTAATCTAAGGTTTTGCTGCAGAACATTAATAGGTATTTTCTTTTACAGGTTGAGACCTCTAAGATTTTCCTCAGACACTTGCCGTGTGATGTGAAGGCCTGATAATGGCATACAGTGACAGTAGAGGTAGGAATGGATTAGTGTGTGTCACAGGATTATCCTGACATATAGGCCCCTTTCACACGGGCGAGTTTTCCGCGCGGGTGCAATGCGTGAAGTGAACGTATTGCACCCGCACTGAATCCAGACCTGTTCACTTCAATGGGGCTGTGCAGATGAGCTGTGATTTTCACGCATCACTTGTGCGTTCTATATTCAGTGTTTTTCACGCAACGCAGGCTCCATAGAAATGAATGGGTCTGTGTGAAAATTGCAAGCAAGTGCGGATGCGGTGCAATTTTCACTCATGGTTGCTAGATGATGATAGGGATGAGCAACCCCATTAAAGTCTAATAACCGTTTAAGGGCTCTTTCACACTTGCGTTATTGTCTTCCGGCATAGAGTTCCGTCGTCGGGGCTCTATGCCGGAAGAATCCTGATCAGGATTATCCTAATGCATTCTGAATGGAGTGAAATCCGTTCAGGATGCATCAGGATGTCTTCAGTTCCGGAACGGAACGTTTTTTGGCCGGAGAAAATACCGCAGCATGCTGCGCTTTTTGCTCCGGCCAAAAATCCGGAACACTTGCCGCAAGGCCGGATCCGGAATTAATGCCCATTGAAAGGCATTGATCCGGATCCGGCCTTAAGCTAAACGTCGTTTCGGCGCATTGCCGGAGCCGACATTTAGCTTTTTCAGAGTGGTTACCATGGCTGCCAAGACGCTAAAGTCCTGGCAGCCATGGTAAAGTGTAGCGGGGGAGCAGCATACTTACCGTCCGTGCGGCGCTCCAGAGTGACGTCAGGGCGCCCCAAGCGCATGGATCATGTGATCACATGGATCACGTCATCCATGCGCATGGGGCGCTCTGATGTCATTCTGGAGCGCCCCGGGAGCCGCACGGACTGTAAGTATACCGCTCCCCCGCTCCTACTATGGCAGCCAGGACTTTAATAGCGTCTTGGGTGCCATAGTAACACTGAAAGCATTTGGAAGACGGTTCCGTCTTCAAATGCTTTCAGTACACTTGCGTTTTTCCGGATCCGGAGTGTAATTCCGGCAAGTGGAGTACACGCCGGATCCGGACAACGCAAGTGTGAAAGAGGCCTTATTTTCCCTTATAACATGGTTATCAAGGAAAATAATAGCATTCTTAATACAGAATGCTTACTAAAATGTGGCTTGAGGGGTTAAAAAATTTTTTTTACTTGCCTTATCCACTTGATTGCGCAGCCGGCATCGTCTTCTTTCAGGACCTGCAAAAGGACCTTTGACGTAATCGCGCTCACCACGTGGTGAGTGCGGTGACGTCAGTGCAGGTCCTGCTGAATGAATCTGTTATAAGGGAAAATAATAAAATGAATAGAACACCTAACCCAAACCCGAATTCAGTGAAGAAGTCCCGGTTTGGGTCTGGGTACCACATTCAGTTTTTTTCTCAAGCGCGTGCAAAACGCATTGCACTCGCGCAGAAAAAACTGAACATCGGAACACAATCGTAGTCAAAACTGACTGCAATTGCGTGCCTACTCACGTGGGTGTCCTGCAATGCATCCGGTGCAAATCCGGGACGCCCGTGTGAAGGGGGCCTTACAGTACTTACTAGGTATTGTGCAAACTATCACTGAAAAGCCTAGTACATTAAAATGTAACCTTAAAGGGGTTGTGTCATCTCAGTACCTGATAGATGCGGCCACCCTCCATTCATTTCCAGGACGCCGCTGAAAATAGCCGAGCAAGTGCGTCGGCCCTAAAGAAATGAATGGGAGTGGTGGACACGCGATGAGCTCCCATTCATTTCTATGGGGATTCCAAAAATAGCTGGGCGCATCGCTTGGCTATTTTCAGCGGGCCAGTAGGAAAGCTTGGTGGTGGCTGGACCCGGCACCGCCGGCCACCACATTGCCGGCTTTGTTTTAGAGATAGGTGCGGGTCCCAGAGGTGCCCCCTTTGTCTGAGATGGGAATATCCCTTTAAATAACCAATAATTAAAATCCAACCAAACAAAAGTTCTAAGCACTCTTGGTGCAATGAAACCAAAACGGTACCATTGGTGTCAGAGGGCAGTAATAGTTCCCTCTGCGCCTTTTATCTCCCGTGCCTATTAGGTATGGGGACAGAGAGTGAGGGATGCACTTTTTGTAGCTGTTTTCTGTTCTGGGACCTTCTTGTATCAACTCAAAACGTCCCTATAGGGGATTTTAAAATGTATTTTCCAAAACCCGACAGCCCATTTAATTAAGAAAGTTATTTCCAAAGAACTCCACCATATCTGTACTTTACACCAGAAGTGCAGCATGGTATCACTGTGCTTAACCGGCCAGCACACTCGCCTGACCTAAACTCCATAGAACAGGGCTTCTCAACTCCGGTCCTCAGGACCCACCTACCGGTCAGGATCTGAGAATATCCCACAGAATGAATACCTGTGCTAAGTCCTGATGTATGGACACTAATTATATCACCTGCTTAATACTAAGGAAATCCTGAAAACATAACTGGTAGGTGGGTCCCGAGGGCCGGAGTTAAGAAACCCTGCCATAGAGAATCTGTGGGTGTTGTCATGAGGAAGATGAGACACCAGACCCAACAATGCAGACGAGCTAAAGGCAACCTGGGCTTCCATAACGCCTCAGCCGTGCCACAGGCTGATCACCTCCATGCCACGCCGCAGTAAAGAGGTAATTCATGCCAGCACTTTTTCCTGTAGTGTGCAAGCACGACCACCTCTGCTGGATTGCAGGTTGGTCGTGTCTATGGAAACGAGCAGTGTATCATGTGATGGAAAAATGAATTCAGCCAGCAAAGGAGGCAATATGGACAATCACAATACATTAGTAAGTGTCTTGTATTAACTTCTTTCTACATGATAGTTACCATTAGCTGAAGTGAAACAAGCACTTTAAGTTTTAACGTACTAGACCTTTCAGTGATAGTATGTGTGTCACCATTGCTGGAATTCTGTAGTGTCCTGTTTCCGTGTGCTGCTTTCACAAGATTTTCTAAATACACAGTGCATGGAGAAGAAAGTGGTCCATGCACAACATGGCTTCTTGTGGTGCAGGGGCACCAGAGTGGCAGATTCTTAAATGGTTATTTCTGTCACATAAAATGGCATTTCACTAGGTTTAGTGCGATGTCATCTTCTAATTTCCTGTTAAACAGCAGCAGCACTATCCTGTTCACATGAATGGATTTGTGCTCAGTTTGCTAAAGAGTGGGTAGCTGGGAATGCCACTCTGCAGGAAAGAAATGAGAAGGGGATGCTGTGCTAAAGGGTCCCTACATTTTCAGGATTAGTTTGTTTTGGCAGTCAAACTGCTACTGCTAAGAATGTCATAAGTCTAGGATTTCTCATTTGTATCATTGGGGGACACAGGCTTGACCGTGGGTATAGCTGTTGCCACTAGGAGACGACACTAAGAACAAAAGTGTGAGCTCCTCCCTCCAGCTATACCCTTTCTACAGGGACTACTCTAAAACAGTTTTAGCTTAGTTGTCCGTAGGAGGCAGACCTCCCTGCTTTGCAGGTCTGCTGATATATATATATATATATATATATATTTTTTTTTTACTTTTATTTTCTTCTAGCCCGATTACAGGCAGTCCTAGCTGCCTGCACTCCTACCCAGGAGGCGGGAGACCAGGGGGTCCCCAAGCCCGCTGCTCCTTCCCAGTCTCCAGAAGACCAGGAGGATCAGAGGTTCCTAAAGCCTCTGCATCCCGCCAGCCTTCTGGTCACCACGGCTGCACAAGTTCCCTCTGTTTCCGGTGTAGCAGCCCTCCCCAAGGGGCCGCACATCGAAGGTGGTGACCCGGCTGTACCCAGGGGAGCAGAACACGCCAGACGGTTAAGTATTCCTGGCTCCAACCCCCCTCTCCCCCTTCTCAGGTGAAGGGTAGCCTTCTGTGCTTGCCATACTTCTTTCTGTAGCCCCGCCCCCACCTATTTCTCTCTCCTCCGCAGGGGCCGCTTGTGAATTGAGGCCCCGGCTTCTACTGTGGCCTACTTCAGATCCACTCAGCGTGGGTACTTCTCGACCGACCAGCAGCACCGCTATACGGGGGGGTGAGAAGGAAAGACCTCCAGTGAGTGTGCCTGCTTTTAATTATTGCAGGCGGCTGACTCCATTAGGGGGGGCGGGGGATATAAGTTCTCCCAGTTTGCCCCCCCTCCTTTATTTAACTTCCTGGCACAAATTATTTGTGCTTGTTCTCTGACTCTGCCCATCTCCTGCTCGGGAGGACCTCTGCGAACTCTGGCACCAGGTTTTTTCCAGCCAGTGCATGAGGGTTCTGGGTACATGGTCTCTTCCTTCAAAGCAGTGCCCTACGCTCAGTTCCATACCAGGGCTCTTCAGCGGCACATTCTGACCATTTGGGACCGTTCCCCGGCCTCCCTGGATCGACTCCAATCAGTCTCCCTGCCCCGGCGCGCCGAGACCTTCGGTGGTAGTTGATGTCTCCGATGCTGATATCGGGCTGCTCCTTCCTTCCCCTGGATAGTGTTGACAACGGACGCCAGTCTCCGGGGCTGGGTGGGAGTTCTGGAATGGGCTCTGCATCCACAGGTCTTTCTCGTGATCACGAGCGATAGGGTCGGCCGGATGTGGATCTCATGGTCTCCCTCTTCAACTGCAAGGTAGAGAACTTCGTTGCGAGTCCACGGATCCTCTGGCTTGGGCGTTGGACGCCCTTGTGTTCCCGAGGACGCAGTTTACATTTCCTTACATGTTCCCTCCTCTTCCGCTAATTTCGCGTCTTCTCCGATGTCCCCCCCCCCCAATCATTCTCGTGGCCCCAGACTAGCCACGCAGAGTATGGCACGCATCCCTAGTCTCCCTCCTCGCAGACGAACCCTGGCATCTTCCACCCGAATTTAGGGTCGCTACATTTAACCGCATGGCTGTTGAAGCCGCCTTACTAAGGGCTTGGGGTTTCTCGGATGCTGTTGTCCCAGACCATGATTTGGGCTAGGAAGCCATCGTCCTCCTGGATCTATCACTGGACCTGGAAGTCCTGTTTTAGTTGGTGTGAACGCCACCAGTTGTCTTCCATTCGGTTCTCATTGCCGCGACTCTAGTCTTTCCTGCAGTCGGGCATGGACTTGGGGCTGGCTCTCAGTTCTCTCAAAGGGCAAGTTTCGGCCCTTTCCATTCTTTTTCAGCGGAATTTGGCTTCACTTTCTGCGGTTCGGACCTTTCTGAAGGGGGTGGCGCACGCTGCGCCCCCTTACCGGCCTCCGTTGAATCCTTGGGACCTTAATCTGGTGCTCAGCGCAGTCCTCTCTGTTTGAGCCTTTGCAGCAGGTGTTCCTTTTCTTCCTGTCCTACAAGGTGGCGTTTTTGGTGGCAGTCAGTTGCATCCGTAGGGTGTCAGAACTAGCGTCTCTTTCCTGTCAGTCGCCTTTCGTTATCCTCCATCAGGATGAGGTAGTCATTCGTCTGGTCCAGTCCTTCCTCTTGAAGGTCGTGTCGGCATTCCATCTCAATGAAGAGATCATTCTCCCTTCCTTTTGTCCTGCCTCGTCTCATCCTCGTGAGCAGTCGCTCCACACTCTGGATTTTGTTCGGGCCATTTACATCTATCTTTCTCAGACATCCTCTTTCCGACAGACGGATTCATTATTCATCATTCCAGAGGGACCGAGATGGGTGTTGGCTGCGTCCAAAGTTTCCATTTCCCGATGGATTTGTTTGGCCATTGTGGAAGCGTACTGCATCAGTGACTCCACCCTTACCTGGTTACTGCTTATTCTGCGGCTACCTGGTTGTCTTTGCACACCTTTTCCAAATTTTACAGAGTGCACACCTTTGCATCTTCTGACGCTTCTCTGGGGCGTGGAGTTTTAGAGACGGCGGTTCTCTGGCCGGATGGCTTCTTCGTTTATGACCCAACCCTGGGACTGCTCTGTAACGTCCCAAGGTCAAGCCTGTGTCCCCCAATGATACGGATGAGAAAACTAGATTTTTGTACTTACCGCAAAATCTGTTTCTCTTCCGTTCATTGTGGACACAGCTCCCACCCATTCTCTCTGGTTACGGGCCTCATTGTGGCCTGCCTGATTCTGGGTTTGTACATTGTTTGGTTTTCCTGTTTTTCCTTTTGCTTCTCCTACTGATTTTACACAAACTGTTTTAGCTTAGTCCCTGTAGGAAGGGTATAGCTGGCGGGAGGAGCTCACACTTTTGTGCTTAGTGTCGCCTCCTAGTGGCAACAGTTATACCCCCAACGTCAAGCCTGTGTCCCCCAATGAACTGAAGAGAAACTGATTTTACGGTAAGTACAGAAATCTAGTTATTCCATCCAGAAGGCCCTTTCTGATAGCAGATTTCCTTTAACAATTGTGTGTGTATATACATGTTGTATTTCATGCTGTTGATGTATATCTCATTTGCCATATTTTCTTTATAGAAAGTTTGGATATAGAACGTGGGATGGATGATGTGAGCTTGGCTGCTGGTAGAAGCCAGCGTGAGAAAAAGCGTTCATATAAAGACCTACTTCGTGAGGAAGAGGAGATTGCAGAGCAAGTCCGCAAGTCTTCAAAAAAGAGATCTAAGGTGAGAGTATTTTTCATCAGACCTCAAATCTTTACCAATCTTTATCAAACCTCAGATCTCCACCCTGTACCTCCGGAGCTGACCAGTACCAGTTCCCAGTGGTCACATCCCCTCATGGGGCGACCACTGCATCCAGCTGCCAGGCGTCGAGGACGTCTGACCCAGGTCTCCTCGGGTCTGGGGTTAAAGAATTCCACGGCCGTTCTTCCCGGCCTTCTGTTCCGGCTGGAAGTCCTTCCTGTCGGCCTGCTCCTACACAAGTCCCCGACTTTGCAGCCTACTAGGCCCCAACTTCCATCCTGGAGTTTGGTGGGCGGGTACTGTCCCCCAGGCGTGAAGATTCTCCTTTTTCCAGGAGCCTGCTGAGCTCAGTCTCTGGCCTCTGTCCGAGGGAAAAAAAAAAAAAAACTTACTTGCCTGCCACCTTACTGAGGCTGGATTCCCCCTTACACGGCTGTGTAGTTTAAAATTAACCCCTTCTTGCCTCCAGTTGGGGCTAGGGGTGTCAGTTTTCGAATACACGACTATATGTTTATATTAAAATAAATATTAAGTTGCCCTGGCACTATCAAGTACGGAGTATGGTGTCTGTTGCAGAATTAACCCCCTCTAAGGTGGTGCATGTGCGCTCCCCCTCATGCGGTTACTGCGGCACTTCCCTGCAACAAGTCCACTGGATGTCTTTCATGCAACCCCTCTTCCACGGACAGGCACTAGCGCTGTACATCCTGTTGCGTTCCCCCTTCCTTAAGTGGAGTAGTTGCACTACCACTGGTTGCTGTAAATCTGGTCATATTCCCCTCTTCCCATAGATGAAGTAATGGCACTACCAGTGTATACCGTGCGTCCCGTCATATGACCTTCCATCCATAGACTGACTAATTGCACTACCCATGTTTACCATGCATTCTGTTGTGTTACTCACTCCTCAGGAGGAGTAATTACCACTGGTTGCCTTACACTCTGTAGCATTGCCCCCTCTCTCTCTTAGGTGGCGGCGTAATTGAATGACCACTGCATACTGTACAGCCTATTGCATTACCCCCCTCCATAGGTGGCGTAATCGCACTACCACTGCATACTGTTCTGCTGCTCCCATTACCCCCCTCCATTGGCGGCATAATTGTATGACCACTGCATACTGTACAACCTGTCGCATTACCTCCCTTCACAGGTGGCGTAATTGCACGACCACTGGATACGGCAGAGCCTGTCGCATTACCCCCTTCCATAAGCGAAGTAATTGCTCTATCACTGGATAGTATATCCTGTGTTACCTGCTCACACAATTTCAGTATTCATATGAGCGGGTGAAGTAATTGCACCACTATTGGATACTATTTCTAGTATGCCACAGCACCAGATACTATATTTCTATCATATTCCTCCTCCTCCACGGGGGGTGTATGCCAAAAGACGGTACCTACTATTACCCGGTCCTCCCCCACAAGCGGAATACGGGCGCAACCACTGGATACTGCAGCTACTACCACATTATCCCCTTTGTTTTTGGCTGTTGGTTTTGAGTGCCGACATGGTAGTCCCTGTCCTCCCAGGGCAACACTGCTGGTGGGACTCCACACTACATGGTTGGTCATGATACTCGACACCTTAGGAAAATAGCAAATGGCATTCATCATGTAGAGAAAGTTAATACAAGGCACTTACTAATATATTGTGATTGTCCATATTGCTTCCTTTGTTGGCTGGATTCTTTCTTTTTTCCATCCCATTATACACTGCTCGTATACAGGGATTACGGCCAACGTTGCCGTGCAGATACGAGGTGGCTGGGATGGGAGCTGCTGCGCATGCGTGTATATGTGCGCTCATACAGTCCTGGCCACCAGAGAGGTCAGTGCTTTTTCCTTAATTATCACTGCTTCTGGATTGTAGGGTGGTCATAACCTCTGGAAAGGAGCAGTGTATAATGTGATGGAAAAACGAATGAAGCCGTCAAAGGAAGCAATATGGACAATCACAATACATTAGTAAGTGCCTTTTATTAACTTTCTCTACATGATAAATGCCATTTGCTGAAGTGAGTCTCTGTCACCAGTTTATGCAGCATAAACTGTAATAAGGATAACTGCATAATGGAGATTTTCATGATTCAACTGAATTTCAGAAAACCCTTTCACCTTGCTTATTTGGTGAATATAAAAATCTCTATTAAAAAATACAGCTTCTTCTGCCATTTCCTTATTTACTAAGATGGGTAGTGACTTTCATCCATGACGTTATCACATTACGTGACCATTGTGGCCAATTATGGCACATCGCTGTGTCTTCGGTACTGTGCTGCTTTTGGCTGTTGTCGTGTGTGTGAGCAATCAGTTTATTTTTCTACCGCAGATTCACTTCTATACAGTGTACCAGCATATACCAAAACCTCTGTTAGTCTATTAAAGGGATTATGTCAAGTTTATAAGATATACCATATCCACAGGGGTTCTTGGCTATCTGCTGCGCTACCATAGAGAATAAAAGGAGCAGCAGTGCGCATGCTTGTCCTGACGCTCCATCAGAACGGGGGAACAAGACCTCGATCTTGTAATCGGTAGAGGTCCCAGTGGTCGGACCCCCACCAATCAGCTAGTTTTCCATTATCCTGTGGATAGGTGATGGCTTATGAACTTGGCACAAACCCTTTTACATAATTTGGGTTATTGTTAATGGCATCTGGATTCTCATGGTTATAGTAGGACATCTGATGGAAATTTAGTTTCCCAGCTGCTGCTGCTTCTCTCTCAGCCAAGTTTCTCCTACTTATGAATAGAGGCATCTGGACAACATGTACGTATCGGGAAATTACTGACTATTCTCTTTCAGGATAGAGCTTCCCTTTATAAAACTGGCAAATACTTTTCACCAATAAGTGATATTAATGTTGACACTTGATATGATTCTGATTTTAGGAGACAGACTTATTGGTTGTGGGGACTGAGTCGCATAAGAAGAAAAAGAAGCATTCTTCAGATGATGCTTATTACCCAGGTATGTTACTTGAACATTTAAACAGATGCCTTCTGATTTGTAATGTATTCTTGTATCCAGTTTGTATCTCTGAGCACATGGGCAGACTAGATGGGCCAAATGGTTCTTATCTGCCAACACATTCTATGTTTCTATGGTTTTGTTTGTGCCTTGCATCTGTATGAACGCTCGTTACCGATCATCTTGCAGTTTAATAATGCTGTCAATTGCACAATGAACGAGCAAATGCTCATTCATCAGGCAATCCAGATCTTTCAGCATGCTGATCAGGTTTCCCAGCGGCAGATCGTGCTGTCTATAGCCTCTTTCACACGGGCGTACCTGATTTGCTCCGGATGCGTCATGTTCAGTTTTTATCGCGCGGGTGCAATGCATTTGCACGCGCGTGATAAAAAACTGACTGTGGTACCCAGACCCGAACCTGGACTTCTTCACTGAAGTTCGAGTTTGGGTTAGGCGTTCTGTAGATTTTATTTTCCCTTATAACATGGTTATAAGAAAAAATAATAGCATTCTTAATACAGAATGCTTACTAAAATGTCAATTGAGGATTACGTCAAAGGTCCTTTTGCAGGTCCTGAAAGAAGACGATGCCAGCTGCCCGAACAAGTGGATGAGGTGAGTTAATTTTTAAATTTTTTTTTTTTTTTTAACCCCTCAATTGACATTTTAGTAAGCATTCTGTATTAAGAATACTATTATTTTCCCTTATAACCATGTTATAAGGGAAAATAATGCAGTGAATTTACTTTAATGGGGTCCAGGGTTGCTCATCCCTATCATCTCCCAGCAACCATGCGTGAAAATCGCACCACATCTGCACTTGCTTGCGGATGCTTGCGATTTTCACGCAGCCTCATTTATTTCTATGGGGCCTGCGTTGCGTGAAAAACGCTGAATATAGAACATGCTGCGATTTTCACGCAACGCACAAGTGATGCGTGAAAATCACCGCTCATCTGCACAGCCCCATTGAAGTGAATGGGTCCCGATTCAGTGCGGGTGCAATGCGTTTACCTCATGCATTGCACCTGCGTGGAAAACTCACCCGTGTGAAAGGGGCCTAATAGTGATCTGCTGCCGGCAAACCACTGTACAGCATGGCGATGGCATGCTGCGGAGGAGATGGTTGCATGTAGTAGTAGCGGTCTCCTCAGCAAGTGAGCAGGCGATTCCTGGGAGGGAATGCTTCCCTCCCGACAATCGTCTTCAGTCAGGGCCGGGTCGGCAACCTTTTTCAGACTGAGTGGCAATAAAAAATAAATCAAAGTTGAAGTGCTCGGCGTGCCGGGCAATACAGGAAAGTCATATAATACAAATTGTATGTGACACAAACCAAATCATCATTTTAACTTACCATTCAGTGTGATCCCTGACTTTCTTAGATTTGGTTCATACTGGGGGGACTTTGAGCCAGACACAGGTCCCTCTGCACTCAGCCTGCTTCGTGAGGGGCAGAGGACGCCATTCATATGTGAGATCTGTTCACATAAATACACCAACCCAAAGACTGGCATGCAAATGCAATCTTCAAACAGTCAAGTTTCTCTAAAAGTGATTTCTAACACACGAAAAAGGGTCTGTGCGGGAGTTTTATCAGAACTGGTGTAAAGTAGAACTGGCTTAGTCGCCTCTAGCAAAAAATCAGGTTCCACCTTTTATTTTTCAAAGGTCTAAAATGAAAGGTGGAATCTGATTGGTTGCTAGCGGCGACTAAGCCAGTTCTACTTTACACCAGTTTTGATAAATCTCCCCATGTGTTTTCCTTGGATGTTTCAAGTGATGTACGTAGCTTTTCACTGCTCCTTTGAATCCACCTAAGGGAAAATATATGGGGGACCATAAGTGCATGGTTGGTGGAGGGGTCCACATATACTGGCGTTCAATGCACTTACCCCCTTTCCCCTCCCCCAGTAATAATCAGAGCTTGGTCCCATGCAAGCTTACCATCCTCCCCCTCCCCCACAGTTGTCAGAATCTTGCATCCCACATGCCCCCATCCCCAGCAATTAAACAGGTTCACCCCCCACCCCCCCCAGCAAACACATGCAGGTATACCATTCTCTCCCACCCCCCCAAAGTTGTTGCAAGTTTGCTTCCCATTGTGCCATCATTCTCCCCTCACCCCCAAATTAGTCACCATGCTCCTTTACCTTAGCGTGGGGGGCAGTCCTAGGAGACGTGCCCTGCATGGCACGTCTCACATTTATTAAAGGCACAGTGCAGTGTATTGCTGCGCTACACAGCCAGCCATTGAGGTAGTAGGGTCTACTCTGCTGGCTCGCGTGGTGAAAAACATTAGGGGCGACTGGCCTGGCGCATCTGACATTAATTTGTTTATTAAAGGTGCAGCCACCACAAATTGCAGTGGCGTGCCAGTAAAAAGCAGCCTTCGTGCCATCTTTGGCACGCGTGCCGAGGGTTGCCGACCCCTAGTCTAAGTGATTGGGGTGTTTTAGACACCCCGATCACTCAGGCGATTGTTGGGAGGGAAGCAATCCCTCCAGGCAATCGCCTGCTCGCTTGCTGAGGAGACCACTGCTATTACATGCAGCAAACTCCTCAGCAACATGAGGAGGAGCGATCGCTATGCCATCTGTCTTTCCCACGCTGTATAATGGTTTGCGGACGGCAGATCGTAATTAGACGGCCCAATCTGACGCCAGCAAATTCTTATCTTTCAGCATGCGGAAAGATCTGGATTGCCCAATGAACAAGCGTTTGCTCGTTCATTGTGCAAGCGGCAGCAGTATTAGGCCTCATGCACATGGCCGTTGTTTTGGTCCGCATCCGAGCCGCAGTTTTTGCGGCTTGGATGCGGACCCATTTACTTTAATGGGGCCGCAAAAGATGTGGACAGCACTCCGTGTGCTGTCCGCATCCATTGCTCTGTTCCGTGGCCCCGCAAAAAAAATATAACTTGTCCGTTTTGCGGTCAAGAATAGGCAGCTATATCAATGGCTGTCCATGCCGTTCCGCAAATTGCAGAACGCACACGGACGCCATCCGTGTTTTGCGAACCGCAAAACGCACAACGGTCGTGTGCATGTAGCCTTACATTGCAAGATGATCGCTAACGAGTGTTCATACGAATGCTCGTTGGCGATCATTGGGCAAAAAAATCTGGCCGTCTAATACACCCTTACGCCTTGTTGGGACCAGACTAGTAATATATCTTTCTCTGTGTACTTTAGAATTATCTCCATCAGATATGAAGAAGAAAAAGAAACACCTTCCAAGCTCATCATCCCCTACCTCAGATACAGCTATGGACTTGCTTAATTCCATTTCTTCTCCAATAATTACTTCAAGCAAAGCATCCTCCAAGAAAACAGAGAAAACACTGGCAGCACCCTTAAATTTACAGTCTCCTACACAAATGCCCCGTAAAGAGCATCGAAAAAAAGAAGACACCGCTGAGGACCTCTCACACAAATCTAAAAAACCTAAACCTCTTACGCTTCGTGAACCAGATGGCTTAAGGATGAAGCTTATTCTTTCTCCCACGGAGAAAACAAGTGAACGTGTGTTCCCCCCACTAGAGGGTCCAGTTCTTAATGATGGCACATCTCCCAAGAAGGGCAGCAAGAAGTCCTCCAAGGAGGAAATGGAGAGGAGCAGCCATAAGAAACACCGAAAAGAAAGCCATGCACCCCGTCCGTGTCGAACACCGGATTCAGCTTCATCGTCTGAAGGGGAGATGGAAGCTGGGGAGTTGGTGATTGATGATTCATTTCGGGAGTTGAAAAAGAAAAAGAAATCAAAAAAGAGCAAAAAGAAAAAGGATAAACACAAAGAGGAAAGGCACAAGAAACATAGTAAAAGCAAGAGAGAGCATGGGTCGGAGAGCAGCCTAACATCCATTCCAACTCCTGTGCTTTCTTCACCACCAGCTTCCATCACTGCTGTATCTCCTCCTCCAACTCCACAGATACCCCAGTTACCTGCACAGCCACCAGCACCTACACTGATAGCATCACCTGTTAGCTCACATCTTGAGGGCACATCCGATAAGAAAAAGAAGAAAGATGAGACAGAAAAGGTAAGGAACCTAGAGTGTAAAGAGGGCAGCAGACATATAACTGTTGACTCTTTTGTCATCCCAAATGACAAGGCACTCAACCTCTGCTTTAAAACAGTGGTGAAAAAAGTTTGTCAAATGCATTGTGCCATAGTCTAAGAAATCCGAAAAGAACCACGGTTAAAATAACCTGAATAAAACATCTGCCAGTCTTCCACGTGTTCAGTTTGGTCCTGGGCTTCAATCCAGAACGCTGTACATGTATGGCGTGGGATTAAAACTGCTGCAGTCTCGTACACTTTGGTACTGTAATTTTTCTGCAGGGTTACCTGCGCACATTGTGGATTTTGTGTGGAAAAACTGCAGCGTAATTTAGTATCTGCAGTGTATGAGATTAGACAAAACATATGTACGCTTTGCTTTTTTCTTTCTGCGCCATCTGTAGGGAGGTTATCCCCATCAATTTCAATAGGGTTGTTAATATATACAGAAAATCTGCAACAAAAAACGCATTAAAACAAAAAAAAAAAGCATCCAAACCATGATAAATTGTGCGGTTTTGGTGCAGATTTTCTGCATACAAATCTGCACCATGTGATGTGGATTACGTGCACTTGTTCCGGCACTGTAATACAGTACCAGTAAATGGTATGAGATTAGACAAATCTCATGTACTTTTTTCTTAGGTGCTGAAGTTAAAGAGGACCTTTCACCGATTATTACACTATGAACTAACTATACAGACATGGAGAGCGGCGCCCGGGGATCTCACTGCACTTACTGTTATCCCTGGGCGCCGCTCCGTTCTCCCGCTATGCCCTCCGGTATCTCCGCTCACTAAGTTATAGTAGGCGGAGATTCCAGTCACTAAGTTATGGTAGGCGGAGTCTGCCCTTGTGCTGCTCTAGCGCTGGCCAATCGCAGCGCAGAGCTCACAGCCTGGGAGGTTCTTTTTTCCCAGGCTGTGAGCTCTGCAATACGATTGGCCGCCACTACAGAAGAACAAGGACAGACTGCGCCTACCATAACTTTGTGACCGGAGATACCGGAGGGCATAGCGGGAGAACGGAGCGGCGCCCAGGGATAATAGTAAGTGCAGTGAGATCCCCGGGCGCCGCTCTCCATGTCTGTATAGTTAGTTCATAGTGTAATAATCAGTGAAAGGTCCTCTTTAACTTGTGTTCTCAATGTACAGATTTCACTCTTTTCAATGGAAGGGTGAGATCTTTGGAAAATCCACACCAAGAACGGTCTTAAATAGTAAGTATTTATGTGCGTGTTTTCAAAAAATTTTGGGGTCCAGATTGCATGTGGCTGTCTAAAGGCTGTCTGCACATAAGTGCGGGTGAACGCACATAAGATCCGCACTAATTTCCTTGCAAATATATGTGCGTATCTGCACCTTATCCGCTAGGTGCTGTTTTGCCGCAGATCTCAACCTTCACTGAAATGGGGTGAAATCCACAGCTAAAACCACAAACCTAATTCACATGCTGCAAATTTAGAAGTCTGCACGGTAAGTCACTTTCCACACAAAAAAAAAAATTGCAAAGTGTACATGAGATTTATGTAAGCTCGTACACTTTGCTTGTACTGTACTATGCTGCCTATTTGCCGGACTCAAAAACTACACATATTCCACAATGTGTGCAGGTGGCCTAAGGATGAGGAGGTCACACGTTCAGGTTTCTTGATGTAGGCTTGGAAGCCAAAACCAGGAGCGAATTCAAAAAAGAGAAGTTGTATCTGTCTTTGATACTTGTGCAGTTGGGCTGTGAAAACGGATAAAATAGGACATGCGATCACACTGCTTTTTACTGTCATGTGAATGTAGTCTAACTTATCATATGATGTTCATCTGAGGTTGTGTTTATGAAAACCTAGTTGCCAAAACAGGGTGGGCACCACCTACTAAATATCAAATATCTGACCAATCATATGTGTAAAACACAACATCACCAAACACCATCAAAGACATCACATATTAAAAGCACACCTCACCATGTACAAAAATGTTAATTCTTTATTAAAGCGGGTGACATAGGCATAAACAATTAAAAGCATCTAAAAAAAAAATTGTCAGACAATAAATATATGCTCTGTGCATATCCACATGGAGGGAACATAATCCATACGCCATGCCAAGAGCCCCACACGTGTCGTCGCAACTTGTCGCTTCTTCAGGGGACAAGAAGAAGCTGCAAGTTGTGGCGTTATACATGGGGCACTTCGGTGTGACGTATTGATTATGTTCCCTCCATGTGGGTATGCACTGAGCCCTGGGCCCTTTTATTGATTAATTTCTTATTATATTGGATGTCACAATCCTCGTGATCATGTTTTGAATTGGTGGTTATTTGAAATCATGTGTTGATGGATTCTAATGCACTTTTGGCATCTAGGGACATGTCTAGATTTATTGTCTTCCAAATAAATATATATATATATCATTGAGCTCGCTCACTTTCCACTCCACTTGGTTTTGGTGACTTATAGAAACCCTTTAAAAAATGAATTGGGTTAGTTTGTAATTAGTAAATGTAAGTCAATGACGTTTAGTAGGTCTTGTTACTTTTGCTGTGATTGATGATAAAGATGTGCTTTATATTTCATGTGTGTACTCAGCCTAAGAAGAAAAATATGTCTGCATATCAAGTTTTCTCTAAAGAATACAGAGGCAGCATTATAGCAGAACATCCAGGAATTGGTAAGGGCTACACAGGAACACATTAATACAACTGTAATACAACCCTTCTATTATAACGGACATGGGTACTGCTAAGAACACCATTAAAAGCCTTGAGCAATGTCTGATTGAAAGGGCAGTCACACATTCCCCCTAGATCGGGTATAAGCTAGATCTGATAGAAGACATAATGTGAAGAGATCTGTCTATAGTTATCTGATGTTTTTTTAAATATATTGCAAATCAAATATAATTTGAAACATATTATACTGTATATTCTGGAATATAGAACATTTCGTACTTTGGTGTATATTTTTTCCCTTTTTGTTAATTCCTAGATTTCGGGGAACTTAGTAAGAAATTGGCTGAAGTATGGAAACAACTACCAGAGAAAGACAAACTTGTAAGTCCAAGAGATTGATCCGTATTATTGCAGAAATCAGCAGTGCATTTCAAAATAGTTTGTAATATTCACATTTATGAGAAAATACTTTACTTTTTAGCAGCCAGTATTTCTCTTTCCTTTCATGCAGGCTCCCTGCAAAAAGTTTTAAAACCTTCTCAGTCCCTTCCCCCATAAACCTTCTAGTGTAATGTACACAACACTAAATATTAGACAAGTGAGGTGGGGGATGCTGCTGCAGTTTTTGTGTGTATGTGGGACTGCATGCTGTGAGTGGGGAGGAAGAGCAGATGCTGAGAGAATTGTGAAGAATCTGTAAGAATTATAAGAAGACCTTTATGGGGTCATTTATTAAGCTGAAATACGCCTATATTAGGTGTATTTCTGGCACAGATTGCAGCGCAACAGCTAGTTGTGCTGCAATCTGCGACTTCTCCCCGCTCACGCCAGATCTCATTTACTATTTGATACGCCTTTGAGTCGCAGAAAAAGGTCTAAATTTAAGATAGCAGTGTGGTTGTTCAGTGGCTCACGAATCTAGTATTATGGCTAGAGGTGCTCGATCACTGGTACACCCAAGAACCGTGTGGCAAATATAGTTTGGTATATGAAAATGTGATAACACACTCATGTGGTGAAACAATGGGATAGATGAGTATCTTTGGTTGTAATGAAATTATATTTTTATTTTCACAAGTAAAAGTAAAAATGGGAAAGATCCCTGAATGTGTATGTAATCCTTTGGTGGGATATAACTGTAGTCACAATGTTAGATTTGTGAAGTGCTAATATAGATTGAACGATGAGTGTTCTATATAAGCTGAGTACATAGGGTATCCCGTATAAGCTGGATATACAAAGTGTTACGTGCGAGCTCAGTATATAGGAAGTGCTACGTGCAAGCTGAATACATACAGTGCTGCCCATAATTATTCATACCCCTGGCAAATTTTGACTTAAAGTTACTTTTATTCAACCAGCAAGTAATTTTTTGACGGGAAATGACATAGGTGTCTCCCAAAAGATAATAAGACGATGTTGTGAAAAAAAAAAACATTTCTCAGCTTTTATTTACATTTGAGCAAAAAAAGTCCAGTCCAAAATTATTCATACCCTTCTCAATAATCAATAGAAAAGCCTTTATTGGCTATTAAAGCAATCAAACGCTTCCTATAATTGCAGACCAGCTTTTTGCATGTCTCCACAGGTATTTTTGCCCATTCATCTTTAGCAATGAGCTCCAAATCTTTCAGGTTGGAGGGTCTTCTTGCCATCACCCTGATCTTTAGCTCCCTCCACAGATTCTCAATTGGATTCAAGTCTGGACTCTGGCTGGGCCACTCCAAAACGTTAATGTTGTTGTCTGCTAACCATTTCTTCACCACTTTTGCTGTGTGTTTTGGGTCATTGTCATGCTGAAATGTCCACTGGTGCCCAAGGCCAAGTTTCTCTGCAGACTGCCTGATGTTGTCGTTGAGAATCCTCATGTATTGCTCTTTTTTCATGGTGCCGTTTACTGTGATTAGGTTCCCTGGTCCATTGGCTGAAGAACACCCCCAAAGCATTAGGTTCCCACCACCATGTTTGACAGTGGGGATGGTGTTCTTTGGGTTGAAGGTTTCTCCTTTTTTACGCCAAATGAAGGAAACATCATTGTGACCAAACGATTCAATTTTTGTTTCATCTGACCATAACACAGAAGACCAGAAGTCTTATTCTTTGTCCAGATGAGCTTTTGCAAAGGCCAAGCGAGCTTTTGTGAGCCTTATCTGGAGAAGTGACGTCCTCTTGGTCTGCATTGTGCAGTGTCCGTTGGATTGTCTGCCTTGAGACATTGCCACCAGCAGAGCCCAGATTCACCAGGATGGCCTTGGTGGTGATCCTTGGATTCTTTTTCACCTCTCTAACTATCCTCCTGGCCAGCACAGGTGTCACTTTTGGCTTCCGACCACGTCCTCTGAGATTTTCCACAGTGCGGAACATCTTGTATTTTTTGCTCAAATGTAAATGAAAGCTGAGAAATGTGTTTTTTTTTTCCCCACAATAATGCCTCTTGTACATCGTCCTATTATCTTTTGGGAGACACCCATGTCATTTCCTGTCAAAAAATTACTTTCTGGTTGAATAAAAGTAACTAAGTCAAAATTTGCCCGGGGTATGAATAATTATGGGTAGCACTGTATATCTGTTAATTAGATTGATATACTGATTTTGCTTAATGTATAAAGTGCTATGTGCAAACTGAATACATGAACTGCTGTATGCAAGCTGGGTACATATAACTGATCTGTATAGGTAGGCCGGGTACACAGGGGTTAATGTTTTTAGCACCTGAATTATCACACTAAGGCTGAATACATGAAGTGTTGTGTGCAAGCTGAATATTTATATTTATTGAGTTGCACTGGTAAGCTGGGTACACAAGGGTTGATATTTCTATCATCCAAATTATCACAATATGGCTGAATACAGAAGGTGCTGTGTGCAAGCTGAATACACATAGTGATCTGTGCAAGTAGGTCAAGTATACAATGGTTAGAATTGATAACACACAAATTGTCACATTAAAGGGACACTGACAGGCCCAATAAGCATATTTAGGCATATATATGACAGTACAGGTCTTATAAAGTGTATTAGAATTATCTAAGTATCCCCCCTGTCCACCTTATAAATACCGAAAACTAAAGTTTTATAACCTGCTTGTCTCTTCTCCAATCTGCCCAAGGGGCGGCGTTTCATCTCAAAATGCGCCCAGCCAGCCGCTCCCAACTGCCGTTCTGAAGCCCCGCCCAGCTCATCAATATTCACTTCGCTGGGCGGCGGCTACAACTCTCCCCGACTCAAGTGCCCTGCGCATAAAGCAGAGGCTGCAGCGGCCTCTAAGACGCAGACTGTACGCAGGCGCGATGTGACCCCGGCCGGGCGCATGCGCTGAAGATTAGACGGAGGACGTGCCCAGAGGATTGAATTGGCCATGCGCAGGATCTTGAGTCGGGGAGAGTTGTAGCCGCCGCCCAGCGAAGTGAATATTGATGAGCTGGGCGGGGCTTCAGAACGGCAGTTGGGAGCGGCTGGCTGGGCGCATTTTGAGATGAAACGCCGCCCCTTGGGCAGATTGGAGACGAGACAAGCAGGTTTTAAAACTTTAGTTTTCGGTATTTATAAGGTGGACAGGGGGGATACTTAGATGATTTTAATACACTTGATAAGACCTGTACTGTCATATATATATATACCTAAATATGCTTATTGGGCCTGTCAGTGTCCCTTTAAGGCCTCATGCACACGACCGTTGTTGTGTTCTGTTCCGCAAAATGGGGTTCCGTTGTTCCGTGATCCGTTTCCATTTTTGTTTCCATGTGTCTTCCTTTATTTTTGGAAGATCACCAGACATGAAGGAAAGTAAAAGAAAGTCTAAGTCAAGTTTGCCATGCAAATGATAGGGGAAAAAAACGGATCCGGATGACAATCTTGTGTGCCTCCGCGTTTTTTCACGGTCCCATTGACTTGAATGGGTCCGCAAACCATTTTCCGTGAAAAAAAATAGGACAGGTTATATTTTTTTGACGGACTGGAACCACGGATCACGGACGCGGATGACAAACGGTGCATTAGCCGAGTTTTCAACGGACCCATTGAAAGTCAATGGGTCCGCAGAAAATCACGAAAAACGGAACAACGGACACGGAATAAAACAACGGTCGTGTGCATGAGGCCTAAGGCTGAATAGATAAAGTGCTGCGTGCAAATTGGATTCATATAAAAGAGCTCTGTAGGTTATCTGAGTTCATATGGTACATAAAATATACCCAGGGTTAGTCCTTCAGGAACCCAAAAGTATAGTCCAAGTGAAAAAATGGGATCCGTAAAAAATTTGGTGGGTAAAACAGGTGGTTTATATAGTATTGGGGTATAAGCACTTGTAGTGTATGGAGTGTGCTTATTGTCTCCGTACTGGGAGATTTTGCTATGTTTGCAGATTGTTCCTCTCTCAGCTTTTGCTTTGGGGAGAAAGTTTGTCATATAGTTTACCCCTTATATTGTATTCAGGGTTCTTTTAAGAATGTCTTCGGTACAATATTAACCTATATAATAAAGTTAGTGTGCGTTACCACTCCCTGCCGCTTTGGTCTTTACTTTTTCCTGTAAGGACCTTCTGTGGCGTCCCACGTGACTTGGGCGGTGCGCTGTGTCACTTGATCCGGGACTTGCGATTGGTCCTCCTTCAGGATCACTGGAGCTTCAGGAGATGCGGTAGTTTGTTAGGTGGTTCGCAATTGAGGGAATAAAAGAAAAATAAACCGCAATTGTTCTGGATTATCTCAACTTGAGTAAACCTCACTGTTCCTTGCTATAAATACCATATGCGTTTCGGAGCGTATTCCTGCTCCTTCCTCAGCGGCTAGTGTTTGTACACTGGAAACAAGTGAGGGTTTTTAAATGGTTATCCTCCACGTAACACTTTGTATATCCAGCTTATATGGGATACCCTATGTACTCAGCTTATACAGAACACTCATCGTTCAATCTATATTAGCACTTCACAAATCTAACATTGGTGGGATATACGGTATTCACAAAGGATTACATACACATTCAGGGATCTTTCCCGTTTTTTACTTTTACTTGTGAAAATAAAAATATAATTTTATTACAACCAAAGATACTCATCTATCCCATTGTTTCACCACATGAGTGTGTTATCACATTTTTATACACTAAATGTAAGATAGCTAGGAAACAGTCTTAAATTTAGAACTGACGCAGGATCCGCCGAAGATGTGGAGAGGCCGCCGTCTCTTCGTAACTTTTGCGGATCCACAGCCAGCTTAGGAGTTTATTAGTCTTAGGAGTTTTTAGTCTTAATAAATGTGTCCCTTTAGTTTGTAACATAAGCTGTATAAATCTATTTTTAGTAGTTAAAGGGAATTTTTCACAACCTATATGTTGCTCGGGCACAATAAAATATTGACACAGGCTTTTCTCAGGCATGTCATTTATGTGCGACTATGGCGTCGTTTTGAGAAACTTACAGTATCTGATTTTACCTCTGGCTTATACGGACTACAGGTTTGGAAGCAGAAAGCTCAGTATCTCCAGCACAAACAGAACAAAGCTGAGGCCACGACTGTGAAACGGAAATCAAGTCCTTCAGAGTCCTCTTCAAAGACGAAAGGTATATGATCAACTTCATTACTTGGCAGTATGCCTTTATTTGAAATATATATTTTGTAAGAACATTTTCTGTGCTGTATATGTCTTTGCTTAGGATCCTCCTCTGGACTGTCATCGCCACACAAAAAGTCCCCTAGTAGTCTTGTTTCCTTCTCGTCTTCTCCAGCAAAAGTCCCCGATACTGAGCCCATTGACGCAGCAGCCCATCTTCAGCTCTTGGGGGAGTCTTTGAGTTTGATAGGACACAGACTTCAGGAAACTGAGGTAATGCTCTGCAGAAGTGCTGTAACATTTCGCAAATCTTGTGTAGTAAAGTGATATAGATGATGAATTATGATTGCCATTGAGGTATTTAGGGGTGTGAACCAGAGCTGCCCCTCCTATGGATAGGACCTAGTTTCTTGTAATGGGACATGACAAGTGCAAAATTTCTTTCTGGGAAGGTAATCGCGCTGCTGATCTGCAGGGCAGTGGACAAACCAACAAATTGCTAGGAATTCAAACCCTTACATATGGATGGCTCTACTCAAATGAAGTCATTTCTAATGGCAGCTCTAGCTCATAAAATGTTTGTTCTACCTGCTTATTGCTAATTTCTTTCTTTCTTCAGGGCATGGTTGCAGTGTCCGGTAGCTTATCTGTTCTGTTAGATTCCATTCTTTGTGCTATGAGCCCTTTGGTATGTCTCACTAGCCAAGTTCCTGAGCTAAATGGCTGCTCAAAGCAAGTTTTGGTAAGTACAGAAGTTTAGCTACTACTGTTTCTTAGGGCTTCTTTCACACTCGCGGTATAGTTACTGCAGGCTGTTTCGGCAGAGAACAGCCTCCCTGAGCTCTCCCATTATAGTCCATGTGGCTGGGTAGACATTGCGGTAACATCCGGCATTGCTGGAACCAGAGATCTCCATCAGGCTGTTCTGAGTGTTAAACCAGCCTTAGGCCGAATGCACACAGCCGTGTTCCGTGGCCGAGAGCGGTCCGTGGTATGCCGGGCTGGATTCCTGTTCAGAGCAGGAGCGTACAGCGTCATTGGTTGCTATGACGCCGTGCGGTTTATGCTGCCGCTGCACTACAGTAATACACTATACGAGTGTATTACTGTAGTGCAGCGGCGGCATGAAGCGCACGGCGTCATAGCAACCAATGACGCCGTACGCGCCTGCTCGGAACAGGAATCCAGCCCGGCATACCACGGACCGCTCTCGGCCGCGGAACACTTGCCGTGTGCATTCGGCCTTATAGTTGTATAATATAGCGTAGATCCTGAAAAATAAGAAGCAGATTACATTACATTGTTTCCCTTAGTGTTGGTAGATTGTCTTCAGAAGGTTTCTTATAGAAACTACTTGTATTATTTATATTAATACTTAGCATGCATTTTCTGTCTTTTTATTTCTCCAGTCCAACACATTGGATAACATCGCCTATGTGATGCCTGGCTTGTGACAACCGAAGCGTGATACCTGCAGTGTTAGGAGCCACGTGTGTTTTATATATGTACATGCTGTATTATATGTACAATGTCTAAACTATTTTATATCCCTTCATAGTTTTATTGTGATTTTTAAAGGAAATGGCAGTGTTTAGAGAGAACAGACTCGCTGAATATGTTTTGCAGTAATCATTTTATTACAGTATGGGTGGTTGGACTGCACAGCACTTTGCTTTTAAGATTAAGCACAAAAACATGCTCCCCTGCACTATACGGTTGGTACATGATCTTGTTCTAGATTGTAAGGCAATGGTCAGCGAGTACAGTTCTGCTGCACTTCTCATATAAAGCATGCAGTATCTGCAATAAAACAGCGCTGTGAGAACAAGAAATTAAAAGGGAGTCTGTCACCTTTCAAGGGCAACTAAGTGCAGTACTAGATGAATAGTACTACTGCAGGTGACCCCAGATGATGCTCCCCTGTTTTACCATTGTGCCACTGAAAAGCGCTGCTGGAATACATTGACAGAACTTCTGCGCTTGTGCTCGGAAAATTCTCTCCAGTATTAATGTGAGCTCAGGATTACGAGTTCTGGGACCTTTACTGACTGCTAGCTTGGGGAATCCATATCTCATTACTACGAGAACTGCTGTCACTTCAGTTTTTCTGTAACTCCCATAGAGTAGTAAGGAACAGCAACATGCATGCTAAACCTCTACTACAAGCAAATCGCTCTCTCAATTGTAGGGATGAAGGAGGGGCCCAGGGACTGATATCCCACTTTGTAGTGCACAGTGTGGATCCCAATGGTTAACAACCCCCCCACACACACACTTCATCTAATTTTTATCACCCATTCTGTGGTGCAGTTAAGGCTGTATTACACTGTCCAATATTTCGGCTGATAATTGCCAACGAGTTCGCATGCCCGCTCGTTAGTGATCATCTTGCAGTGTAATACTGTCGCCTCTTGTTCATCGGCCAATTCAGATTTTTAAGCATGCAAATTGTGCTGTCTAGTAGGGAGCTGCCGCTGGCAAACCACTACACAGTATGGAGACGAGCGATGGCATAGCGATCGCTCCTCCCCATGATGCAGAGGAAGTCGCTGCATGTAATGGCAGCGTTCTCTTCCAGTTAGCTAGCAAGCGATTGCTGGGAGTTCACGATTCTCTCCTGACAGTTGCCTGCTGATCTGCCTGTCTAATACAGGCTTTAGTTCACGTCAGTGTTTGTTCAGTGATTGTGAGCCAATCCAGGTGGAGGTCAAAAACACAGAACAGGAGCAGATCGTTCCATTACACCTGATCTCTGTGTAGGATCTGCTCCTGGTTCTGAATTACAATCACTGATGGAAATAACAGACCAAAAACCCTGAAGTGAACTAGGTCGACATGTTCATACTAGAAGTGGAGCTAAACACGAAGGGGGAGATTTATCAAACTGGTGTAAAGTAGAACTGACTTAGTTGCCCATAGCAACCAATCAGATTCCACCTTTCATTTTCCAAAGGAGCTGTGAAAAAAGAACGGATGGGATCTGATTTGTTTTCTATGGACAACTAAGCCAGTTCTACTTTACACCAGTTTGATAAATCTCCCCTGACTATTTAAATGCTCTAAGTTCTATGTATAGCAGCTGCATATTGAACATATACAGTAGATATAAAAAGTCTACACACCCCTGTTAAAATGTCAGGTTTCTGTGATGTAAAAAAAAAACTCAATTGAAAAACAAACTGAAATCTTTTAGGTAGAGGGAAGAAAAAATATAAAAATAAAATGCGCTGCGATTGGCCAGCGCTGCAGCAAGGGACACGCCTCATACAAAAAATCAGTCCAGTGAGCGCAGACACCGGAGCCTATACCGGGCGAACGGAGCGGTGCCCAGACATACTAGTAAGTGCAGGGGGACCCCTGGGCGCCGCTCTGCCCACTGATATAGATGGTTTTTAGTTTGTATACAAGTGAAAGATCCTCTTTAATGTTCCTGTAGGCCTCTTGGTAGCCTCCCAGACCAGTTTTCTTCTCGTCTTTTCATCAATTTTGGAGGGACGTCCAGTTCTTGGTAATGTCACTGTTGTGCCATATTTTCTCCACTTGATGATGACGGTCTTCACTGTGTTCCATGGTATATCTAATGCCTTGGAAATTCTTTTGTACCCTTCTCCTGACTGATACCTTTTAACAATGAGATCCCTCTGATGCTATGGAAGCTCTCTGTGGACCATGGCTTTTGCTGTGGGATGCGACTAAGAAAATTTCAGGAAAGATCAACTAGAGCAGCTGAACTTTATTTGGGGTTAATCAGAGGCACTTTAAATGATGGCAGGTGTATGCTGACTCCTATTTAACAGGATTTTGAATGTGATTGCTTAATTCTGAACACAGCTACATCCCCAGATATGCAACCACATTATTTTAGTTTTTTTTGTTTTGTTTTCTTCCCTCCACCTAAAAGATTTCAGTTTGTTTATCAATTGAGTTGTACAGTTTATAGTTCACATTAAAGGTGGAAAAAGTTCTGAAATGATTTATCTTTGTCTCATTTTTTTACATCACAGAAACCTGACATTTTTACAGGGGTATGTAGACTTTTTATATCCACTGTATGCTGACATTTATTTATTTTTTTATTTTGATGCTTGTATGACACAACTTTTGTATGTTACATACAGCTAATTAAAGGGACCCTTCTTTCAGAAAGGAGTATTTTATTTATTTTTATTTTTTTTACTATTTTTGGAACAATTGTTCAGCTCTGCCCTCATATTGGCCAGTCCGAGGGCAGTAGGAAGTGATTTTGACCACCAGATATGCATCAGGTAGTCTGATATGCATAGAGGTATCTCCCAAGGAAAGAGAACCATCTCACTAGCGCCACCTAGTGGAGGTGGTTCCCTATGGGTCAAAAAAACTTTTTAACAAGCATTGGGATATGACGAGGGAAAATAGCCAATCCAAATATCCATCTGTAGACAGCTGTTTCAGGGTGCTTGTCCCTCATCCGTACGAACTAGGATTTTAGCTGGGTGGGTGCGATGCTTTGGATGCAGCTTGGGCTGGGTACTGGCTGTCCTTTAAAGAGATTGTCCAGGATTTGAAAAACATGGCTGCTTTCTTTCAATAACAGCACAACCCCTATCCATGGCTTGTGTCGAGAATTGCTGCTTGGCTCAATTAGAGTCAATGAGGCAGAGCTGCCATACCACTTGTAACTTGTGGACGGGGCTGGTGCTGGTTTTGGAAGCTGTTTTTTCCTAGTTCTGGACAACCACTTTAAAGAGACTAGTACAGAGACTTACTGGAAGTGTTCCGGTGTGGCTATCTTGGATGGCAGAAGAGGGACATGGGAACTGGCAGTTCTGCACATGAAAAGATTAAAGGGCTAATCCCATCATAATGATCACTGTTAAATCTGTTAATGATTTGATAGTGATAATTTTTGTAAATATATTTGATTAACCAATTCCCACCGTTTAGGAGAAAATTCATCCCCACTTACCTCATTGTTGTCATTCGGTCTCCCCTGGTTATGGCCACCGCTCTTCTCCGGAATCCCGATGGCCGCGCTTGCGCAGAAGACTCCTTCTTTTCTCCCGGCCGGGCCGCTCGCTGTCCTGAACGTGCACGCCGCAGCGCATGCGTGATGGTGACTTCTTCCTGGCCAGAATAGTACCGAGCCGCGAACGGGCACACCGCTCAGTACTATACTGGCCAGGAATAAGTCACCATGGCGCGTGCGCATTCAGTCCAGCGCGCGGCCCGGCTGGTAGAAGACTTCAATCAAGATGAAGCCTGCCCCCAGCCAGAATCCAGGAAGTGAATGGCGTGCTGGCAGCAGGTAAGTATGAAAATGCAAAGTGGGATAACCCCTTTAATAGGAAGGCTCCTGGTAAGTGTCCTTTGTTCCCCAGTTACTGTGATTAGGGGGTCCCTTTAAAAGGTCAACCATTCAGGCATAGCCACGGAGTCCCACATCTGGGGCCTGAACCTATGTGCAGAACTAGGGTCGTCTGATCCATGACCCAGCTGGTGAGGCGCCGCCAGCTGCTGCATCCAAGTAGAGAAGACAGGGAGAGATGGTTATACGTGTAGTTCTCTTCCTTCACTTCTATGGGAGTTGCAGAAACAACCATGCAAATGAATGTGACGTTCCAGTTGGGTTGGTGAACCTCCATTCACCGTCTATCAGGCGCTTGTGGCTTATCATGTGGATTTATGCTATGATCGTAATGACTTTTCCTGGAACAGAGGTATTATCTCAGCAAAGACAAGAACAATATATTTAGGACATGTATGCTTGTATTTTACTAGGTAACTCCCTTGTGGGGTCAGGGCTTCAGCAGCTTCTTAGTCCTATGTAGTTACGTAGCGTGTCCAGATATTGGTGCAATGAAAAAACTAAATTGTGTGACTACAATGCCATTTATCATTTTCTTCAGCTTTATCATTGTGTTCAATCAAGTAAGACAGTAATTCCCATCCAGAAATAGTAACCTGCCAAGGAAATATAAAATTCACTTTTATGTCTAAAGTATGGTCTCTTGTGTGTATTTTTAAACTGTTGGAATTTTTATAAATAAATGGTAAATTATACAGTGCTTTGTCTCGCTGTGCATTCTTGAAACAGTCCGTGTCCTTTTGTGTCGCACGTCACAAAGGGGTCTGGCTACATTGTGACATGCATCATAATGTATTTTTAATGGTGTCTCAATGTGACGTGACAGTCACAGAAAAATACAACTTGAAAGGATTTGCATTTGCAGCATTTCGCGTTGCGACACCATTGAAATGCATTACATGAAATGTCTCGAGTAGCCAGAACCTTAAAGGGGTTGTCACTTCAGCAAGTGGCATTTATCATGTAGAGAAAGCTAATACAAGGCACTTACTAATGTATTGGGATTGTCCATATTGCTTCCTTTGCTGGCTGGATTCATTTTCCCATCACGTTATACACTGCTCATTTCCATGGTTACGACCACCCTGCAATGCATGAGTGCTGGCCGTGCTTGCACACTATAGGAAAAAGCACCAGCCAATGTCTGCTCCCGGCCACCAGAGAGGCCGACGCCTTTTCCTATAGTGTGCAAGCACGACCACCACTGATGGATTGCAGGGTGGCCGTAACCATGGAAACGAGCAGTGTATAATGTGATGGAAAAATTAATCCAGCCAGCAACGGAAGCAATCACAATACATTAGTAAGTGGCTTGTATTAACTTTCTGTACATAATAAATGCTATTTGCTGAAGTGACACAACCCCTTTAATCAGTTTATTAGACTATTCAGTAGTTGGTGAAATCCAGTTTTCCTTGTATGGCTGGCCAACATAATTATAAGACTACATAATTATAAGGCTTTAAAAGCACTTTGTGTAAGAACAGGTGTAATCGGTTCTTGTATTTCTGTTGATATCCCAGCTACTGGAAGCACCACAAACTCCTTAAAGGGAGCCTATGACCAGGAGATTCACTGGTAAACCAGGTACTATGCCTTGTTGGGCCAGCTCAGCTGTATGTAATGATACCTTTCATTTAGAGATTTGGGTTTTCATTCTGTTATCTTATTGTCAAAGTACTCATCTGATAAGTAGGGATAGCCCAAGTCCCTTTAAAGGGGTTCTGCACTTTCATTTAACTGATGATCTATCCTCTGGATAGATCATCAGCTTCTGATCGGCGGGGGTCCGACACCCGGGACCCCTGCCGAACAGCTGTTTGAGAAGGCAGCGGCCTTCTCACTGTTTACAGCCGGCCCACTGACGTCACGACTAGTATCAACTAGCGTGGGCGCGGCTAAGCTCCATTCGAGTGAACAGAGCTTAGCCCCGCTCACGCTAGTTGATACTGGTCGTGACGTCAGTGGGCCGGCGGTCCAGTTGTAAACAGTGAGAAGGCCGCTGCGCTGCTGGAGCGCCGCTGCCTTCTCAAACAGCTGATCCCGGGTGTCGGACCCCCGCCGATCAGAAGCTATGATCTATCCAGAGGATAGATCATCAGTTAAATGAAAGTGCAGAACCCCTTTAAGGGGGTTGTCTGGCCTTTATACAATATTACAGCTATGTCACTGCTGCAGCCTGTCCTGCAAATAGAAATAGAGGTGAAGACTGGAGCTACAGCACTGAATTAGGTGGTTAGGTATGTATATACGGTAGTTACATTTGGAGCTACTGGGGGAGCTTTGCTATAATTCAGAAAACTCCTGGTTCTCCTGTCTCACACAGTGTGAAGTTATGGTGACGGCCATGATTACTGCCGCCACATTTTTCATAGAAGTAAAATTCGGGAACCTTCACACACCATAGATTTTGTTACAGAAATTTCTGCGACTGAAAATGAGTGCAATTGAATAGGGCTTTCAGAAATACACAGGCACAGCCCCATTTAGATCAATGGAAAATCTGTGTGTGACGGCACCCTTGGACTGAATACAACTACTTAAGCCTGACATACACAAGACAATTATTGGCCACGTTGTGGACGATCAGACGTCTGTGGGATCAATCACATGAACAGTCCCACCAGCACCATTGCAGACTAAACTGAGCAATCACATTTCTGGCAGACAGAAGTATGCCATCAGCCATTGCAAAAAATCGTTCACACTATATTCTGAGATGATTTTCAGCCAAGATCGGACGTATTTTTTTTTTAAAGCAATAATGGCAGCTTGTGTCAGCTGTTGGATGCTTTTGATGAGCACTTCAGAAGCATCTGATATCATCCCCAGCAGCGGGGGGAAATTTATCATTATTTTTGAAGTCAGCATTTGTGTCATTTGCTCCAAATTTATCAAACTACAGTGTTTGATAAATTTGGTGCATCTTTTAACCCTTTCCCGTTAGTAATTCTTCAATATTGGGGGTTTTGACAGACATCATGGTGTTCACTGTGCGCTAAAAATGACATGACATCCTTATTCTGTGGCTCGATTGTGGCGATGCCAAACTTGTATAGTTTTTATTTTGTTTAATTACTTTAAAAAAAAACTTTTGAAAAAAATTGAAACTTTCTTTGCATCACCATTTTCTGACAGCCATAACTTTTTTATATATTTCTGTCTACGGAGCTGTATGAGGGCTTGTTTTTTTTAGTAACAAACTAATTTTTATTGGTGCCATTTTTTGTGATCTGTACTACTTTTTTTTATCACAGTTTGATATCCTCAGGATAGGTCTTCAATATCAGATCGGCGCTGTATGAAGAAAAGGCACGCGCCATGTGCTGTCTCCTGTCTCTCTTCATGCTCACTGCCTTCTCTTCATATAGATGGCACCCCTGCCGATCTAATATTGGTGACCTATCCTGAGGATAGGTCATCCGTATTAAAAGCCTGGAAAACCCCTTTAAACTTTTAATATTTTGGTCCTTTTTTAACTTTTAATTTAATAACGATCAGCACCTTTAGGGGGCTAGAACCTCTGGGGTCTTTTGATCCCTTGTCCTATTCACCCTAAACAGCGTTGATCACTGAAGGGTTAAATGAAGGGGGTTAGGCAGGATCGCCTTTCCACATCAAGGGTTTCCCAGGAATGTTTCCACCAGATTGTAAGGCCCCTTTCAGACAAGCGAGTGTCACGCTCCGGACTCACAGCACTGCCGGGGTTACATAGCATTATATTGGTTTATAGAGGTCTGGAATGTACTAGATAACAGTGACAGAATGCTGTCAGTGTTATACAATACATTCCATAACTGTAAGGGCTACATATCACTATAAATGGCAGTGCTGGAAGTTCAGGACGGGTGCTGTGCTTTGGGTCCGCAGCGTGACACTCGCTCACCTGAAAGGTGACTAACACTTTCTTGGCCTGCCAGTCACCGGATTTATCAACGGGGCATTTATGGGACCAGTCTGGACGCCAGCTTCAACAGCCTAGGAGTGTGCAAGTTCTATAGGCCTATCTGCAACATCTGTGGGAAAATGTGCAGAATACCATACGAACCTGTATACCTACATGCCCAACCATATCTCCTCTTTTATCCAGACTAGAGGTGGCTCAACCGGATACCAGAGCCTCCTCTCACCTGTACAGTTTCCTTCTAATGTAATCACTCCGTCTTGGTGCTGTATATTTGTTAATAAGCGTATAATCGCACTTCTAATATATATTGTCATGAGAGGATTCAATTTAATTATGACTAGTTTATAGTGTCCCATTTTTCTGGCGTTTTCATTGCCACTGTGACGTCACAATATTATACAAGTAGAGTAAACCTGTTCAGCTGTTTTTAAAAATAATGTGCTCTTCCTGCTCACCTTGCTGAAATCGGCTCTGAATACACCCATCATTATCTTCAATGGGAAATCTGCACTGTAGTTTATTCAATTGGAATGTTTTTGTGCATGGTTTCTAAAAAAACAAGCGTAGTGGACAAAAGAAAGCAATGTGTGCTTTCTTGGCGCTGAAACCGCAGTGGGCGCCTGCTAAATCTGCAAGAAGATCCACGATATTGCAGTTTGCGTAAATCAGAGGGTCAGCTTTTGATTTCTGTTGTGGATTCTGCAGATTTCTGTTGCAGAATCGCACATTTTCTGTTTTTATACCATTCAAAAATACCCTTAATTTGCACCAGGTTAAATAGGTCCATAGACACATTATAACTTGCCTTCTACTGACATTAATAGATACATTTGACTTCAAATATCTTTCAGTACTGTTGCATGAAATTTCAGTATATGGTCTGCTGCCATCCCAAGCAGTAAATATTTTACTAAAATAAGATCTAGTATACTAGTAAAGATCTTTTAATTTCTCTATTAACTGAGAAATAAAGTTCCTTTTAGGGCTCATGCACACGACTGGTTTGGTTCCGCATTTTTTGCGGGTCAGATGCGGACCCATTTACTTCAATAGGGCTGCAAAAGATGCGGACAGCACTCCGTGTGCTGTCCACATCCGTATGTCTGTTCCGCAGCCCCGCAAAAAAAGCCTGATGCCGGCCGTATGAATGCACACGGCCGGTATTGGTGTTTTGTGGATCCGCAATTTGCAGACAGCAAAACAGCCAACGGTCGTGTGCATGAGTCCTTTTGCAAACCCATAATCTGTCAGATACAGTAATTGGGGAAGAGCGTTTGCATAAATGTTGGTTCCTGATAATCTGCCTGTGTAAAAGGAGTCGGCAGCCACCTAATGAATGTATAAACGCTGGTTCATCGGGTGAACCTGTCGTTCAGGCGACACTGCAAATCATCATTCCTGTGCAGCAGATCATGGTGTATAAGTATTGATCTGCTGCCCAGAGACGACAGATTTTTTTTTTAATGGGGACAAGTGATTGTTGTATCGTTCGCTTGTCCCCATAGAGCGGAGGTGATTTCTGAATGTAAATTTACCTTGTCCAGGGGCGTAGCTAAAGGCTCATGGGGCCTGATGCAAGAGTTCAGCTTGAGACCCCCATCCCTCAGTGCTTTGTGGCAATAAGCAGGGGTGCACCTAGCCTTTCTGCTGCCTGAGGCAAACATTTAAACTGCAAACTCCCCCCCCCCCCCCATGCCAAATTCTCAACTAGACACACACAAGTGAGTTGAATGCGATAAACTCACAGCGCGTCAGTGAGAGTTCCCGTTCTGAACTCCACTGCTCTGACAAGAACATACACCATTATAATGCTGTGTAACCCTGAGAGTCCTGGAATCTGTTGTATTAGGCTGGTTTAACACGGGCGTTGTGGAAAAAGATGAGGGTGCGTTGCGGGAACATGCACGATTTTTCCGCGCGAGTGCAAAGCATTGTAATGCGTTTTGCATGCGCGTGAGAAAAATCGGCATGTTTGGTACCCAAACCCGAACTTCACAGAAGTTCGGTGTTGTGTAGACTGTATTATTTTCCCTTATAACATGGTTATAAGGGAAAATAATTGCATTCTTAATACAGAATGCATAATACAATAGGGCTGGAGGGGTTAAAAAAATAAAATAAATTTAACTCACCTTAATCCACTTGCTCGCGCAGCCGGCATCTCTTCTGTCTTCTTCTTTGAGGAATAGGACCTTTGATGACGTCACTGCGCTCATCACATGGAGCAAGTGGATTAAGGTGAGTTAATATATTTTTTATTTTTTTATAACCCCTCCTATGCATTCTGTATTAAGAATGCTATTCTTTTCCCTTATAACCATGTTATAAGGGAAAATAATAATGATCGGATCTCCAGCCCGATTGTCTCCTAGCAACCGTGCGTGAAAATCGCACCGCTTGCGCACTTGCTTGCTATTTTCAGCAGCCCCATTCACTTCTATGGCGCCTGTGTTGCGTGAAAAACGCAGAATATAGAGCATGCTGCGATTTTCATGCAACGCACAAGTGATACGTGAAAACCAACGCTCTTGTGCACAGCCCCATAGAATTGAATGGGTCCGGATTCAGTGCGGGTGCAATGTGTTCACCTCACGCATTGCACCCGCGCAGAAATCTCGCCCGTGTGAAAGGGGCCTTACACTGACATAGTGCTGTGCAATCCTGTCAGAGGAGCCGAGGCCAGAATGTGAACTCTCACTGACACGCTGTGAGTTTATCGCATTCAGTTCGCTGGTGTGTGTCTGGACTTAGAAATACTTGGAAAACATTACATACAGTGCCACATACCTCTTAATCTAGTGACTTCTCATCTAATGTAGATGTTCTCTTTCCTCATCTTCTCCATTCAGACCAGACCGCCATGATGATTTCTTTCAGCCATCTCTGGTCTCTGCAGAGTTTGACAAAAATACGTCTTAGTTTCCTACTTTTCCATCATCCTCCCACCTTCTAAACACCCCATCCTGCCAACCTTAAAGTATAACTGTCGTATTTTGGATTGTGGTGATTAATATCACCTTGGTGGCCCTATTTTAACTTTTCACTGTGTATTCAATTACCCCTACTTTTACCTGTGCTTAAAATAGGGTTGCTAGGCATGGTCCGTCTATCTGTTGAAGGACGGAGCACGCAGTGTGCAGGCTCACATTACTGACAGCCAGGGACTGTAAGTAAATGACTAAAGCCAGGTCCTCCCCAGCAGCTGATAACAGTGCCTGGGCTGTGTGCACTTCTCCCTGTCCCTGCGCTTGGCAGACGCTCCCTCACTCAGCAGAGCTGGAGAATGCAGAGTGGAAGCAGCGCAGACCAGGGAAGGGAGATCTGCCATCTGCTCAGTGTATAAACGAAAGCAACATGTGGTAAGAGGACCCCTTTGTGCTGCAGGAGATTAACCCTTTAGGGGGGAGGGCTCTGGTTACTGACACTTTTGGGGGGCTATTGTTACTGGCTAGTGAGGGCAGGCGGGATTAGCCTCAGGGTGAGGGCAGTGGCGGCCATCTTAACTGAATAGTGAAATTGCAGTTTTATGCAGACTGGTTGCTAAGGGCTGAATCTTATTAAATGTGGGGTAAGTCAGTCTAATAGTAACTGATTCTGGAATATCATGTTATTAGTAACTACATATATGAAAATTGAAATTAGGGTCTAAATGTGACAGTTATCCTTTAATATTGTGCCCACTGTGCTACCAAATACTATACTGCAGAAAAATTCCCCCTGAAAATACTACCACACAGATTATTTGCACAAAGTGCCCTAAAAAATAGCTGCAAACAGTAAATAGTGTCCCTGACATTAATAGTGTAAACATAATGTGACTCAACATAATTGCACTAAGCTGATACTTTGCCAGGGTGCTCCCCAAAAGTCTCACCAATAGTAATAATGACCCCATTGTGCCCATACTAGTAATCATGTTCCCTAGTAGTAATAATTCTCCTTATAATGTGCGCCAGTACATAAAATACCCCCTTACAATGGGCCCCAGTGCAAATACCCCTTTACAATGTGCGCTAGTACAAAAAAAATACACCCTTATAATGTGCGGCAGCACACAAAGTACCCTCTTCTTATTTGTGCCACCACAAAAAGGGCCTCCTTATAATATGCGCCCTCTTAGTGGCTCTAGTAGTCAATATCCCCATAGTGCCCCCCCCCCATAATGCAAGCCAGTCCAAGAACATGCCCCCAACTCCTCATGTGTGCCAGCCCATATTCAGTGCCCCCAGTAGATGCCCCCCAGAGTGCTCTGCCCACCTGCAATGTCACCATAGTGCTCCCCCTCCCATGGTAGATGCCCCCACATCATGGTGTAAACTAAAAAAACAATAAAGGTAGATACTTACCTCCGCTGTCAGCGATCTGGTGCAGGTCTCTTCCGGCCTATTTCCTGAGCTGTACGCTACCCAGCTCAGGCGGCCTCTGACTGGGCCTGGAGCCTACCAGAGGTAACGATGGGGCAGGGAGACATCTCTCCCGTGTCCCTGACACAGTACCTAATTGTATTGCCGTCCAGCGCCGACCTTTGCAACCCCTATAGCCACACCAGTGCGGTCATCTCCGCTAATGATCTGACCGTGATCGGGAGCATCTGCTTCATTCCCAAAAAACTGTCAGGTCATCTATACCTGTAAAAAGTGCATCAGTGGCTCAACGTCACTTCCTTTCTTTCTGAATGTGATTGCTTCAGTTCTGTTCAGAAGAGGTAAGTGTATAAAACAGGGGTCTCTTTTCTATGTTGCAATAATATAACAGGAAGAGGAAATCACATCATAGGTTGTTTTATTAAGTATATAATGTCTTGATGTTTGTTGTAATTATGTAATGACCTGAGGAGGACACTAGCCTAGAGCTGAAATGTGTAGCCTATTGAACAAAAGCTGTCACACCCTCACACCCCATCTGCTTGCGGTCATCGCCCGAGCACTTTGGAGTACTGGGCTCTTAGCGGTGTGTCAGCAGTGCTCCTGTTCTTTGAGCATGTGGATTTCCGAATAGGATCCCACTTCTGTGTCATGCATAATCGCATACAAGGAGTAGCTCTTTTATATGATATGTACGTTTACATCTTATTAGGAATTTTAGACCTACTGAGCTCTAAAGGCAGTCATCGTGCAGATAATGACATATAATTGTGTCTATAATTCATTGTATTCACCTATAGCTAACCGAACCAGGAGTCACAACATGTAATCACAGAATGTGTCATTACAAAAACACAGGATGCGGCTTCTACAGTATATTACATGATAGAAGATTATCACATTCAATTAGAAACAGAATTAAAGGGGTTGGCTGTTTTTCTCATATTTGTGACCTATCGTCAAGATGGATCGGTGGACGTCCGACTCCTGGCACCCTACCGTTCAGCTGTTTGAAGAAACTGCCGCTCTTGTATGAGCTCTGCGTTCTCTTCACTGTTCAACTGCTTGCTGTCAACATTGCAGCAGAGAGCAGTGTAATTGAATGGCACAGAGCAGCTGAAATGTCGACGGCAAGCCATCAAGAGAATTCACCGCTTGCATGATAGCCTCAGTCTCTTCAAACAGCTATTCAGTGGTGGTGCCAGCTGGTAAGACTCCCGCCGATCTGATAGGTCATCCATATGAAAAAACCGTACAACTCTTTTAAGTGCAAGATCCACGGGGAGGATATCCATTAGTCTCCATTCAGACATCCGTAGAATGTGTCCGCACCCGTTCCGCAATTATCCTGAACGGGCGCAGACCCATTCATTCTCTATGGGGCAGGAATAGATGCAGACAGCACACAGTGTGCTGTCCGCATCCGAATTTTCGGACAGCGGCCCCGAACTTCCGTTCCACGGGTCCGGAAAAAATAGAACATGTCCTATTCTTGTCCGCTATTGCAATAGCGGACAAAAATAGGCAGTTCTATGGGGGTGCCGGCTGGGTGTATTGCAGATCCGCAATACACTACGGACGTGTGAATGGACCCCTAAAGGGGTTCTCCGGGAATTAAGAAAATACTTTAATATTACTTTATTATAAATATATTCTCAAATACCTTTCATTATTTATAATGGCTCATTTTGTCTGGGAAGTAATCATCAGGGGAAACAAAATGGCCACTGTCCCATCAGTTCACACAAAACCTGTCCTGATCACACATGAGGACAAGTTACTTTACAACACTGAGGTAAAGAGTTGCCTCATCCTCCTCTCTACTTGCCTGGGATTATGATCCTGAATACAGATAATCAGAACTTTAGCTGAATCTCTGGGGAATTTAGTTCATGAAGAGACATGAAGTACAGAGAGGACGGACAGGACAGGCTGTGGTAATGGAGACTGTAAACAAGTGCTGCTGCTCATTATCCACACCTCACCCTCCTCTCATGTCTTCTCATCTTCTCCATTCCCAGAGATTCAACTGTATTCAGGATCATGATTCCTGACAATCAGAGCAGAGAGGACTATGGAAGCACTATGGCTCATTGTGGTGAAGTAACTTGTTCTACTGTGTGATTAGGACAGATTTTGTGTGTAATAATAGGACGGTGGCCATTTTATTTCTCCTAATCATTGCTCCCTAGACAAAACAAGCCATTCTAAGTAATAAAAGGTATTTGTGAATATATTTATTATTAAATAATATTTAAGTATTTTAATTTTTTTTTAATTCTTGGAGAACCCCTTTAAAGAGTGTCTACTATTTTTATATTGATGTGCAATCCAAAGGATAGGCCATCAATATCTGATCAGTAATGGTCAGCTGATTGATGATGGTGCAGGGTAAATGACACCTGGTAGTCTGATATTGATGGCCTGTCCTGAGGATAGGCTATCAGTATCAATATAGTGTACATGCCCTTTAGGCTACATGCACACAACCGTATGTGTTCTGCGGTCCGCAAATTGCAGATCCACAAAACAAAAACGGATGACATCAGTATGCCATCCATTTCTCTTTTTTTTTTGTGGATCCATTGTAACAATGCCTAAAACGGACAAGAATAGGACATGTTCTATTTTTTTTGCGGGGCTACGGAATGGACATACTGATGCGGACAGCACACGATGTGCTGTCCACATTTTTTCAGACCCTGTGAAATGAATGGGTCCGCATCCTATTCGCAAAAAAAAAAAAATGAACGGAAACAAACAACGTTCGTGTGCATGTAGCCTTAACCTCTTCAGGACACATGACATACCGGTACAGTATGTTGTCCTGGTACTTAAGGATACATGACGTACCGGTACGTCATGTATAGTTCCAATCACCGCCGCCCGGCGGGCGGTGATCGGAACCCGGTGCCTGCTCAAATCATTGAGCAGGCACCTTAGCTAAATGCGCGGGGGGGGGTCAATTCAGACCTGCGGCCTTTACCTGCGGTTGCGGCGGTGCCATCAAGTCCGCATGCGGCTGTAGGGGGGACCCGATGGCATGGAAGGCAGCGCGATGCCTAAGGAAGGCATCGCGCTGCCTTCCGGTGACGAGACTGTGAGATCCAGCCCCCTGGATCTCACAGGTCGGAAGCTGTATGAGTAATACTCACTGTATTACTCATACAGCCAATGCATTCCAGCACAGAAGTATTGGAATGCATTGTAAATGGGTTAGACCCCCAAAAGTTCAAGTCCCAAAGTGGGACAAAAAATAAAGTGAAAAAATAAAGTTTCCCCCCCCAAAAATTAAAAGTTTCAAGTAAAAATAAACAAAAATGTCATTTTCCCCAAATAAAGTTGAAAAAAAAATTGGGAAAAAGTAGGGGGGGAAAAAAAGTATACATATTAGGTATCGCCGTGTCCGTAGCGACCGGCTCTATAAAAATATCACATGACCTAACCCCTCAGATGAACACCGTAAAAAAATTAAAACTATGCTAAATAAAAAAAAATTTGTCACCTTACATCACAAAAAGTACAACAGCAAGCGATCAAAAAGGCGTTTGCCCACCAAAATAGTACTAATCTAACCGTCACCTCATCCCGCAAAAAATGAGCCCCTACCTGAGACAATCGCCCAAAAAATAAAAAAAACTATGGCTCAGAATATGGAGACACTAAAACATCATTTTTTTTGTTTTAAGAAAGCTGTTATTGTGTAAAATTTACATAAATAAATAAAAAGTATACATATTAGGTATCGCCGCATCTGTATCGACCGGCTCTATAAAAATATCCCATGACCTAACCCCTCATATGAACACCATAAAAAATAAAAACTGTGCTAAATAAACCATTTTTTGTCACCTTACATCACAAAAAGTGTAATAGCAAGCGATCAAAGTCATATGCACCCCAAAATAGTGCCAATCAAACCGTCATCTCATCCCGCAAAAATCATACCCTGCCCAAAAACTGAAAAAATTATGGCTCTCAGACTATTGGAACACTAAAACATGATTTTTTTTTGCTTCAAAAATGAAATTATTGTGTAAAACTTACATAAATAAAAAAAAAGTATACATATTAGGTATCGCAGCGTCCGTAATAACTTGCGCTATAAAAATATCACATGACCTAACCCCTCAGGTGAATACCGTAAAAAAATAAAAATAAAAACGGTGTAAAAAAAGCCATTTTTTGTCACCTTACATCACAAAAAGTGTAATAGCAAGCGATCAAAAAGTCACACGAACCCCAAAATAGTGCCAATAAAACCGTCATCTCATCCCGCAAAAATCATACCCTACCCAAGGTAATCGCCCAAAAACTGAAAAAATTATGGCTCTCAGACTATGGAAACACTAAAACATGATTTTTTTTGTTTCAAAAAAGAAATCATTGTGTAAAACTTACATAAATAAAAAAAAGTATACATATTAGGTATCGCCGCATCCGTGACAACCTGTTCTATAAAAATACCACATGATCTAACCTGTCAGATGAATGTTGTAAATAACAAAAAATAAACTGTGCCAAAACAGCTATTTCTTGTTATCTTGCCTCACAAAAAGTGTATTATAGAGCAACCAAAAATCATATGTGCCCTAAACTAGTACCAACAAAACTACACCCTATCCCGTAGTTTCTAAAATGGGGTCACTTTTTGGGAGTTTCTACTCTAGGGGTGCATCAGGGGGGCTTCAAATGGGACATGGTGTAAAAAAAAAACAGTCCAGCAAAACCTGCCTTCCAAAAACCGTATGGCATTCCTTTCCTTCTGCGCCCTGCCGTGTGCCTGTACAGCAGTTTACGACCACATATGGGGTGTTTCTGTAAACTACAGAATCGGGGCCATAAATATTGAGTTTTGTTTGGCTGTTAACCCTTGCTTTGTAAAAGTAAAAAAAATATTAAAATGGAAAATCTGCCAAAAAAGTAAAATTTTGAAATTGTATCTCTATTTTCCATTAATTCTTGTGGAACACCTAAAGGGTTAACAAAGTTTGTAAAATCAGTTTTGAATACCTTGAAGGGTGTAGTTTCTAGAATGGGGTCATTTTTGGGTGGTTTCTATTATGTAAACCTCGCAAAGTGACTTCAGACCTGAACTGGTCCCTAAAAATTGGGTTTTTGAAAATATCTGAAAAATTTCAAGATTTGCTTCTAAACTTCTAAGCCTTGTAAATAAAATATCATTCCCATAATGATCCAAACATGAAGTAGACATATGGGGAATGTAAAGTAATAATTATTTTTGAGGGATTACTATGTATTATAGAAGTAGAGAAATTGAAACTTGGAACTTTTGGTAAATTTTGTATTTTTTTATAAATAAAAATTATTTATTTTTACTTCATTTTACCAGTGTCATGAAGTACAATATGTGATGAAAAAACATTCTCAGAATGGCCTGGATAAGTCAAAGCGTTTTAAAGTTATCACCACTTAAAGTGACACTGGTCAGATTTGCAAAAAATGGCCTAGTCCTTAAGGTGAAATAGGACTGTGTCCTAAAGGGGTTAAAGGGTTTCTGTCACCCCCAAAACACATTTTTTTTTTTGGGCTTGTTAAAATCCTTATTTAACTACTATTCCCTATATAGGGATCTTACCTTTGTCTGTGGCTTCTTTTCCTTAAAAAAACGATCTTTTAAAATATGCGAATCATTTCACTACCAGCAAGTAGGGCGTCTACTTGCTGGTAGCCGCGGCAAAAAAACGCCCCCTCCTCCTGTTGATTGACAGGGCCAGCGAGCGCTCTCCTCCTCCGGCTGGCCCTGTCATCATTTCAAATCCCGCGCCTGTCTTCATTCGGCGCAGGCGCTCTGAGAGAAAGAGGCTCGCCTCCTCAGCACTCCCTCAGTGCGCCTGCGCCGATGACGTCTTCTCTTTCGGTGACGTCATCGGCGCAGGCGCACTGAGAGAGTGCTGAGGAGGCGAGCCTCCTTCTCTCAGAGCGCCTGCGCCGAATGAAGACAGGCGCGTGTTTGAAATGATGACAGGGCCAGACGTAGGAGGAGATCGCTGCTGGCCCTGTCAATCAACAGGAGGAGAGGACGGTTTTTTGCGGCGGCTACCAGCAAGTAGACGCCCTACTTGCTGGTAGTGAAGTGATTCTCATATTTTAAAAGATCGTTTTTTTAAGGAAAAGAAGCCACAGACAAAGGTAAGATCCCTATATAGGTTATAGTAGTTAAATAAGGATTTTAACAAGCCCAAAAAAAAAAAAAGTGTTTTGGGGGTGACAGAAGCCCTTTAAGCTAGCTCTCAGTAAAGTGTGCTCAGGCTAAAAGTTCAGATTTTGTTCAGCATTGTCTACTCATGTAATCATGCACATGCCTGTAACCTGCATACACCCTGATATAAATAATTCAGTACTTATCCACGCCCTTCAGTAGAGGAGTTTTGAATGGTTTTATCTGGTATTATAAAGGTGCTTATTGCTTTTTCCTGGGAGTTTAGTCTATTACTAAACTGCATGAACTGCTCTAGACATTGCACAATCGTACAATGATGAAACCCAGTGGTGTCACAAGTAACCGTAACTCCACCAAGACCACCTTCAGCAGTAAGTTTAGAACATGAACTATTTTGCTTTCCTTTTTAGAGTGGTTGCAAACAAAAGTTTATTTTCATTTATTTATTTTTTAAGCAAAAATGCTTTGACCAGATTTTGCATGTTGGCCTATAGGAAACTATAAAATGTCCTACAAATACTGCAGTTTTGTAGTCACATTTTAAAGGGCATCCATCAGGAGATTTGTACCTAAAAAATTGGCTGACCTGTTACATGTGCACTTGGCAGCTGCAGGCATCTGTGTTGGTCCCATGTTGATAGGTGCCTGCATTGCTGAGAAAAATGATGTGTTAATATATGCAAATGAGTGGGTTGGGTGGCACATTTAACACTATTTGATCAGTCTAATATGCCCAAATGTGGTGACAGACTCCCTTTAATGACCAGGCCACTTTTTACACTTCTGCACTACACTACTTTCACCGTTTATTGCTCGGTCATGCAACTTACCACCCAAATGAATTTTACCTCCTTTTCTTCTCACTAATAGAGCTTTCATTTGGTGGTATTTCATTGCTGCTGACATTTTTACTTTTTTTGTTATTAATCGAAATTTAACGATTTTTTGGTCTGTGGCTGCCAAAAAAAAAAAAAAGGAGGGGAAAGGCGTCTGCCAGTACATAGGAGCTCCGCCCCCCAACATCCATACCCACTTAGCTCGTATGCCCTGGCAAACCAGATTTCTCTATTCACATCAATCGATGTGAATGAATAAATCATTGCCGGGATTTTTTTTTATATACAAAGTGTTTGCCAAAGCATATGAGCACCGCTGCCTCCTCAGCTCATATGCCTCGGCAAACGTATCTTTTACTGCAGAGGAGAAATCTCGTCTTGCAGCGCCGCATACACCGACTTGCGTGTAATCTGACAGCAGCGCAATGCTTCTGTCCGAATGCACATCAGTGCTGCAGCTAGTCGATCGGTTGGTCCACCTGGAAGGTAAAAAAAACAAAAGAAAAAAGAAAAAACCAGGCCGCAACGCAATAAATTTATTAACTTTATAATAAAATTTGAACGGAACATATAAACTTTATTTAACTTTTTGAACTGAACGTTAACTTTTTTGCTTACCGGTGATTTTTTTTTTTTTTTACCTTTATAGGACAAACCTCTCCTTCCCCATGGGACAATGTGCAAAGCGCAAATCGCCCAAAGATGTGGCGAAGTACATTATGCACTTTATCCCAGGTGAAAGGAGAGGTTTGCAGCAGCTGTGAGTGAAAGGGCCCTAATAGCCCTGTGTGCCTGTCCTGTGAGATGCAATCCCTATGCTAAGTGTACCTGTGTGTGGTACTTCCGGAAACACTCTCCAAAGCATAGGGCAGGGTGGTCAGGGCAGTCAGGACAGAAATAGCGGGTGTCATGCCTTATTCCACTCCTGCTACAGACACAACATTTTTTTTGGGGTGGCGGTCGGTTTGAGGTACCAGCAACGACACTGGGGAAATGTCGCTCGTGTAGACGGCTCACTACACTGGTGGTTGGGGCCACGGAACCTCCTGGATACAGGAGGTTCGCGATGATCTCTTCCTGAAATTTGAGGAAGGCTCCCGTTCTCCCAGCCTTACTGTAGAGAACAAAACTATTATATGCAGCCAATTGAATCAAATATACAGACACCTTCTTATACCAGCATCTGGTGCGTCGGGAAACTAAATAGGGAGCCAACATCTGGTCATTGAAGTCCACCCCTCCCATGAGCGCATTATAGTCGTGGACACAGAGGGGCTTTTCAATGACACTGGTTGCCCGTTCAATTTGGATTGTCGTGTCTGCGTGAATGGAGGAGAGAATGTAAATGTCACGCTTGTCTCTCCATTTCACCGCGAGCAGTTCTTCGTTACACAAGGCAGCCCTCTCCCCCCTTGCAAGACAGGTGGTAACGAGCCGTTGGTGGAAGCCCCGGCGACTAGGTCGCGCGGTGCCACAGCAGCCAATCTGTTCTAGGAACAAATGCCTGAAGAGGGGCACACTTGTGTAAAAATTGTCCACATAAAGATGGTACCCCTTGCCAAATAAGGGTGACACCAAGTCCCAGACTGTCTTCCCACTGCTCCCCAGGTAGTCAGGGCAACCGACCGGCTCCAGGGTCTGATCTTTTCCCTCATAGATCCAAAATTTGTGGGTATAGCCTGTGGCCCTTTCACAGAGCTTATACAATTTGACCCCATACCGGGCGCGCTTGCTTGGGATGTATTGTTTGAAGCCAAGGCACCCGGTAAAATGTATTAGGGACTCGTCTACGCAGATGTTTTGCTCAGGGGTATACAAATCTGCAAATTTCTGGTTGAAGTGGTCTATGAGGGGCCGAATTTTGTGGAGCCGGTCAAAAGCTGGGTGGCATCTGGGACGGGAGGTGGTGTTGTCGCTAAAGTGCAGGAAACGCAGGATGGTCTCAAAACGTGTCCTGGACATAGCAGCAGAGAACATGGGCATGTGATGAATTGGGTTCGTGGACCAATAAGACCGCAATTCATGCTTTTTGGTTAGACCCATGTTCAGGAGAAAGCCCAGAAAATTTTTAAATTCGGAAACTTGGACGGGTTTCCACCGGAAAGACTGGGCATAAGAGCTTCCCGGGTTGGCGGCTATAAATTGAGTGGCATACCGATTTGTTTCTGCCACGACTAAGTCCAAGAGCTCCGCAGTCAAGAACAGCTCAAAAAATCCCAGGGCCGAACCGATCTGAGCTGTCTCAACCCAAACTCCAGACTGGGCGGTGAAAGGGGGAACTACAGGTGTGGCTGAAGTTGGTGACTGCCAATCAGGGTTTGCCAGCACCTCAGGGACTCTAGGGGCTCTACGGGCCTGTCTGTGCGGTGGCTGTGACGGGGTAACTATTGCACGTGCCACCGTACCAGCTTCAACTGCCCTTCTGGTGCTTGCCACTTCACCATGTTGTACGGCAGTGCTGGTACTAGGTCCAGGATGGGCTGCGCTGCTGGTGTATGCCTCATCACGTAATCCGACAGCGCCAGCCCCACTCTGCTGCCCTTGAAGCGGATCCTGCGCAACCTGTGGTCTAGCGACACGGGGTCAGGTACGCCTGGTGCTATCAGGGACCTCAACCTCCTCGTCCGAACTTTGGGTCAGACTGCCACTGCTTTCTACAGGTTCATATTCTGACCCGCTAGATTCGTCAGATGAGGGTTCCCATTCCTCATCCGACTGGGTCAGAAGCCTGTAGGCCTCTTCAGAAGAATACCCCCTGTTTGACATTTGGACTACTAAATTTAGGGGTATTCCCTGAGACTACCCAAGAAAAAAAGCAAGCCTGTCTTACAAATGGGAGGCTAGTGAAGTACCGGAGGCCGCTGCGATTGATAAAAAATATCAAAACTGATTTTTTTATCGCCGCAGCGCTTGTAAAGTGATTGTGCAGTGATCAAGAAACAAAAAAATTTTTGTCACTGCGGCGGGGCGGGAGTGGGTGAACGCACGTGTGGGCGACCGATCAGGCCTGATTGGGCAAACACTGCGTTTTGGGTGGAGGGCGAGCTAAGGGGACACTAATACTATTATAGATCTGACTGTGATCAGTTTTAATCACTTACAGATACTATAAAAGTACAAATGCTGATTAGCGATACGCTAATCAGCGAATAAGTGACTGCGGTGCGGTGGGCTGGGCGCTAAACGATCGCTAACTACCTAACCAAGGGACCTAAACTATCCTAAAACTGTAAGTCAATACCAGTGGAAAAAAAAATGTGACAGTTTACACTGATCACTTTTTTCCCTTTCACTAGGTGATTGACAGGGGCAATCAAGGGGTGATCAAGGAGTTATTTGGGGTGATGGAGGGTGATCTGAGGGCTAAGTGTGGTGTTGTTGGGTACTCACTGTGATGTCTGCTCCTCTGCTGGAACCAACCGACGAAAAGGACCAGCAAAGGGGCACAGAAGCCATTTAACACATTATATTTATAAATATAATGTGTTAGATGGCTTCTGATTCGTTTTTTTGAAAATCATCAACCTGTCAGCGACGATCATTGGCTGGCAGGTTGATGACGAACTTGTCTTTTAAATTTTGCCGGTCCACGATGCGCATGCGCGGGCCGGCTTTGCCCGAAATCTCGCGTCTCGCGAGAGGACGCATCGGCGCGTCCACCCAGAGTAACAGGACCGCCGCAAAGACGCAATCCTGCGTGCGGCGGTCCTGAGGAGGTTAAGCACCATCAGCGCTATCTTGCCGGTGATCTTGAAGTCAAGGGTGCAGCGGCTTCCTTGCTTCAAGTCAAGGTAAGCACGCCCCCCCAAACCGTGCCCTCTTTTGTTAGATTGACAGCCTGCAGTGCAGCTGGGATTGCATAAATCTCGCGCATGCGCAGTGCGCCGCTGGAACCCGGCTAACAGCGGCAGCCGTAGACCGGATTGCACCTTACCAAGGAGCGCACCGCATATGTGCGAGATTTATGCAATCCCAGCCGCACTGCAGGCTGTCAATCTAACAAAAGAGGGGACGGTTAGGGGGCGTGCTTACCTTGACTTGAAGCAAGGAAGCCGCTGCCCCCTTGACTTCAAGCTGACCGGCAAGATAGCGCTGATGGTGCTTAAATCATCGTTTTTTGAACCTATGGAGCATCAGACTAACCGATCAAACATATGATTATTAACAGACTGGGGGCTACAATGAGGTAATGCTGGAGGTTTTATATGCGTTTTTTAGGTGACAGGTTCCCTTTAAGACAGTTTTGTGGTGTTATTTTTTTGGCCCTCCAAATCAGAGTATGCTCTGTGTGTGGTGTTTTTTTTCAATCACATACCCATTGACTGAAAAATATCAGTATAAAACTTTGTGTGATTTAAAAAACTCCAAAAAATGCCAAAAACAGACTTGAGAAATGTGTGCAGAAATAAGGGCTCATGCACACTGCAATTTTTTAGTCTGCATTATTTGCAGACCCATTCATCTCAATGGGGCCGCAAAAGATGCAGACAGCACATCCATGTGCTGTCCGTATCCGTAGGTCTGTTCCACGGCCCTGCAAAAAAAAAATAGAACGACCTATTCTTGTCCGTTTCGTGGACAAGGATAGGACATTTCTGTAGGAGAAAAAAACATGGCGGCAAGCACTCTGTATCCGTGTTTTGCGGATCCGCAATTTGCCGACCGCATAAACACATACGGTCGTGTGCATGAGCCCTAATGTTGTACCAGTTTGTAAAAATCTCACTTCCATGTTGCAGAAACATTCCACCAACTGACCGATTGCAGATTTTGAGAAGAGCAGCATATCAATTTCTGATGCGGGATTGTCCCAGATTTTCACTTTAAAGTCAAGGGGGAAATCGCCAATAATTGTACATTTTGCTGTAAATTAAAATAAAAAAAAACTAATACTCCCCTCCCCCTGTGCTTCTGTAAGGCAATTTGGACTCTTTGCTTGAATTAAGTCTTATCTGGTACCAGGAGAATGAATCTGATTGAACACTAAAACACGTGTTTTGTTCCAATCCACTCTGTTTATTCATTGCTTGCAAACACTTAATATAGGGGAGGATTGACCTCCCATTACATCCAATCATATGTTAGCATTTGTCTTAACCTATGGCATGAATACACATGAGCTCTGCATTTACAGAATAGATGACTCATAGTAACAACAGTTAATCATTCAGGTATAAACACGTGGGCTAGTATGCTTTGAGTGAGAATGACCTTGTAAAGTAAGGCTGTTTAAACAAAGGCATGTATGCCTCTTCTAAACTGGTCTCAAATTCTACAGAGGGGGAAAGGGAGAAGGGGGATCTTGGAACAGTGCACTGGCCAGATGTAATCGTAATATACGTTGCTGAAAAAGACAAAATGGAGTTACTTATACCCCATTAATCCCCTCTTTAGAACCTTATATATATACCTTATACTATATGGTTCTTTCTCTGTTCTCCCTTGGTTTGCTTGTAAGCCTTTAGGTATTCCATATACCCTTCAGGAGTATAATCCTCAGGCTTTGTTGGGGTTGTGTTTACCTCTTTTACCTCTACCGGAGTATAGAGGAATGTTGAGTGTACCCCTCTTTCGGCCACATTTTTACATATGGTAAGAAGGGAGAGCACACACTGTAGACAATGGCAGAGACACACTATTGCAGCGACCACGGCGAGTGCCACTCCTAAAACATACCTTATTTGACCAAAGTCAGGTATCCAGCCAAAAAGCCAGTCCCCACCAACCTTGGTCAACATCTTGTTTTATATGTTTAATCATCTCTTCTAGTTGGCCTATTTTATCTTTTATTCCACGGGAGTGATCTGATAAATTGAAACAACACATCCCTGCGAACGCTGAGCATCCTACACCATGTTGGAGCAATAAATAGTCAATAGTTGCCCTATTCTGCAAGATAGCCTTTTTATATGATTGTATATCCAGCAGCATATCTTGCAGCATTGCACTAGTGACATTTATTTGTTTTACCATAAAACAGGCAAGTTTTGATATTGTCCTGTGGTTATACAGTATATGGCCAACCCTGGTACCCCTATCAAAGACATCCCTAAACTCATGTATTCTGATCTAGAGAGGAGATTCACATTATAGTCACAATTTTCTGGTAGCCGTAGGGAAGTGTCTCTCGTGTGTCGTGTCTGCATTGCTGGGACTAGTGGTATCATTTCTAATGTCAACCTAGCTATTGTGCAGGGTCCCTCTGTAATATTGGCCGGTATATATGTGTGACTAGTATTTCCACAGACCATTACCCATCCTGTTGGCAGAGGTACATGTTTGTCTAGGGATGGTACTGTTTTAGTAATGTTACATTGCATATTCTTTCCTGATGCTATCTTTTTACAACTATCTAGATCTCTATCACAAATATTTGGCTTAGTCTTGTTCTGCATTTTTGCTTGTATGCAGGGAGGCAATAGTGTCTCATCACAGGTGAAATTATAACATATTTCTGCTGCTATAACAAGACCTGTAATTATTTCTATCATGTTACTTTGCAGAGTCTCATACAGGGAGTGCAGAATTATTAGGCAAGTTGTATTTTTGAGGATTAATTTTATTATTGAACAACAACCATGTTCTCAATGAACCCAAAAAACTCATTAATATCAAAGCTGAATATTTTTGGAAGTAGTTTTTAGTTTGTTTTTAGTTTTAGCTATTTTAGGGGGATATCTGTGTGTGCAGGTGACTATTACTGTGCATAATTATTAGGCAACTTAACAAAAAACAAATATATACCCATTTCAATTATTTATTTTTACCAGTGAAACCAATATAACATCTCAACATTCACAAATATACATTTCTGACATTCAAAAACAAAACAAAAACAAATCAGTGACCAATATAGCCACCTTTCTTTGCAAGGACACTCAAAAGCCTGCCATCCATGGATTCTGTCAGTGTTTTGATCTGTTCACCATCAACATTGCGTGCAGCAGCAACCACAGCCTCCCAGACACTGTTCAGAGAGGTGTACTGTTTTCCCTCCTTGTAAATCTCACATTTGATGATGGACCACAGGTTCTCAATGGGGTTCAGATCAGGTGAACAAGGAGGCCATGTCATTAGATTTTCTTCTTTTATACCCTTTCTTGCCAGCCACGCTGTGGAGTACTTGGACGCGTGTGATGGAGCATTGTCCTGCATGAAAATCATGTTTTTCTTGAAGGATGCAGACTTCTTCCTGTACCACTGCTTGAAGAAGGTGTCTTCCAGAAACTGGCAGTAGGACTGGGAGTTGAGCTTGACTCCATCCTCAACCCGAAAAGGCCCCACAAGCTCATCTTTGATGATACCAGCCCAAACCAGTACTCCACCTCCACCTTGCTGGCGTCTGAGTCGGACTGGAGCTCTCTGCCCTTTACCAATCCAGCCACGGGCCCATCCATCTGGCCCATCAAGACTCACTCTCATTTCATCAGTCCATAAAACCTTAGAAAAATCAGTCTTGAGATATTTCTTGGCCCAGTCTTGACGTTTCAGCTTGTGTGTCTTGTTCAGTGGTGGTCGTCTTTCAGCCTTTCTTACCTTGGCCATGTCTGTGAGTTTTGCACACCTTGTGCTTTTGGGCACTCCAGTGATGTTGCAGCTCTGAAATATGGCCAAACTGGTGGCAAGTGGCATCTTGGCAGCTGCACGCTTGACTTTTCTCAGTTCATGGGCAGTTATTTTGCGCCTTGGTTTTTCCACACGCTTCTTGCGACCCTGTTGACTATTTTGAATGAAACGCTTGATTGTTCGATGATCACGCTTCAGAAGCTTTGCAATTTTAAGAGTGCTGCATCCCTCTGCAAGATATCTCACTATTTTTGACTTTTCTGAGCCTGTCAAGTCCTTCTTTTGACCCATTTTGCCAAAGGAAAGGAAGTTGCCTAATAATTATGCACACCTAATATAGGGTGTTGATGTCATTAGACCACACCCCTTCTCATTACAGAGATGCACATCACCTAATATGCTTAATTGGTAGTAGGCTTTCGAGCCTATACAGCTTGGAGTAAGACAACATGCATAAAGAGGATGATGTGGTCAAAATACTCATTTGCCTAATAATTCTGCACGCAGTGTATGTAGGACAGTCATAACAAGCATGATAAGGATTTACATATCCATATTTAACATCATGATCCTCCAAATCTGTGTCATTCCATTGGGAACGTAGGAGCCCCGTCCATACATCTACTGGGGTGGGGACTGCTACCAGACATGTCTCCAAAATGTTAGATGCAGATAAAGTGGTTCGGAGACAGAAATCAGTTAAGTTCAGAGTTTTGGCCAGGTACAGCCATAAGTTCTCCTTTGTCTTCCACAGATTGTCTTCCCCTCTGCATTCCATTTTCAGGTATGTCTGTCTGTTCCACAGCCGTGGGACAGTAAGTAGGAGACACAAAATTACAATTATTAAGGCACTGCATCTCAGCCATCTCGAGGAATTTCCCGACTGCGTCATCTCGTTGGGGGTCAAGGCTGTCTGCCTCCGTTAGTACCCCTTCTGTATCTTCTTTGAGGTCAAGGCTGTCTGCCTCCGTTGGTACCGCCGGGCCTCGTTGGAGGTCAGGGCTGTCTGCCCGCGTTAGTACCTCCTGTCCTTCTTCAAGGCCAAGGCTGTCTGCCTCCGTTCCTGCCTCCTCTCTTTCTCTCACAAGCTTCACTCGGGTGGCGTGGATCCAAATTGGAGATTGTTCAGTCAGCACAGCTGTTCTGGTTACTACAACCACGGTAGTAGGTGGGCCATATACGAAATCACCTTGAGCTCTTCCTTTCTTCAGTGTTTCGACCACCACCTCATCCCCCACCCTGTATGGGTGGGTGGGTTCCTGGGGAAGAGAGGGAGACTTACAAGCAACTTTTTTTTTTTCTCAGTTTTGTTAAGTACCTGTATCAATTTGGTGACATAGTCTTCCCTTATTAAATCAAGGTCTCCTTCCTACACTATCATTGGGCCCAGGGGGTGGGAAAAGGCCTCCCCATGAGTATCTCAATGCTGTTTATGTCCTACTCTGTGGAAATGTGCTATTTAAGATGGAAGCACTATGTTGGGGAATGCATAGCTTCCCCTCTTTGCAGACTAATCCTGTCTTAGGATTTTTTCTGCAATACTGGATAACACCAGTCTTACTGTTCATGTTCAGTGGCATACCACTGAAGATCAGTAAGCATTTGCAACATATCAGGGGTTGGAGGTGCCAGAGATGACATCTCCCAATGGTTACACAAACCTGTGAGGTTGCATTTGGCCACTCATTTCGCCACCTTATATGCCAGCGCATTGCCCTGTGAGACATGATCCTTACCATCTGCTGCCGTGAATCCTCTCCTCTGCAAAATCATACCATGGTCCCACACTACCCCATGTGTGTACCTACTCTCAGTATAAATGGTGACAGGTCTATCAGTATGTAGAATACATGCCCTAGTGAGTGCAATGAGCTCAGCTGCCTGCTGTGTTGAGTGTGGATGTTCTTGAGTAGGCCTACAACATCATGAGTGGTGTGCAAAATGGTGTAATGTCACATTATGAAAGTAGTTGCCAACTCTACCATCATAGCACAGGCTGCAAGAGAACACAGACATGCCGGCATCCCTTGAACAGGGGTGGGCATTACCTTTGAGAAAAAATACACAAGAACGCAACTTGCCTCCGTTTTCTTGTATCCGTACACCCGCCATGGTTTTACAATTTTGGCGTGCAAACATGTGGAAGGGCATATTCTAGTCAGGGAGGCCCAGCCCTGGACTCGACATGAGTAAACATTTCAGATAATCAAGTGCATTGTACATTTTCAGAAGACCCATTTAATCAAATCTGGATTTTCGTCCAGAGCGGCTTGTCTCAAAACATTGTCATAATAGGAGCAATCAGGAATCCATTGTCTACAGTAGTTTATCATCCCAAGGAAAGATAACATTTCTTTCTTGGTGTGCGGGGTGACCAGACCCGCAATAGACTGGACTCTTTCTGCGCTGATTATCCTTTCACCTTTTGTGAGGACAAAGCCCAAGTATTCAACCTGCATTTTACACCATTGCATTTTCTTAAGTGCCACTTTGTGACCACATCCTGACAATCATTATAACAGTGATAAACCATCCTGAATGCTGGCCTCCGCTGACATGCTACACAGTAACAAATCATTGACATATTGCAGCAGCACAGAACCTTGGGGGGGGGGGGGGTACCATGGTTTTAACGTGGCTTGGAGGACTATGCTGTACACTACAGGTGAATCAGCATATCCCTGGGGCATTTCTGCACCAGGACAGTTGACGTCTGTCAAAGGAAAAAGCAAAAAGTAGTCTGGTTATCTTATCAACTGGGATAGAAAAGAATGCATTTTTCAGATCTATCACACTGAACCAAACATTCTGCTGGAATGGCAGGTAATAATTAAGTGACATCAGGTACAACAGGGGCTATAGGCACAATGATGTTGTTAATGGCCCTTAAATCCTGTACAAAGCGGGCAGTACCATCTGCCTTTGTCACTGGATTCACGGGCGTGCTGTAGGGTGAAATCACCTCTTCCAGGATTCCCTTTTGTAGGAATTCTTCTATCATTGGCCTAAGTCCATCAAGTTTCTCTTTTGACAGCGGGTATTGTTTCTGGAACACAGATGACACCTGGTTTCACAGTAGCTTTGTAAGGTGTGCAATCTATGAATCCTGTGTCATATTCATTTGAAGACCATAATGCAGGGTTAATGTTGTTAAGTTCTGGGTGGTCCTGTATGTTTGCAAGAATCAGTGGCACTGGTGTAGAGATTGGAATGAGATCTGAGTGTACTCTTATGTCCTGATTCTTTGCTGATACCTGCAAGTCAAGCTTAATGAACAAATCTCTCCCTAACAGGCTGACTGGGCAGTCTAGTATAATGCTAAATACATGATCTGTGATGTATTCCCTGTCCATGGTCTCGAGTGGTAGTGAGTCAGTTTTGAAAGGTTTTGTCAAAACCCCATTAATTCACATAGAAGGCTCAGATTCTCTTTCCTCCCACTCTTTAGTCATCTAAGTCCACCCCTTTTAGTCGGACGCTGTGGTCCTCCTTCTGTCTGTCATTAGTGTCCCAGCTGCCCATAAGAACAGAGCTCTGATGTTAAGCACAACACTTAACATGTAACACATAACTCCAAACATTGAAACAAACAGATCTGACAATACAGGCATGAACACACAAAAGGCCCATAAGAAACTTTTCATTGACTTCAATAAAAAAAATGTACAGCTTGATCAATGCTGTTGGCACCAATAAAAACCAAAAACTTCCAAAAAAATAAAAATAAAATTCTCAATGCGCATATTATATGAAAACAAATACCGTATTCCATACGGATTCACATTTTCATGTATTCATTTTCACAAACAGCTCATAACCTCGCCCTCATACATAAAAACTGAATTGCACACACAGCTCTGCTAAAAACATCTCTCAGTCTTCTTACATTTTCAACTCCACTACAACTCAGAGCCACACCCATTCACATTCCACTGAATCATGTATCTTCCAACCCAGTCAAACAATTTCTTTGTTACATTCCAAAACTTGTAGCACAGACAAACACAGCTTTCCTGGAAACAGATATCCACACCACACCCAGAATTGCTAATGGTCTGTCACTGTTTGTGCTGCTTTTTCCAATATCTTCTGGTCTTCACTCTGTGATTAATTAACTCTTATAAGAAGACAATATACATGTTATAATCATACAGTAATTTTGTGAAACCCATATCATCTTATATACCATGTGGTCTTAGTTTAGTGTTGCACACATCCTCACTTACTCTATATAATTCCCTGCCCCCTCTTCCCTGTGTCACTGCGTTTCTCTTATCTCAGGAATGTTCCTCAACTCTTACAGATACTGCACCAGACAATACTGTGTTTTCTCGCACTAGGTACAATACTTATCCATTAACTGGCCAGGCTATGGGTCTTCTCTATTTCCTTATTTAAACACACACATATCATTAGGGTAACAGACCTTAACCAGTTCATTTCTGAACATTTAACACAAGCCCTTTCTGATTGCAGACACTGGGGCACTTTTTTCCTTGCCATCAATTAACTTCCTGACACTGCTCTGTTTTCTCACTCACCAGAGCCCCCCCTTCACCAACACAGGAGTTCTGATGTACACAGTCTGTAAGCTCTAACTTCACAGATTCTTACAGATTTTCATCCCTGTTGCCAGCCGGGCATAACATTCTGTTTCACATTTTAACTAGGGATGTCCCGATACCATTTTTTTAAGACTGAGTACGAGTACCGATACTTTTATTTAAGTACTCACCGATACCAATTACTGATACTAATTTTAACAATAAAATACACACACATGTATTTTCTGACCACTGACCAACCAAAAGGCCCAAAAACAGAACTATAACATTCCAAGGAGACGTTATACTGTATGGGGGGCAGCCACAAGGGGACGTTATACTGTATGGGGGCAGCCACAAGGGGACGTTATACTGTATGGGGGCAGCCACAAGGGGACGTTATACTGTATGGGGGCAGCCACAAGGAGACGTTATACTGTATGGGGGGCAGCCACAAGGAGACATTATACTGTATGGGGGGCAGCTACAAGGAGACGTTATACTGTATGGGGGGCAGCCACAAGGAGACATTATACTGTATGGGGGCAGCCACAAGGAGACGTTATACTGTATGGGGGCAGCCACAAGGAGACATTATACTGTATGGGGGCAGCCACAAGGAGACATTATACTGTATGGGGGGCAGCCACAAGGAGACGTTATACTGTATGGGGGCAGCCACAAGGAGAGGTTATACTATATGGGGGCAGCTACAAGGAGACGTTATACTGTATGGGGGGCAGCCACAAGGAGACGTTATACTGTATGGGGGGCAGCCACAAGGAGACGTTACACTGTATGGGGGCAGCCACAAGGAGTCGGCTCTCAAGTGAACCGAAGGTCAGGAGGGACTCGCTCCTGGCAAACACAGCTCTGCTGCAGTGAATGCAGTGGAGCAGACTGTGATGTAATTACAATGTATAGTTATTGCAGGGACTCAGAGAATCGTCTGAGAGTTTATTAGTTAAAAGAATCGAATGAGTCAGAGACTGTGTCACCGAGTCCCTACCAGACTTCCTGCTCTGCTACATGCACCCTGTACACACACAGCTCCACTACATGCTATGCTAATAATGCCCCCCCTCCCCCCCGGACGGACTTACAGGGAGCCGCAGAGCAGGAAGCCTGGCAGGGACTCGGTGACAGTCTCTGACTCATAACTAATAAACTCTCAGACGATTCTCTGAGTCCTTGCACGACTCCCCCTGTGCTGTGGGTCAGTGCTAGTTCCCTCTGATTGGTTGGAGGGCGGGGAGGGGCTAGCTTCCACTGTAGGCTCCTATTACACTGCCTGATGCTGCCTCTGAAGCTGTATCAGCTGTGCGAGATGCAGGGGCAGGCCGCGGACGGACACAGACACATTTAGAAGCGGCGCACAGGTATCGGCAGTGGTATCGGGGACATTTGCACGAGTACATGTACTCGTGCAAATGTCCGGTATCGGGACATCCCTAATTTTAACTGTCAATTCTCACATCCTGCCAAATTGTCTACCCATGGGTTAACTAGGAAGTAATTTGTGGGACTAGACCGTGCAACATAAAGTTTACATGTTGGCATTGATGGAAACAGAATGATTTCACAGTGGGATGTGACCGTACACTTACCACCCGGTCAACATCTCACACAGACAGATAATCTTATCACTTCTAAAATACTTATACTATATATACATAAGAGTTAATCCAAGCTTGTAATCTTCTGTTCCCTGAACAGGATTTCTTCATAGTGCACTATATTTATATCTAGTGATATGGACTCCCAGAGTCTCTTATAATCATCTTTCTTGGCTCCCTGAGCCTTGATCTGTCCCCTGGACACAAAAACCTACCGAAGTCTTAAGTAAATGGTTCAACTTACTTGGGTCGAGACGTGGTCAGTGCCCACGGATCCGAGGGAGGACAAGAATTGATGTCTTTCACAGCAGACTCGAGGATGACCCTCTCGATCCCGGACCTGAGCCCCCAAAGCTGTAAGGCAATCTGGACTCTTCGCCTATATGGTGTCCCTGACACCAGACTTTTCGGCGGCAAGCTTGAATTAAGTCTTATCTGGTACCAGGAGAATGAATCAGATTGAACACTAAAACACGTGTCTTGTTCCAATCCACTCTGTTTATTCATTGCTTGCAAACACTTAATATAGGGGAGGATTGACCTCCCATTACATCCAACCATGTTAGCATTTGTCTTAACCTATGGCATGAATACATATGAGCTCTGCATTTACAGAATAGATGACTCATAGTAACAACAGTTAATCATTCAGGTATAAACACGTGGGCTAGTATGCTTTGAGTGAGAATGACCTTGTAAAGTAAGGCTGTTTAAACAAAGGCATGTATGCCTCTTCTAAACTGGTCTCAAATTCTACAGAGGGGGGAAGGGAGAAGGGGGATCTTGGAACAGTTGTCACGGCCATGGCCATGACCGTGACTCCTTAACCGCATGCGGTTGCCTGCGGTTTGTTTTTGGTTGTTTCAACCACAGATGAGGGCTGCTTGTGTGTTGCCTCACTTGTGGTTGCCGCGGGCAACAAGTGGTGGGAGATTGTCGCAGATTGCAGCCTGAGCTGGTGCTAGGCAGCTTGCGGCATCTTCATGCGGTTACACCTAGCTACCGCTTTGTTAGGTGTGTGTGTATGTATGTATGGTGTGCACTGTGTTTATCTTATGTGTGCACTGAGACCTTTCCCGTCACTGTGGCTGCTCGCAGCAACGTTTTGTATAGTGTGTACATGTGGTGGCAGTGTCCCGGCCTTCGGGCTGACTCCCAGGACATGGTAGCCACCCATGTCGTTGCTTGCGGCAACAGCCAGTGTGACTTTCGTTTTGACACTTTCCCTTTAAGTTGGTGTTTTCCCTTTCCTGTGATGCTGGAAGGGTTAACTCCCTTCCCAGTGTGTGTGATGTCACTGGGTGTGTCTGACCGTTGGGTGTGGCCTCTTTGGCCTATATAGCCTTGGTGTTTGGCATGGCTCAGTAGGTTGCTTTAGCCATGCTTAGCTGGAGCAGCCTCCTGTGTTTACCAACTGCCAGTGAGAGCCACCCTTGTGGTTCATAAATATAATGTCACATTAAGTTTATGTTCATCTTTATGTCTGATGTCTATGTGATGGTCTGTTGGGATTTTCCTATGTTGTTTAGTGCAGCTTATGGATCTGGATTCCTGTTTGCACAGGGATCCAGTCAGCAAGGCTGTGGCAGGTAGGTTGAACTCGGATAGTTCACCTGCCATATCCGTAAGTCTGTTTGTGTTACCCTTTTCCCTGCAGCTTGGCCAGTGAGACCCCTGTTCCTCCGTGTCCAGTAGGAACAGGCCGTCTTACCTTGACTCCTAGTCCAGGGACCGGTCGGAGAGTGAGTTAGGGAACCGAGGTTCCGGAGCATGGGTCCTCCTACCTTAAAGGTCAGCCCATGCAGCTAGGAGTTAGGGTCAGGTTAGGGACGCTTTAGGAGGTGACCTGCTCCCTAATCCTGTTGTCCTGGCCGAGCAGCCATAACATCATCTGGCATCGCCCGGCTGAGGATTTCCCCCATCCTCAGCCGTGACAACAGTGCACTGGCCAGATGTAATCGTAATACACGTTGCTGAAAAAGACAAAATGGAGTTACTTATACCCCATCAGCTTCCTCGCCCAGTGCCATGCAAGTCACTGTATGACCCGGCCTCTTGTGATAACATCTCTTTCCACGTGCCCACTGCAACCAATCACTAGCTTGTGGGGCCGAATGACTGAGGTGTAAGGAGAGGTGATTTTTTTTTTTTTCTCTCTCTCGATCTTTTCCGTAGCAATACTGCAACATGTGCCTGAGGCCTTAGAGAAGCAGCGCAGATTATAGAAATTCCATTAACAAGCCACAGGAAATGGAAAGCTGGCCATATACACAGACCAAGCACACATTTGTGTCCTGAACGGGGAGAAACCTGCTACCAGACACCTCTGGCACTTACTTATTTCCCCAAGAACAAAAGAACTGGGCAGTTGGGTGGTCAGACGCTTCGGCTTAAGCCTCATGCACACGTCCGTGAAACACGGACCCTGTGATACCGGCCTGGATTTCTTCTGAGTGCAGGAGCGCACGGCGTCATTGGTTGCTATGACGCTGTGAGCTTCCTGCTGCCGCAGTACAGTAAAACACTGGTATACCAGTGTATTACTGTACTGCGGCGGCAGCAGGAAGCGCACGGCAGCATAGCAACCAATGACGCCGTGCGCTCCTGCACTCAGAAGAAATCCAGGCCGGTATCACACGGTCCGTGTTTCACGGATGTGTGCCTGAGGCTTTACAGTTATCGAATGTGTATGACCAGCTTTAGAAAAACAAAGGGGAGATTTACCAAGACCAGTATTTCTTACCCCGGTCTTGACATCCTCTTATGGTGGTAAACTGGCTAAAGGGGTTCTCTGGGAATTAAGAAAATGAAAATACGTAAATATTATAAATATATTCCCAAATACCTTTCATTAGTTATAATGGCTAGTTTTGTCTGAGGAGCAATGATTAGGAGAAACAAAATGGCTGCTGTCTTATTAGTACACACAAAACCTGTCCTGATCACACAGCAGGACAAGAGGTAAACACAACACTGAGCTAAAGATTTGCCTCAGCCTCCTCTACTTGTTAGAGATTATGATCCTGCATACAGTTTAATATAATATTTAGCTGAATCTTTGTGGGAATGGCGTTCAGGAGGAGACATGAAGTACAAAGAGGACAGACAGGACAGACTGTGATAATGTGTTGCTGTGGTAATGGAGACTACATACAAGTGCTGCTCATTGAAGTTATTACTTTGTGAAGTCTCGCGAGACTTCACATAATAACTTCAGAAACTGATTTATACTGTAAAAAAAAACATTTCCCGAACTCTGGTTCGGTTACAAGGTACCACTTTGGAACCGAACCAGAGTTCGGGAAATGTTTTTTTACAGTATAAATAAATTTCTATTATGCGAAGTCTCGCAAGACTTTGCGAACTAATAACTTCGGCTTATCGGAGCCAATACATTCTAATACTGTATGGAGTTCTCATTCTGTACAGTACTTAAATTAAGTTTCATGCGAATCGACTTCGGATGTTTCATCCGAAGTCAATTCGCTCATCTCTAGTAGCCATCTCTGCCTCACATAAATATGGGATTTATAGGCAGTTATAAGCTTTTTGGCTACAGCTCGGATTCCTTATTTTTAGATTCCCCCCACCCCCTGACGTCGCACAGTGTACTACATCATGACACTGTACTCAGTCAGGACAGTGCAGAGCGGTGAGTACAGCAAGCACTAGCAGCGCTATACTCCCAGTGCCTCCTGCATACTAGTGAGTTCGTCCACTATGGAAAAGCTCACTAGTATTCGCTTTCTAAGATGTAATGACATTTTCCACCCACTTTGGGGAGGGGGGAGTGCATCTTATAAATTGAGAAATATAATATACTGTATCAAAATCAGCTCTGGGACCCCACATTCTGAAAGCATTTATATTGTGTAAAAGGTGTTTAGTCTGTTTTAGGCCTCACGCACATGACCGTAATCAGCCTGGGAAACACGCATATCTGATCACGGGGCTATTGCTGTGTACATACACCATCATGTGAGTACACTGCAAAAGCCCCATGATCAGATAGGAGCTGACTATCATAAATTACTAGGATACAGTCAGTTCAGGTGAGGAGAGCTGTAGTCGGCACGGGAGATGCGGCCGACACACAGACTGTTTTCCAGGCCGATCTCATGTGCATGAGCCCTAACCAATCCCTATTATTACTGCGCTTTATAACCATAAAAAGGAAGGGCCTCACACAGCTACGTCAGCTGTAAAATACTAATGTGTGCATTTGTATGACCATAATTGTACTGACCTCCAGAATAAGGGCTCATGCACACACCTATTTTTTGTCCATGTCCCTTCCTTTTTTTTTTTTTTTTTTTTGTGGCCCGTATGCGAAGCCATTTATTTCAATGGGTTTGCAAAAAAAAAAAAAACACGGAACACATATTCTTGTCTTTTTTGCGGACAAGGACAGGCATTGTTACAATAGATCTACAAAAAAAACAGATGTAACACAAACGTGCGTGACGCAGGGGTCATCAGTTTTTTTTCGGACCGCAAAATACATACGGTTGTGTGCGTGAGCCCTAAAGCTGTCATTCATACTGCACGGTGAACACCATTCACACATATATGTAGAAACCGGTCAATCAAGTTAAGCAGGGTGGGGGAGAAGCCTCACAGCAGACTCTTCTCTCCGTGCCCAGCTCGTTTTTAATAGGGAGATTTATTAAAACTGGCATTTCATACAAGGTCTTAATGCAAATTAACCTGGTGTAAAATGCACCAAATTTACTAAGAGGCGTCAAAAAGCAAATCTACAGCCGCTACGATTGGCGTAGAGTTTTACCATAATTTACACAGAATCTGCCATGATTAATGATAAATCTGTCGGTCTTGGGACACCATGCCGCCTCCTGTTAACCCCTTTCTCATCTCTTTTTAAAACTGACAAGAGAAGCGCAAAACGGCCAAAACTCACAATTTCTGCATAACTGTGTGCTAGAAAACTGGAAAATGATTGCTTCTTCTGATTCACATCGCTGCTGTATTTCATCGTTCTGTCTGTTGGAGTAACAGAACAACGGAGAGCCATAACTGACCCGAATAGAGCTGAACAGGCTCCATCGACTACAATGGAATTCAATTTCCCCCTTTTTGTTTTTTACAGGACAATTACGTTTTTTCTGGTCTTTTTAACGGAATCTGCAATGGGGACCCGGAATATCAGCTCACCCTTAGGCTTCTTGCACAAGAACTTTTTTTTTCCAGTTTTTGTTTTTTGCGTTCTGTATACAGAACCATTCATTTCAATGGATCCGCAAAAAAACAAAAGATACTCCATATGCCTTCCGTTTCAAGATAGAACATGTCCTATTATTGTCCGCATAACGGACAAGGATAGTACTGTTCTATCAGGGGCCAGCTGTTCCGCAAAAAACAGAATGCACACAGACGTCATCTGTATTTTTTGCGGATCAGTTTTTTGTGGACCGCAAAATACTGAAAAAGCCATATGGTCATGTACAAGAGGCCTTAGTGTTCATGCACACGACTGTGGTTTTTGGTCCACATCTGATCTGCATTTTTTGCGGACCCGTTCATCTCAATTGGGCTGAAAAATATGCGGACAGCACACCCGTATGTCCTTTCCACAGCCTGGCAAAAAACAAACATGTCCTACTCTTGTCCATTTTGCAGACATTGATAGGACATTTCTGAAGGAGTAAAAAAAATAAAATAAAAGGCATCAGGCTCTTGACCAGTATATATGCGTTTTGCGGACCGCAAAAACTACTATGGCCGTGTGCATGTGCCCTTAGGGTGCATTTATATGGGGCATACAGCAACAACATAGGCCATTTTACTGTATATGGGTTTGCAATGCAGTTTCCGACCAGACCTTTCACAATGCGCCGCACAGACCTTTCACTTACCAGTAGGAGGAGCGCTCGGCCGGTCACAGACAGCGAAGGTAAGTATAATGCTTCTAAAATTGCTAAGTAACCATGGCAACCAGGACTGCAGTACCGTCCTGGTTGCCATGGTTACCGATCGGAGCCCCAGCGATTAAACTGGGACTCCGATCGGAACTCTCAGCTGCCACCAATGATGGGGGGGGGGGGGATTTTAATTAGGAGGGGGAGCCCACTGGCCACCAATGAATGTACAGTAATACAGGGGAGGGAGGGGGCCCGCACTGGCCACCAATGAATTTAAAACTGGGGAGGGAGGAGGGTGTGCCCCCTCCTGCCTGGCAGCACCTGATCTCTTACAGGGGGCTATGATACGCACAATTAACCCCTCAGGTGCGGCACCTGATGGGGTTAATTTTGCGGATCACAGCCCCCTGTAAGAGATCGGGTGCTGCCAGGCAGCAGGGGGCAGTCATGTACACAGTTCGTAGTATATTCTAACTTGAAGCGTCCCCATCACTATGGGAACGACTCTGTGTTAGAATATACTGTCGGATATGAGTTTTCACGATCTAACTCAAATCCGATGGTATATTCTAACATAGAGGCGTTCCCATGGTGATGGGGACGCTTCAAGTTAAAATATACCATTGGATTGGAGAAAACTCCGATCCGATGGTATAATAGGGACTCCTGACTTTACATTGAAAGTCAATGGGGGCCGGATACGTTTGCAATTGCACCATATTGTGCACCGCCGTATTTCGCCGTGCACCGCCGGAGCTCCGCCCCCGTCCCCATTATAGTCAATGGGGACGGAGCGGCGGTCCGGCGAAATAGCCGCAGGACGGATCCGACATGGTGAACAGCATGTCGGATCCGTCCTGCCGCAAGTGTGAAAGTACCCTAATCCGTTCAGGATGCATCAGGATGTCTTCACTTCAGTCTTTTTGACTGATCAGGCTTTTCAGAAAACCGTAGCATGTTGTATTTTTACCTTCGGCCAAAAATCCTGAACACTTTGACTGAACGCCGGATCTGGCCTTTTTCCCATTGACTTGCATTAACGCCGGATCCGGCGCCGTGTGTTCCGTCAAACCGGATCCGGCTTTTGCATGTTAAATCCGAAAAATTTGAAAAAAAAGTTCAAATCCATAAATGGCGGATCCGTTTTTTCCAATGCATTTTTTCATTGTGATCACAATCCTGATCAGGATTCAAATGTAATCAGTTTTCACACGTTTTTCCGGATCCGGCGGGCAGTTCCGGTGTCGGAATTGAACGCCGGATTTAAAGGGCTTCTGTCACCCCACTAAACCGTTTTTTTTTTTTTTTGGTTACTAATAATCCCTACACTGCGGTCTCTGCATACATAAGCAAAATAATGATTTTCGTTCAGTAGAATTTGCTAAAAATCGATTTTTAAAATATGCAAATTACCTTGCTACCAGCAAGTAGGGCGGCTACTTGCTGGTAGCAGCCGCATCCTCCGATCGAAATGACGCCCCCTCGGCATTGTGATTGACAGGGCCAGGGAACGGAATCGTTCTCTGCTGGCTCTGTTAGAATTTCAAATCTCGCGCCTTCGCCGTACATGTCTTCAATCGGTGCAGGCGCATTGAGAGGCGGCCGCTGGCTCGACCGCTCCATCCTCAATGCGCCTGCGCCGGTGACGTCATCGCATACACCCGGAAGAGAAGACGCCGGCATCGCTGGAAGGAGGCGGAGAGTCTGGATGACGTCGCTGGATGCTCGAATCAGGTAAGTATGTAGGTAATAAGCATGCTGCCACAAAAACCACCAACGAAATGAGAATAAAAAATAATAAATGATTTTATAAAGAGTACAATTATTAACACTATACCACCAACGAATATGAATAATAAGCACCTACTCAATAAATATACAGATGCTTATATATGACACATATATAAATATCTGTATATATCTGTCAAATAGTAAATATATATATATACATATATATTTTTGAGTAAGTGATATATATCATTATATATGTTTCTTTGTGTATATATTACTATATATATGTTCACGGACTGGCATATATACAGTTGCAAGAAAAAGTATTTGAACCCTTTGGAATGATATGGATTTCTGCACAAATTGGTCATAAAATGTTATCTGATCCTCATCTAAGTCACAACAATAGACAATCACAGTCTGCTTAAACTAATAACACACAAAAAATTAAATGTTACCATGTTTTTATTGAACACACCATGTAAACATTCACAGTGCAGGTGGAAAAAGTATGTGAACCCTTAGGCTAATGACATCTCTAAGAGCTAATTGGAGTGAGGTGTCAGCCAACTGGAGTCCAATCAATGAGATGAGATTGGAGGTGTTGGTTACAGCTGCCCTGCCCTATAAAAAACACACACCAGTTCTGGGTTTGCTTTTCACAAGAAGCATTGTCTGATGTGAATGATGCCTCGCACAAAAGAGCTCTCAGAAGACCTACGATTAAGAATTGTTGACTTGCATAAAGCTGGAAAGGGTTATAAAAGTATCTCCAAAAGCCTTGCTGTTTATCAGTCCACGGTAAGACAAATTGTCTGTAAATGGAGAAAGTTCAGCACTGCTGCTACTCTCCCTAGGAGTGGCCGTCCTGTAAAGATGAGTGCAAGAGCACAGCACAGACTGGTCAATGAGGTGAAGAAGAATCCTAGAGTGTCAGCTAAAGACTTACAAAAGTCTCTGGCATATGCTAACATCCCTGTTAGCGAATCTGCAATAGGTAAAACACTAAACAAGAATTAATTTCATGGGAGGATACCACAGAGGAAGCCACTGCTGTCCAAAAAAACATTGCTGCACGTTTACAGTTTGCACAAGAGCACCTGGATGTTCCACAGCAGTACTGGCAACATATTCTGTGGACAGATGAAACCAAAGTTGAGTTGTTTGGAAGAAACACACAACACTATGTGTGGAGACAAAGAGGCACAGCACACCAACATCAAAACCTCATCCCAACTGTGAAGTATGGTGGTGGGGGCATCATGGTTTGGGGCTGCTTTGCTGCATCAGGGCCTGGACAGATTTCTATCATCGAAGGAAAAATGAATTCCCAAGTTTATCAAGACATTTTGCAGGAGAACTTAAGGCCATCTGTCCACCAGCTGAAGCTCAACAGAAGATGGGTGTTGCAACAGGACAACAACCCAAAGCATAGAAGTAAATCAACAACAGAATGGCTTAAACAGAAGAATATACACCTTCTGGAGTGGCCCAGTCAGAGTCCTGACCTCAACCCGATTGAGATGCTGTGGCATGACCTCAAGAAAGCGATTCACACCAGACATCGCAAGAATATTGCTGAACTGAAACAGTTCTGTAAAGAGGAATGGTCAAGAATTACTCCTGACCGTTGTGCACGTCTGATCTGCAACTACAGGAAACGTTTGGTTGAAGTTATTGCTGCCAAAAGAGGTTCAACCAGTTATTAAATCCAAGGGTTCACATACTTTTTCCACCTGCACTGTGAATGTTTACATGGTGTGTTCAAGAAAAACATGGTAACATTTAATTCTTTGTGTGTTATTAGTTTAAGCAGACTGTGATTGTCTATTGTTGTGACTTAGATGAAGATCAGATCACATTTTATGACCAATTTGTGCAGAAATCCATATCATTCCAAAGGGTTCACATACTTTTTCTTGCAACTGTATACACATAGAAACAGATATAGAGATACACATAAATATATATATATAAATATACATAGAGTAATTCCAATATATTATCATAAATTTATATATAGAAAGAGTCGTGATAGATAGTCACAGATGGACAGGCAGAGATGGACACGTAGAGATGGAGACGCAGAGATTGACAGGCAGACGTGGACAGGCAGAGATGGACGATCAGAGATGGACATGGAGACGCAGAGATGGACAGGCAGACATGGACACGCACACATGGACACGCAGACATGGACAGGCGGACATGACATGGACACGGGGAGATGGACACGCAGAGATGGACAGGCAGACATGGACACGCAGAGATGGACAGGCAGACATAGACACTCAGAGATGGACAGGCAGAGATGGACACGCAGACATGGAGACGCAGAGATGGACAGGCAGACATGGATACGCAGACATGGACAGGCAGACATGGACACGCAGAGATGGACAGACGGACATGTCTGCCTGTCCATTTCTCCATGTCCATCTCTGCGACTCCATGTCTGCCTGTCCATCTCTGCGTGTCCATCTCTCCATGTCCATGTCTGCCTGTCCATCTCTGCGAGTCCATGTCTGCCTGTCAATCTCTGCGTCTCCATCTCTACGTGTCCATGTCTGCCTGTCCATCTGTGCCTATCTATCACGACTCTTTCTATATATATATTTATGATAATATATTGGAATTACTCTATGTATATTTATATATATATATTTATGTGTATCTCTATATCTGTTTCTATGTGTATATATATGCCAGTCCGTGAACATATATATAGTAATATATACACAAAGAAACATATATAATGATATATATCACTTACTCAAAAATATATATGTATATATATATATATTTACTATTTGACAGATATATACAGATATTTATATATGTGTCATATATAAGCATCTGTATATTTATTGAGTAGGTGCTTATTATTCATATTCGTTGGTGGTATAGTGTTAATAATTGTACTCTTTATAAAATCATTTATTGTTTTTTATTCTCATTTTGTTGGTGGTTTTTGTGGCAGCATGCTTATTACCTACATACTTACCTGATTCGAGCATCCAGCGACGTCATCCAGACTCTCCGCCTCCTTCCAGCGATGCCGGCGTCTTCTCTTCCGGGTGTATGCGATGACGTCACCGGCGCATTGAGGATGGAGCGGTCGAGCCAGCGGCCGCCTCTCAATGCACCTGCGCCGATTGAAGACATGTACGGCGCAGGCGCGAGATTTGAAATTCTAACAGAGCCAGCAGAGAACGATTCCGTTCCCTGGCCCTGTCAATCACAATGCCGAGGGGGCGTCATTTCGATCGGAGGATGCGGCTGCTACCAGCAAGTAGCCGCCCTACTTGCTGGTAGCAAGGTAATTTGCATATTTTAAAAATCGATTTTTAGCAAATTCTACTGAACGAAAATCATTATTTTGCTTATGTATGCAGAGACCGCAAGTGTAGGGATTATTAGTAACCAAAAAAAAAACAAAAAACGGTTTAGTGGGGTGACAGAAGCCCTTTAAACAACGCTAGTGTGAAAGTAGCCTCTAAGGGTACTTTCACACTTGCGTTGTTTGATTCCGGCAGGCAGTTCCGTTGCCTGAACTGCCTGATCAGGCAAACTGTATGCAAATGCATGTAGTTTTTTCTGACTGATCAGGCATTTTTCAGACTGATCAGTCTAAAAAAATGCCTGATCAGTCAGAAAAATGCATTGCAATACCGGATCCGTTTTTCCAGTGTCATCAGGCAAAACGGATCCGGTATTCCCCCCCCCCCCCCTCATTTTTAAAGGTCTGCGCATGCACAGACCAGAAGGATGGATCCGGGATTCTGGTATTTTGAATGCACACAATACATTCCTATGGAAAAAAATGCCGGATCCAGCATTCAGGCAAGTCTTCAGTTTTTTTTCGCCGGAGATAAAACCGTAGCATGCTGCGTTTTTCTCTTTTGCATGAAAAGTCAAAATGACTGAACTGAAGACATCCTGAACGGATTACTCTCCATTCAGAATGCATGGGGATATGCCTGATCAGTTCTTTTCCAGTATAGAGCCCCTGTGACGGAACTCTATGCCGGAAAAGAAAAACGCTAGTGTAAAGACTTGCCGGAATCTGCATTTTTCCCCATAAGAATGTATTAGTGCCGGAAACGGCATTCAAAATACCGGAATGCTGGATCCGTCCTTCCGGCCTGCCCATGAAATGTGAAAAAAAAATACAAGACGGATCCGTGTGTCCGCATGACAAAACGGAGAGACGGATCCGTTCTTGCAATGCATTTGTTAGATGGATCCGGATCGGTCTCACAAATGCTTTCAGTCACATCCAAATCACACTGCCGCAAGTGTGACAGTAGCCTTAGGCAGGTTGTACAGCATTGTCAAAAAATGGTTGAAATAGTCGAGTAGTAAGTTTTTTTTTTTTTTTAAAAAGCCCAATGGCAATGAATGCAAAACATGCGTGACACTGCCCCGTTCTGGAGATAGGATGGACCTACATCTATTTGACAACCACTTTAGTAAGATACTGAAGAGTGTAGATAAAGAGGTCCTTATTAAAGGGGTTGAATACATATGCAATAAACCGCTAAGTCCAAATGTGAAGGCAGTGTGACTGTCCTCCGGGGACCGGGTAACACGCGCCTGCCCCGCACACAGGCGGCAGCGCTCAGCTGACTGCACATTATGACCACCACGTGTTTCCTGTGAGGGCGGGGCCAGGCGCGTGACAGCCAGTCTCCATAGAAGCACCCAGTCTGGGATAGGCGGGGCGGGCGGAGGTCGCTCGGTGTCATGTGATCACGTCTCGTCTCACAAGCGTTGGTTGGTGTCGTGCAGCTGCAGCCTCCGCCTTGGTGTAATGGATTTCCTATTAGGCAACGCGTTCGCGACGCCGGTGGGGCAGCGGATCGGTGAGTGTTCAGCGCCAGGACTTGTACGGTGTAGCGCGGACGTTAGTTGTTTTACGACCACTTGCTCTTTGCCATTCAGCCAATGGGAAGTTTCGTAACATTAGGGGCTTAGCCTATTAATGCTAGTTTAATGGACTTGTTTGACCAATGGAGAGCCAGATGGTTAAGCGGCCGACCAATCAGGGTGCAGTCCGACCTGTGCGACTTGTTTTTTGACCAGTGTAGTGCAGGCAGTTCTTCTTGTGGGCGGGGCTACGTGCTGCCCCACTTCTTCACTGCCCCGTAGTAAATATGTAGAAGTTGTAGCGTCTCCTTCAGTCTGGCGGAGGTCAGTCAGGCAGCCCTGAGCCACCGCGCCCTGAAGTCTTAGTGATTTTCTTTGCCAATTCTTAAAGGGATGTTCCATTTGAAAACTATTAATGACTCGTGAGGTGTAAAACTTACAAAAAGTGTTTACCTATATATTTATATTAAGAAAAATGGCAGCACAGACATAAATGTTAAAGGTGTACGAGTGCAAAGTCCAATGGGAATGAGCAATTACCCACACATAAAAAGGGCAGCACAAACCTTTTTATTCACCCAGTAGTACAGCGACGTTTCAGCTCAACAGTAGAGTCTTTCTCAAGCAAGGAAAAGGACAAAGTGCACAAAATATACCGTATCCCTTACATAATGAAGTGCACGATTACATCATTGATAAGTGCAAACAAAAATTTCATAGTAAAATCTCAATATTACATTCTGCATGATTACATGATAAAAAAAACCTCTGTGTAATACAATTAAGGGTACTTTCTCACTAGCGTTTTTCTTTTCCGGCGCTGAGTTCCGTCCTAGGGGCTCAAATCCGGAAAAGAACTGATCAGGCATATCCCCATGCATTCTGAATGGAGAGTAATCCGTTCAGGATGCATCAGGATGTCTTCACTTCAGTCTTTTTGACTGATCAGGCTTTTCAGAAAAACGTAGCATGTTGTATTTTTACCTCTGGCCAAAAATCCTGAACACTTTGACTGAACGCCGAATCCGGTCTTTTTCCCATTGACTTGCATTAACGCCGGCGGCATGTGTTCAGTCAAACCGGATCCGGCTTTCGCATCACACCATATAGCACACGCATATTTCGGCGTGCCGGAAGCATCACTGCGCATGCCCCCGGGTTGCGTTCACTCGAATCCTAGCGTTACCACGTTGAGCGACGCATAGCGCATGCGTATAAGTACACAACAACTCCGTCCACCATATTGGTGAAGGTAAAATATCAACGCATGCTCAAACCAACTTGGGGCAAGACTATCGGCCATATTCCTTATTGGCTGTACGCATTCTTCTTAGTGGACTCAATAAGGAGCACTCAGAGTCCATTTTATAACTGCATATGTCAAAGTGGACCTGAAGGATACGTGGAAGCATGCTAACTAGAACGCCTCCACATCTCCAATAGGTGACCAAACAGATGTCCCCACGTCAGTGGAGCATCCGCTATAGGACCTGTGTGAGGAGACCTATAGCGGATGCATATATATATATATATATATATAAGTGGTGATGTGTACAGTATAAGTGCTGGGAGGCGTGTATATCCCACCCAGATAGCTGGGTGAGATAACTGAAATCCAGAAAGCTGCAGTGGTTTCAGCAAAGTGTAGTTTGCTGAGACCGTTTTGTCTAAATGTTGTTCTGGACTGGATTTCCCGTGGACTGGGGGATAGGTTTGGTAGTGGGATCTGCCAGTCCCACACCCTTCCACTATATGTATTGTGTTTTGCCGGAGGTGATCACAGGTGAGGCCTGCTGCTGTTATCAAGGGAGGGATAAAACAAGTGTGTGAGAGTGACTTGGAGGAAGAAAGGCTGAGGAAGCATGAGAGTCTTTGTGTGGTCTCAGCCAGGAGGCCTGAGGGGCCATGAGTAGTGTTGCGCGAACTTGTGTTTTAAGTTCGGTGTCTAAAGTTTGGGTTTTTGAAGAATCGCGTTATGGATTCCGCTACCACGGACCATAAGTTGAGCTCCAACTTAGTGTTTTTTATGGACCATAACTTGGTCCATGGTAGCGGAATCCATAACGTGATTCTTTGATAACCCGACGCCGAACTTCAAACATAAGTTTGCTCAACACTAGCCATGAGGCTTTGTAAAGCCTGAAGTTTGGGGGGAGCCCCCAGCGATGCCTATGGAAAGAGGGTCGCATGGTCAGAGTCGGGATGACTTCTGGACCATCTCCCCCCCCCCCCCCAAGGGTGCTGGTGTGGTCACAGCCTGGAGGCTGCGGGACCGTATATATGGCTGAGGAAGCCGGATCTAATCCTGTGTGTAAATGGCGCTCTATAGGTGAAGTAGAAACAACACGTGTATTAGGTAGAGCCCAGACGGGCAGGTGTTTATTTATGATGTGTGTGATGTTGCTGAAGTGCCAAAATAAAGCATTTTTTGGACTTTCTTTTGGAAGTCTGTGATTGCAACCCCCTGAGAGAGAGAGAGAGAGCGATCCCTTACTAATATATATTGATCTGCAGACAGAAAAGCTGGTGTTAGTAAAAGCTTGTGTTTTGCTTAAAGGGTTTGTTTCACTAGGACAGGGGTCGACCTCTGGCACACCAAGTGTTGTGAAACTGCAACTCCCATTGTGCACACTTGATCGTCTGTTGTTAGAACTTAAAGAGGACCTTTCACCGATTCTTACCCTATGAACTAACTATACCGACATGTAGAGCGGCGCCCGGGGATCTCACTGCACTTACTATTATCCCCAGGCGCCGCTCCGTTCTCCTGCTATGCCCTCCGGTATCTCCGCTCACTAAGTTATAGTAGGCGGAGATACCAGTCCCTAAGTTATGGTAGGCGGAGTCTGCCCTAGCGCTGGCCAATCGCAGCGCAGAGCTCACAGCCTGGGAGGTTATTTTCTCCCAGGCTGTGAGCTCTGCAATGCGATTGGCCAGCGCTAGGGCAGACTCCGCCTACCATAACTTAGGGAACGGAGATACCGGAGGACATAGCAGGAGAACGGAGCGGCGCCCGGGGATAATAGTAAGTGCAGTGAGATCCCCGGGCGCCGCTCTACATGGCAGTATACTTAGTTCATAGGGTAAGAATCGGTGAAAGGTCCTCTTTAAGTGAATGGAGCATGCTGGGAGTTGGTTTAAGGCAGCTGGAGTGCCACTGGTTGCTGACCGCCAGTCACCATAAGCCCTGCAGTCCTAACTGTATATTTGTAGTACAGCATGCTGCCACTCAAATGGTCACCCAAGGAATGCATGGGTGTACTTGGCCCTCCGGAATGGGAGCCGCTCATACACAGGGCCCAGAGTGGAGGATTCACTGTGCCTTTATAGGGTATATGGAGAGGGTTGAGACTAGAATGGAGTTGTTACAATGAGGTCCTCCCCCTGGAGTCAGTAATCTAGCCTGTTCAGTGTAGAGCAGGCTAGAATGGAGTTGTTACAATGAGGTCCTCACCCTGGAGTGAGTATTCTAGCCTGTTCAGTGTAGAGCAGGCTAGAATGGAGTTGTTACAATGAGGTCCTCACCCTGGAGTGAGTATTCTAGCCTGTTCAGTGTAGAGCAGGCTAGAATGGAGTTGTTACAATGAGGTCCTCACCCTGGAGTGAGTATTCTAGCCTGTTCAGTGTAGAGCAGGCTAGAATGGAGTTGTTACAATGAGGTCCTCACCCTGGAGTGAGTATTCTAGCTTGTTCAGTGTAGAGCAGGCTAGAATGGAGTTGTTAGGAGGAGGTCCTCCCCCTGGAGTCAGTATTCTAGTCTGTTCACTAGAAAGCAGGCTAGAATGGAGTTGTTAGGAGGAGGTCCTCCTGTTCTTCATGTTACTTAATAAATTCTTTGCATTCTTAATTCTGGAAACTGTTTTACTAGATTTATGAATTTCCTATATAATTTTTTCATATATATTTTTATCGATGCAATAGAAAAAATTCCATTCTGCTTGTTTTCACAAATACATAAAAATAGAACTAAGGGGTCATTTATTTTCAAATATATACGACCTTTTGGTGTATTTTTGGTGCAGATTTTTTCGCAAAGGTGATTTGCGGCAAAATCTAAGACTTCTTCCCCTTCCAAGTCACTTACACCAGTTCTAAATAAGGAGGAATGGCGGGAAAGGGGTGGCCCGACTGGTTTATAATTTCCTACACCAATGATGTAATTCTAAGCCGACATGATCAAATTCAGAGTTTTACAGTTGTGTTCACACAGCGCGGCCATTTTCTGTTAACACTCTCATTAATGGCTGTGTGGTTTTGCCAATAAAACACACAAGTGTCAATCAAAATGCCACTTCTAAAACCACGCCGACCACATGAGCACACCCTTCATGTATTTTAATTTCACAGTTTTATCTGCCACAGCCGACTAGATTAAGGACTTCTCAGAGAGGATCAATATTAACTCAATAAGCCACAGCAAATACAGGAGGACCTCCTTCTGCCCACTCCATTCTAGCCGACTCTGTATAGAAAAGACTAGGTTACTGACTCCAGGAGGAGGACCTTCTTCTAATATCTCTACAGCTTATATTACTGATAGTAGAGGAGGACCTCCTTCTAACACCTCTACAGCTTATATTACTGATAATAGAGGAGGACCTCCTTCTAACACCTCTACAGCTTATATTACTGATAATAGAGGAGGACCTCCTAACAACTCTGCAGCTTATATTACTGATAATAGAGGAGGACCTCCTTCTAACAACTCTGCAGCTTCTAGCAATGATAATAGAGGAGGACCTCCTTCTAACAACTCCATTCTAGCTGATTCTATAGTGAACAGGCTAGATTACTGACTCCAGGAGGAGGACCTCCTTCTAACACCTCTAAAGCATATCCTACTGGCTCCAGGAGGCCCTCCTCCTAACATTCCTATTCTACCATATTACTGGCTCCAGAAGGAGAACCTTATTTCTCCCACTATTCTAATAAGGGTCCATGCACATAAACATATGCCATCTGAGATATACAGTCCGTGAGCAGGGCATATGTCCCAGAGCGCATAGCTTCATAGTTTACTATAATGCAGTGCACATCGAGCGACCCGCGGGACTACCGTCCCAGACTCGTATTATCATGGGACATGATTGATGCCGCTCTGGGACATATGGCCTGCTCATGAACGCTATGTCTCGGAAGGCACACGTCTGTGTGCATGGGCCCTAACATGCAGTTGTGAGGAGGAGGTCCACACTTTGTAGTCAGTAATATATTAGAATGGAGTTGTTAGCAGGAGGTCCTTCTCTATTATCAGTAATATAAGCTGTAGAGTTGTTAGTAGGAGGTCCTCCTCCTGGAGTCAGTAATCTAGCCTGTTCACTATAGAATCAGCTAGAATGGAGTTGTTAGAAGGAGGTCCTCCTCTATTATCATTGCTAGAAGCTGCAGAGGTGTTAGATGGAGGTCCTCCTCTATTATCATTGCTAGAAGCTGCAGAGTTGTTAGGAGGTCCTCCTCTACTATCATTAATATAAGCTGGTGGAGAGATGTTAAAAGGAGGTCCTCCTCCTGGAGTCAGTAATCTAGCCCGTTCACTATAGAATCAGCTAGAATGGAGTTGTTAGAAGGAGGTGCTCCTCTATTATCAGTAATATAAGCTGTAGAGGTGTTAGAAGGAGGTCCTCCTCCTGGAGTCAGTAATCTAGCTTGTTCACTATAGAATCAGCTAGAATAGAGTTGTTAGAAGGAGGTCCTCCAACTGCGGCCCTCCAGCTGTTGTAAAACTATACCTCCCATAATGCCCTGCTATAGGCTGATACCTGTAGGCTATTCGGGCATGCTGGGAGTTGTAGTTTTGCAACAGCTGGAGGGCCGTAGTTGGAGGATGCCTGTGTTAGGAGGTCCTCCTCTATTATCAGTAATATAAGCTGTAGAGGTCAGAAGCCAGTAGTATAAGCTGTAGCGTTTTTAGAAGGAGTTCCTGCTCTTGGAATCATTGTTCTAAAAAAGTTTCCTTGAGAATGTAAAGAATTTAATATCAAGAACAGGAGAACCGCCTCCTCACAACTCCATTCTAGCCTGCTTCATAGTTAGTGAGCAGACTAGATTTCTGACTTCGGGGGGGGTTTACGGGACCTCCTAACAACTCCATCCTAGTCTCAGTATTCTAGCCTGTTCAGCGTGGAGCATGCTAGAATGGAGTTGTTAGCAGGAGGTCCCGTAACCCTCCCCCCCCCCCCCAAGGTCATAAATCTAGCCTGCTCAATAACTATAAGGCTAGGTCTACATGACGACATTTGTCGCGCGACAAATAGGGCGCAACATTTGTCGCGCAACATTTTGTTGCACCAATGTCGCGCGACAATTTTTATAATGGCAGTCTATGGTGTCGCACTGCAACATGCGACATGCTGCGACTGCGACGCAACAGTCGCAGAAAAATCCATCTCGATGGATTTTCTGCGACTGTTGCGTCGCAGTCGCAGCATGTTGCAGTGCGACACCATAGACTGCCATTATAAAAATTGTCGCGCGACATTGGTGCAACAAAATGTCGCGCGACAAATGTCGTCGTGTAGACCTAGCCTAAAGCAGGCTAGAAAGGAGGAGGAGTTGTTAGGAAGAGGTTCTCCTGTTCTTGATGTTATTAAATACCTTACATTCTCAATTAAGTAAATAGTTTTACTATTAAGAATTTACCTTTATTATTTTATTGTATATTTTTTCTATGCAATCTGATGCCACTGAGTGTTTGATATCCAAAGCTTGTCTTCATGCTGCAGATATCAAAAACTGATTAAAAACCTTTCCATAGAAAAGAGCCTCACTCCCCACCATTTTCTTTGATTTCACATAAAATGTTATACGAATGTAGTGTGAGGCGGGTGTGCAGTTGGCCTCCTCTACCACCTCACCCTCCATTCCTGCCAATTTTCAGAGCTCTGGTTACCATGTAGTGGGCAGAAGAATATGTGGGTGTTCTGTATGGGCCCTATTGCAATTTGATATATATATATTTTGGTGATGTGAACTTGGGGGTGTATCTCACCTGGTGGTTCAGTCTCACTGGGTGAGGTAGCTGAAATGCAGAAAAGTACTGCATCAGTAAGGCATAGCTTGCTGGAGATTGGTTAAAGTTGTATGGGCTGGATTTCTTTGGACTGGGAGTCAGGTTGGTAGCGTGAAACAACTGAAAATATGTCATATTCTAGGTTCTTCAAAGTAGCCACCTTTTGCTTTGATTACTGCTTTGCACACTCTTGGCATTCTCTTGATGAGCTTCAAGAGGTAGTCCCCTAAAATGGTCTTCCAACAGTCTTGAGTTCCCAGAGATGCTTAGCACTTGTTGGCCCTTTTGCCTTCACTCTGCGGTCCAGCTCACCCCAAACCAGCTCGATTGGGTTCAGGTCCGGTGACTGTGGAGGCCAGGTCATCTGGCGCAGCACCCCATCACTCTCCTTCATGGTCAAATAGCCCTTACACAGCCTGGAGGTGTGTTTGGGGTCATTGTCCTGTTGAAAAATAAATGATGGTCTAACTAAACGCAAACCGGATGGAATAGCATGCCGCTGCAAGATGCTGTGGTAGCCATGCTGGTTCAGTATGCCTTCAATTTTGAATAAATCCCCAACAGTGTCACCAGCAAAGCACCCCCACACCATCACACCTCCATGCTTCACGGTGGGAACCAGGCATGTAGTGTCCATCCGTTCACCTTTTCTGCGTCGCACAAAGACACGGTGGTTGGAACCAAAAATCTCAAATTTAGACTCATCAGACCAAAAGCACAGATTTCCACTGGTCTAATGTCCATTCCTTTATATTATACACTGCTCAAAAAAATAAAGGGAACACTTAAAAAACACAATGTAACTCCAAGTCAATCACACTTCTGTGAAATCAAACTGTCCACTTAGGAAGCAACATTGAGTGACAATCAATTTCACATGCTGTTGTGCAAATGGGATAGACAACAGGTGGAAATTATAGGCAATTAGCAAGACACCCCCAATAAAGGAGTGGTTCTGCAGGTGGTGACCACAGACCGCCTCTCAGTTCCTATGCTTCCTGGCTGATGTTTTGGTCACTTTTGAATGCTGGCGGTGCTTTCACTCTAGTGGTAGCATGAGACGGAGTCTACAACCCACACAAGTGGCTCAGGTAGTGCAGCTTATCCAGGATGGCACATCAATGCGAGCTGTGGCAAGAAGGTTTGCTGTGTCTGTCAGCGTAGTGTCCAGAGCATGGAGGCGCTACCAGGAGACAGGCCAGTACATCAGGAGACGTGGAGGAGGCCAACAACCCAGCAGCAGGACCGCTACCTCCGCCTTTGTGCAAGGAGGAACAGGAGGAGCACTGCCAGAGCCCTGCAAAATGACCTCCAGCAGGCCACAAATGTGCATGTGTCTGCTCAAACGGTCAGAAACAGACTCCATGAGGGTGATATGAGGACCCGACGTCCACAGGTTGGGGTTGTGCTTACAGCCCAACACCGTGCAGGACATTTGGCATTTGCCAGAGAACACCAAGATTGGCAAATTCGCCACCGGCGCCCTGTGCTCTTCACAGATGAAAGCAGGTTCACACTGAGCACATGTGACAGAGTCTGGAGACGCCGTGGAGAACGTTCTGCTGCCTGCAACATCCTCCAGCATGACCGGTTTGGCATTGGGTCAGTAAAGGTGTGGGGTGGCATTTCTTTGGAGGGCCGCACAGCCCTCCATGTGCTCGCCAGAGGTAGCCTGACTGCCATTAGGTACCGAGATGAGATCCTCAGACCCCTTGTGAGACCATATGCTGGTGCGGTTGGCGCAGGGTTCCTCCTAATGCAAGACAATGCTAGACCTCATGTGGCTGGAGTGTGTCAGCAGTTCCTGCAAGATGAAGGCATTGATGCTATGGACTGGCCCGCCCGTTCCCCAGACCTGAATCCAATTGAGCACATCTGGGACATCATGTCTCGCTCTATCCACCAACGTCACGTTGCACCACAGACTGTCCAGGAGTTGGCAGATGCTTTAGTCCAGGTCTGGGAGGAGATCCCTCAGGAGACCGTCCGCCACCTCATCAGGAGCATGCACAGGCATTGTAGGGAGGTCATACAGGCACGTGGAGGCCATACACACTTCTGAGCCTCATTTTGACTTGTTTTAAGGACATTACATCAAAGTTGGATCAGCCTGTAGTGTGTTTTTCCACTTTAATTTTGAGTGTGACTCCAAATCCAGACCTCCATGGGATGAAAAATTTGATTTCCATTTTTGTTATTTTTGTGTGATTTTGTTGTCAGCACCTTCAACTATGTAAAGAACAAAGTATTTCAGAAGAATATTTAATTAACTCAGATCTAGGATGTGTTATTTTTGTGTTCCCTTTATTTTTTTGAGCAGTGTATATATATATATATATATATATATATATACACACACACACACACACACACAAAAATTAAAGTCACATACTTGATTTATTAAATATATGCTTTATTTAAAAACTTTTCAATAAATCCCATTTGTCCTGTGTGTGCATAGATATAACTGCAGGGCGTCTGTATATCTGAGAACACTGCACCTTAATGTAAATTGTTGACATGTTCTGAGAGACCAATAATAAAATTTAGTTGTCTATTTTCAGCCACCCAAAACCAAAGAGAAAAAAAGTGAGAAACCGTTATTAAAGTGTTTGTTACCTACATTTCAGAACCATTTACAGTTTTATACATTAAATACAGACTTGCATATGAAAAAAGTTATGCCACTTTCACCAATTTGATCAGTTTGTTTACCTACAAGAAATAAAAAATAAAAGTTAATGATACTTTAAGTATATAAAATTGGCTATTTGCCTCTTGTTCCTGGTAACCCTGCCTCCATACGCAAGACAGCTGAAGTGACTGAAATATGAGGGATGTCGTTTTTAAACCAAGTGCATGTAGGCCAAGTTCAGTCGCTGTATTCACAGTGCGCTTATCTGGTCTGTAATAAACTTTCAGGCTGTTTGCTACTTCAGCGGGTAAAGTAGGGCGGCCAGAGGTCCAGTTTTAGGCTCCCTGTCCTCCGTCTGACGGGCCTGAATGGACTCAGCTCCCTCTCATACAGCAGCCCTGTGCAGGGAGAGTCACCATCTCTCCACAGCAGGTGACATGAAGTTTATTTTGTATTGGCTGCGGAATCGGAGGGAGTATTGCCTAACATGGTCAGGTGTGGCCTAGTGGGGTCAGGCGCCCTAAGCCTAGAGTATGGGCACCCTAAGGTAGAGAAGCAAGGCTGGATTAGGACAGCACATTTAGGACACTGCTTCCAAACTAGGGCTAGCCTGTGTCTGCTGTAAGGCCGGAGTCTAGACGCTGTGGTGTATAGGCACATGAGCACTGCCATTATGCCATCTGAATCCAGGGGAATTACACAAGTAAAGTGTCAATGGCACATTAGAACGCCCCCACACCGCCATAGAAACACTCTGCTATGCCGTTAAGCTGACATCACCAATTTGTATCCCAGCTAAGGGTGCTTACACAGGACTAGGGCTGCAGCTAACCATTATTTGAATAATCGATTAGTTGTCGATAATTTAATCGATCGGGAAAAAAAAAAAAAAAATTACAAAACAGAGAGGTTTATATGATTTTACTTGAAAAATTATGTTCAAAGGCCATATTAAAACAAATTGTGGATGACACTGTTATGGGGGTCCTGTGGGCGGCGCTGATATGGAGAGGGGGTCCTGTGGGCGGCGCTGTTATGGAGAGGGGGTCCTGTGGGCGGCGCTGTTATGGAGAGGGGGTCCTGTGGGCGGCGTTGTTATGGAGAGGGGGTCCTGTGGGCGGCGCTGTTATGGAGAGGGGGTCCTGTGCCCAGATCCCCCTCCCATAACAGTGCCATAGACCAATCCCCCCCTCCCCATAGCAGTGCCATAGACCGATCCCCCCCCCATAACAGCCCCGGCCCCGCTGCTCACAGCATCTTTATTTTACCTTACATTGACGCTCCAGTAACGGGCAGAGCTGATGGAACGGGCAGAGCTGACGGCGGCGTAACGTCACTCACGAGACGCACCTGCTCCGCCCACTTTATGAATGAAGGAGGCGGAGCAGGCGCGTCACATGAGTAAGTGACGTTACACCGCCGTCCGCTCTGCCCGTTACTGGAGCGTCATTGTAAGGTAAAATAAAGATGTGGTGACTTAAAGTAAACCGCCCGCATAGCAACGAATCGGACGATTATTCGATAACTGGATTCGTCGTTATAATCGATTACATGGATTAATCGTTGCAGCCCTACACGGGACTTCAGCTCTTCTGACACAATCCTGCTGTGTCTTTAGGACAGATTCTGTTTACTGACTGCCACCTGGACATAACGAGCAGCGACACAACAAGCCCTTATATATAGTGTGTAGTGCTGCATACAGCATCCTTCCTGCCATCAAAGTGTACAGCAGGGGGCACTGGTGTGCCTGTCTCCTCCGGCTCTGCTGGATGGCAACCCCTCTGCTCTCAAGAATAAAATCTATTGGGTGAATACACATCAATGTTACCACACAGCAGCTACAGGATACACCCAGCCCCATACACAGAGGCTTACACCCCCCCCCCTTATTGATCTGCCCCCTCTCCAATACACCCCATAAAGCCCCCCTCCCACAGATCTGCATCCTCATGTTCCCAGAATACACCACACCCACCCCCCCTCACAGATTGACCTCCCCATAACCCCCCCCCCGTAAATCTTCACCCTAATGACCCCAGAATACACCACATGCCCCCCCATAACCCCTTCACAGATCTGCACCCTCATGTCCCCAGAATACACCCACATGCCTACCCCCCTCCCCACAGACCTACACCCACATGGCGCCAGAATACACCACATGCCCCCCCATAGTTCTGCACCCTCATGGTAACAGAATACACCACATGCCCCCCCCTCACAGATTGACCCCCTCCCCCCCCACAGATCTGCACCCTCATGGTAACAGAATACACTACATGACCCCCCCCCTTGGAGATTGACCCCCACAATACACCACATGCCGCCCCCCATAGATCTGCACCCTCATGGCGCCAGAATACACGCACATGCCCCCCCCCCCATAGATCTGCACCCTCATGGCGCCAGAATACACCCACATGCCCCCCCCCCATAGATCTGCACCCTTATGCCCCCAGAATACACCTACATGCCCCCCCCCCCATAGATCTGCACCCTCATGGCGCCAGAATACACCCACATGCCCCCCCCATAGATCTGCACCCTCATGTCCCCAGAATACACCACATGCCCCCCCCTCACAGATTGACCCCCCCCCACAGATCTGCACCCTCATGGTACCAGAATACACTACATGACCCCCCCCTTGGAGATTGACCCCCCCCCCCCCACACAGAGATATGCACCCTCATGGTAACAGACTACACCACATGCCCCCCTACCAGACTGACCCACCACATAACCCCCTCACAGACCTACACCCTCATGGCCCCAGAATACACCACATGCCCCCCCATAGATCTGCACCCTCATGGGCCCCAGAATACACCACATGCCCCCCCCCCATAGATCTGCACCCTCATGGGCCCCAGAATACACCACATGCCCCCCCCCATAGATCTGCACCCTCATGGGCCCCAGAATACACCACATGCCCCCCTCCCATAGATCTGCACCCTCATGGGCCCCAGAATACACCATATGCCCCCCTCACAGATTAACCCCCCCATGTCCCCAGAATACACCATATGCCCCCCTCACAGATTAACCCCCCCCCATGTCCCCAGAATACACCATATGCCCCCCTCACAGATTAACCCCCCCATGTCCCCAGAATACACCACATGCCCCCTCACAGATTAACCCCCCATAATACACCACATGCCCCCTCACAGATTAACCCCCCATAATACACCACATGCCCCCTCACAGATTAACCCCCCATGTCCCCAGAATACACCCCCCTCACAGATTAACCCCCCTCATGTCCCCAGAATACACCCCCCTCACAGATTAACCCCCCTCATGTCCCCAGAATACACCACATGCCCCCCACAGATTAACCCCCCCATAATACACCACATGCCCCCCTCACAGATTAACCCCCCATGTCCCCAGAATACACCCCCCTCATGTCCCCAGAATACACCACATGCCCCACCACAGATTAACCCCCCCATAATACACCACATGCCCCCCTCACAGATTAACCCCCCATGTCCCCAGAATACACCCCCCCTCACAGATTAACCCCCCTCATGTCCCCAGAATACACCACATGCCCCCCCCCCCCATAGATCTGCACCCTCATGGCCCCAGAATACACCACATCCCCCCCCCCCCACAGATTAACCCCCCATGTCCCCAGAATACACCCCCCCCACAGATTAACCCCCCTCATGTCCCCAGAATACACCACATGCCCCCCCCCATAGATCTGCACCCTCATGGCCCCAGAATACACCACATCCCCCCCCCCCCCACACACACACAGATATGCACCCTCATGGCGCCAGAATACACCAAATGCCCCCCCCCCCATAGATCTGCACCCTCATGTCCCCAGAATACACCACATGCCCCCCTCACAGATTAACCCCCCCATGTCCCCAGAATACACCACATGCCCCCCTCACAGATTAACCCCCCCATGTCCCCAGAATACACCACATGCCCCCCTCACAGATTAACCCCCCCATGTCCCCAGAATACACCACATGCCCCCCTCACAGATTAACCCCCCCATGTCCCCAGAATACACCACATGCCCCCCTCACAGATTAACCCCCCCATGTCCCCAGAATACACCACATGCCCCCCTCACAGATTAACCCCCCCATGTCCCCAGAATACACCACATGCCCCCCTCACAGATTAACCCCCCCATGTCCCCAGAATACACCACATGCCCCCCTCACAGATTAACCCATCCCATGTCCCCAGAATACACCACATGCCCCCCTCACAGATTAACCCCCCCATAATACACCACATGCCCCCCTCACAGATTAACCCATCCCATCTCCCCAGAATACACCACATGCCCCCCTCACAGATTAACCCCTCCCATGTCCCCAGAATACACCACATGCCCCCCTCACAGATTAACCCCCCCATGTCCCCAGAATACACCACATGCCCCCCTCACAGATTAACCCCCCCCATGTCCCCAGAATACACCACATGCCCCCCTCACAGATTAACCCCCCCCCCCATGTCCCCAGAATACACCACATGCCCCCCTCACAGATTAACCCCCCCCATGTCCCCAGAATACACCACATGCCCCCCTCACAGATTAACCCCCCCCATGTCCCCAGAATACACCACATGCCCCCCTCACAGATTAACCCCCCCATGTCCCCAGAATACACCACATGCCCCCCTCACAGATTAACCCCCCATATACCCAGAATACACCACATGCCCCCCTCACAGATTAACCCCCCCATGTCCCCAGAATACACCACATGCCCCCCTCACAGATTAAACCCCCCCCATGTCCCCAGAATACACCACATGCCCCCCTCACAGATTAACCCCCCCATGTCCCCAGAATACACCACATGCCCCCCTCACAGATTAACCCCCCCCCCATGTCCCCAGAATACACCACATGCCCCCCTCACAGATTAACCCCCCCCCATGTCCCCAGAATACACCACATGCCCCCCTCACAGATTAACCCCCCCCCATGTCCCCAGAATACACCACATGCCCCCCTCACAGATTAACCCCCCCATGTCCCCAGAATACACCACATGCCCCCCTCACAGATTAACCCCCCCATGTCCCCAGAATACACCACATGCCCCCCTCACAGATTAAACCCCCCCCCATGTCCCCAGAATACACCACATGCCCCCCTCACAGATTAACCCCCCCATGTCCCCAGAATACACCACATGCCCCCCCCACAGATTAACCCCCCCATGTCCCCAGAATACACCACATGCCCCCCCCCCTCACAGATTGACCCCCCTATGTCCCCAGAATACACCACATGCCCCCTCCCTTCACAGATCTGTAACCTGCCTCCTCATGTATGAGCTCCTATGGACTCTAGCTCTGCAGCACATCCAGGCACACACAGCTCCTCCTCCTTCACAAGCTCCTGCTCCTGCAGTCTGTGTTTATAAGCACTTCCCACACTTGACCATGTGACCATGAAGGAGCATGTGACCAGTGACGTCACAGACCTCGTTCTAACAACTCCACTCTAGCATCTACCATATGGAGAGGGGTTGTTTTGTGAGACATTCCCTTTAACATGAGGACACTTTGACCTTTCTATTCAGTTCTATTAAATTTTTTTCGGGATGATGCAACGGACATACGGTGTGCTATCCGCATCTTTTGCAGCCCCATTGAAATGAATGGGCCTGATTGGGACTGAAAATAGTGTCGTGTGAATGCCCGCTTAATCACTTTCAGCTTATGTTTGTATCACAGTTTGTTGGGGCCTCCATTTCTACCATAAGCCACAACCCTGTGCCACATCTTTTGCGCCTTTGTCACCAGCGACGTCCTGTGGACCAAAATGTCTATCAGTTTGACAGGAGAACTAGTGCTTACATTCATCACTAGAGATGAGCGAATTTCATGTTATGAAATTCGTTCACTCTTCATTTGGTGGTAAAAGGTGAACTGCGTAATGTATTCCGTTACCACGGACCAGAGCGCAATTCTATGACTGAATGCCTTTAGAGGCATACCGTTATTCATTCCGTCATAATAGAAGTCTATGGCCTGCATAACGGATCCGTTCGGTTTCCGTTATGCAGGAGAGGACTCCCCTACATAACGTAAAGGGGACGGATCCGTTATGCAGGCCATAGATTTCTATTATGATGGAATGCCTCTAAAGGCATTCCGTCATAGAATTGCGCTCTGGTCCGTGGTAACGGAATCCATTACGCAATTCACATTTTACCACCAAACGAAGTATGAACGAATTTCAAAATATAAAATTTGCTCATCTGAAATACAAGTTTTACTGAATCTTTTCTCATAAAAACTATATATCCATCTGCTCAGCTCCTCCTGATCTATAACATGGATTGTATTTTTAGGGTACTTTCACACTAGCGTTATTCTTTTCCGGCACTGAGTTCCGTCCTAGGAGCTCAATACCGGAAAAGAACTGATCAGTTTTATCCTAATGCATTCTGAATGGAGAGAAATCCATTCAGGATGTCTTCAGTTCAGTCTTTTTGACTTTTCAGGACTGAGATAATACTGCAGCATTTATCTCCGTCCAAATTTCCGGAACACTTGCCAGAATGCTGGATCTGGCATTTTTTTCCCATAGACATGCATTAATGCCGGATCCGGCCCCAAGTGTTTCGGCAAAACAGATCCGGCGTTGCAGTCTGCGCATGAAAAAAATAAATGCCAGATATGTTTTTCCGGATGACACAGATCCGGCATTTCAATGGGTTTTTCATACGGATCAAGATCCGGCAGGCAGTTGCGGCAACGGGGGGGGGGAGGATTGTTTACTTGGACTGAATTGTGTAATTTGCAACTTTTTTATTTTTTTATTTTTTTATTTCTGTAAACATCATTGTAAAGTACCAATGAAACCGTGAAATATTGGCACTAATACCTTGTTTTATTAGTTTACAACACAAAGAAATGTACACTCTTCAACTGATGTATACAAAAAACTTTATTTAAATAAAATTATATTTGATAAAAAAATAAATAAAATTACCTAGTAATTGCAGCATGTTCTTTACTCCCCCAGGCATTTCAGCCGTGCGTGGCATCCGCTCCGTGAATGACAGCCAAGACCCGATGCAGACTGCAGAAGCACGGAGCAGTAACATGACTGATAATGCTCCGTGCCTCTCTGTGATCTCTTTACTACGATATCACAATGACAACTTTATCTCACTGTGATTTCGTAGTAAAGAGATCACAGAGAGGCACGGAGCATTATCAATCATGTTAATGCTCCGTGCTTCTGCAGTCTGCATCGGGTCTTGGCTGTCATTCACGGAGCGGATGTCACGCACGGCATCTGCTCGTGTGAAACAGCCCTTAGACTTTTTTCAAAAGAATAATGCAAACGGATCCGTTCTGAACGGATACAAGCGTTTGCATTATAGGTGCGGATCAGTCTGTGCAGATACCAGACGGATCCGCACCTAACGCAAGTGTGAAAGTAGCCTTACCCGGAGCGTCGGAGTGCCCTTCTAGATCTCACCCTTATTTTCAAACTGAAATTCCCTAAAATATCCCTTTAGTTCCCATTACTATTAGACTTAACTGCGTCAGTATTTACTTTCCTATCCTTCTGCGGGTGATGCTTGCCACTAGAGACCATTAGTGGGTAATTGCATTAAAGGGCATCTGTCAGCAGATCTGTCCCTATGACACCGGCTGACCTGTTACATGTGCCCTTGGCAGCTGAAGACATTTGTGTTGGTCCCATGTTCATATCTGTTCACATTGCTGAGAAAAATGGTTTACTATATGCAAATGAGCTTCTCCGAGCAATGGGGACGTTGCTGTTACTCCTAGGTGCACTTTGACAGGACCAGCCAGTGAAAATGTGATCACACCTACCTGGCCCTGACAATAAAATGGATAGGACGTGGTAGTTGCAGAGAGGGCAGAGCCTCCATTGCTCTTAGAGGCTCATTTGCATATATTAAAGCATAATTTTTCTCAGCAATGCGGACAGATATGAACATGGGACCAACACAGATGTCTTCAGCTGCCAAGTGCACATGTAACAGGTCAGCCAGTGTCATAGGTACAAATCTGCTGACAGATGCCCTTTAAGGCTAGTTTCACCCTTGCGCTTGTCATCTGTGGTAGGCAGCAGGCTGCCGGAGATGTCTATATCTGGCACTGACGGAAACTGCCTGAAGGCCCGTCGGCCCAGTTAACTATAATGGAACCAGCTGAGATCCGGATTTCTGCCGATCGCGATTATAGTTAATGGGACTGGCGGGCCTGCAGGCAGGTTCCGGCAACGCCGGATCCAGACATCTCCAGCAGGCTGCTCCCTACCAGAGATGTCAAGCGCTGGTGTGAAACTAGCCCAAGATATTTTTAATTGTATATTAGAGTAGCGCGCGTCTTATTTAACCGTTTGTTTGCTGGAGTACTGACCACTTTCTCTTGGATAGTGCAGTGCTCAATGTGACCTGTTTGCAAATTACACAGAAAACATGTGAAGGCACCCGCAGTCATTTTTGGCTTGAACTTGAACGGGTCCGTGATCCGTCTGCACCGTAAAAAAAATAGAACACCCAAGTGAATGGGTCTTCATCTGTGATGCGGAGTGCACACGGCCAGTGCCAGTGTATTGCGGCCGTGTGCGTGAGGCCTTAGGCTACATCCACAAAGTGGAGTGATTGTAGTTATTGACAAAGAGTGGTGTGGGGAGCGCTGCTCCGGAACTGGATTATATAATGTACCACAGAAGAGGTGCACACAGTATGGAAAAATAAGCGTATTCTAACAGGCAATATAAAGCCATACATGGGGGGGGAGCATTCCCCAAAATTATCGTATAAAGGACTCCACTTAGTGTTCACTGAATGTAAATCTCAAAGCAATATGGAATACAGAAGTCAGCCTCAGACCAAAAACTCATAGATCAGAAAGAATAACATAATGGTAGACATAGACGAAGAATAAGATGATGGTAAAGGGGGGAAAGGTATAAATGATCAGAAGAAATGGGAACCAGCAGTAGTAATGGGATTACAAACACTGGTTGATCCGGTCAAAAAGATACAATTTATCGTGAGTTAAAGCTGTAAGATATTCCATAGCCCTAACCTCAGGAACTCCACTATATAAATCTGTGGGAGTTGGTGGTGTAGGTTACTTCCACAAATGGGCAATGAGACACTGTGCTGCTGTTAAAGGTTTGGATAGGTCATCAGCATCTAATCAATAGGGGTCCGACACCCTGGACCCCCGCCGATCAGCTGTTTGAGAAGGCCCGGTGCTCAAGTAAATAGGCAGATAACCCTTTTAATATGTGGATCATAATTTTGATGGCATGCTTCCAAATAGTAATAGGTAAAATAGTCAGTAAATAACATAAAGGATCAAGGGGTACATCACACCCCAAAAGACCTGGAAAACTGAGTGTAAGTCTACCCAGAGCGGGTGGATCAGTAGACATTCCCAAAAAATGTGAAATAAGCCCAGGGCATCTTTGCAACACCAACAAAAACCTGAAATAGTGGGATTTAATTTGTGGAGGAGGTCAGAAGCGTGGTAGCACCTTATAATGGTTCTCCTTGTTTATTATTGAAAGGGACGACTTTGCTGACCTCCACCCTTGTAGAGTGTAAGTTCTCACAGGCAAGGTCCTCGCCCCCTCTGTACCAGTCTGTTAATGTGTTTTTTTTTTTGTATTTATATTATGTATATGTAACTGTAACCCCCTCATGATGTGCAGTGCCATGGAGTTAATGGCACTTTCAATAGTAATATAAGGCCTCTTTCACACTTGCGTTGTTGGGATCCGGCATGCACTTCCGTTGCCAGAGGTGCCCGCCGGATCCGGAAAAACGCAAGTGTACTGAAAGCATTTGGAAGACGGAACCGTCTTCCAAATGCTTTCAGTGTTACTATGGCACCCAGGACGCTATTAAAGTCCTGGTTGCCATAGTAGGAGCGGAGAGCGGGGGAGCGGTATACTTACAGTCCGTGCGGCTTCCGGGGCGCTCCAGAATGACGTCAGAGCGCCCCATGCGCATGGATGACGTGATCCATGCGATCACGTGATCCATGCGATCACGTGATCCATGCGCTTGGGGCGCCCTGACGTCACTCTGGAGCGCCAGGGGAGCCGCACGGACGGTAAGTATACTGCTCCCCCGCTCCCCACTACACTTTACCATGGCTGCCAGGACTTTAGCGTCCCGGCAGCCATGGTAACCATTCAGGAAAAGCTAAATGTCGGCTCCGGCAATGCGCCGAAACGACGTTTAGCTTAAGGCCGGATCCGGATCAATGCCTTCCAATGGGCATTAACTCCGGATCCGGCCTTGCGGCAAGTGTTCCGGATTTTTGGCCGGAGCAAAAAGCGCAGCATGCTGCGGTATTTTCTCCGGCCAAAAAACGTTCCGTTCCGGAACTGAAGACATCCTGATGCATCCTGAACGGATTTCTCTCCATTCAGAATGCATTAGGATAATCCTGATCAGGATTCTTCCGGCATAGAGCCCCGACGACGGAACTCTATGCCGGAAGACAATAATGCAAGTGTGAAAGAGCCCTAAGACACCAGGTATTATCATTAGCAAGAGCAGAATAAAACTTAATATTTACACTTCTTCTGATTAGAAAAAGCTCCACAAAAGATTTTTTTTTATGTTCTCGCCAACAATGCTGACAGAATGCCTGTAAATATATGTTCACTCGGCAGAAGTGACGCCACAGGCACTCCGTGCGAGCACAAACCACAACTTTGTACTGACTCAGGCGTGCCACCGGCCGGGGCACGACTCCCAATCCTAGACACCAGACCTGTACCTGCGATAACCCGACACCGCTAAGTAAAGAACCAGGACCCCATAGAGCAGGCATCCTCAAACTGCAGCCCTCCAGCTGTTGAAAAACTACAACTCCCAGCATGTCCGAACAGCCTACAAGTATCAGCCTACAGCAGGGCATTGTGGGAGTTGTAGTTTTACAACAGCTGGAGGGCCGCAGTTTGAGGATGCCTTCCATAGACTTTGAAGCCATCAGCAAGGTAACTAATACAGATCAGGTTTCTGCGGGCACTTTTTCAGCACGGGGAGGGTCCGTTGCAGTAACTTTTGATGTAGAGAGAGCGCGGTATCACTATCGCTACTTTTAGATTGTGTACCCTTGTGCAGCAGTTTTCTATGCTTATACTGCGATACTGCAGCTATACTGTGAGGAGCAAAGTAAGCGCTACTGGGATTTACAGTTTTGACCAATGGCTGATGTTGGATGATAAATATACACTGTTTAGTCTTGGTTTACACCACTTATTTGTTGAAATGGTTTACTTAAAAAAAAAAAAAATACTCCAACATTTTGGCCCATTTTTTAGCACACAGTGGCACATTTCAAGGGGTTCTCCGGGAATTAAGAAAATGAAAATAGTTAAATATTACTTTATTTAACATATTTTTATTAGAAAAATAAGAGTATACAACGTCTTCCGTAAATTCACATCATGGTGGTATACAATGCGAGTGTACAAACAGTAATGTACAATAAATTATGGCAGGAGAGAATGAAAAGCGTTTGAATCTCAGTAAATAAAGAGACATAATAGTAAGAGAAAAAAACGAAACAATCAATCAACAATAGCTATGCCACATCTAGAAGCAAATGTCAAAGCTAGGTATAACATCTCCTATAGGAAGGGATAATTACTAGTCACAGAAATTGACCCTTTTGTCCACCTGTTGCAGATACTGGGCAGACAGTGCAATCTCTTAGCAATCAACATTTCCATACCATAGTTATAGTGAACTTTAGCTATAATTTCAGGAATAGATGGGATTTCCCTACTTTTCCACCGTTTAGCTATCGCTACTCTTGTCACAGTTAAAATGTGAACGATTATGGTCAAATCCGCTAAGCTCAGATTTTCTAACCCTAGGGAAAGTAAGGCTAATTCCGGGGAGAGCGGAAGTGTGATTCCTACTACAACATTCACAAATGATAATATACGAGACCAGAAGAGGTAGTAAATATTACTTTATGATAAATATATTCTCAAATACCTTTTCATTATTTATAATGGCTTGTTTTGTCTGGGGAGCAATCATCAGGGGAAACAAAATGGCCGCCGTCCCATTAGTTCACACAAAACCTGACCTCACACAGGAGGACAAAGTTACTTTACAACACTGAGGTAAAGAGCTGCCTTATCCTCCTCTCTGCTCTGCGTGTCAGAGATTGTGATCCTGAATACAGATGATAAGATGATGGACAGGACAGGCTGTGGTAATGGAGACTGTGAACAAGTGTGCTGCTCATTATCCACACCTCACCCTCCTCTCATGTCTCATCATCATCTCCATTCCCACAGAGATTCACCTGTATTCAGGATCATAATCCCTGAGAATCAGAGCAGAGAGGAGGATGTGGCAGCTCTTTAGCTCAGTGTTGTGAAGTAACTTGTCCTCCTGTGTGATTAGGAAAGGTTTTGTTTGTACTAATATTTTTTTCCCCCCTTATGATTGCTCTCTAGACAAAACGAGCCATTAAAACTAATGAAAGGTATTTGTGAATATATTTATTATAAAATAATATTTAACTATCTACACTTTCTTAATTCCCGGAGAACCCCTTTAAGCATGGCCCTTTTTTCAACATATAAAAAAACATATACTCAACATTTTCTTATGGTTATGCTTAGGGGTGCACCGAAATTTCGGCAGCCGAAAATATCGGCCGAAAATGTACCTAATCCATTTCGGCCGATATTGTTACATATCGGCCGAAAATATGGGGTGTAGGATTTGTCACCCACCATCTGCGGGCGGGCGCCGGGCGGGCGGTTTACTGCATCTTTATTTCACCTTGACGCTCCAGTAAGAACTCTGCAGGCAGAGCGGAGGGCGGCGTAACGTCACTTACTCACGTGACGCGCCTGCTCCGCCTCCTTCATTCATAAAGTGGGCGGAGCAGGTGCGTCACGTGAGTAAGTGACGTTACGCCGCCCTCCGCTCTGCCTGCAGAGTTCTTACTGGAGCGTGACGATTGTAAGGTAAAATAAAGATGCAGTGAGTGATGCTGTGAGCAGCAGGGCCGGGGCTGTTATGGGGAGGGGGGATCGGTCTATGGCACTGCTATGGGGAGGGGGGATCTGTGCACTGTTATGGGGAAAGGGATCTGTGCACTGTTATGGGGAAAGGGATCTGTGCACTGTTATGCCCATAACAGTGCACATATCCCCCCCTCCATAACAGCGCCACCCACAGATCCCCCTCTCCATAACAGCGCCACCCACAGATCCCCCTCTCCATAACAGCGCCACCCACAGATCCCCCCTCTCCATAACAGCGCCACCCACAGATCCCCCTCTCCATAACAGCGCCACCCACAGATCCCCCTCTCCATAACAGCGCCACCCACAGATCCCCCTCTCCATAACAGCGCCACCCACAGATCCCCCTCTCCATAACAGCGCCACCCACAGATCCCCCTCTCCATAACAGCGCCACCCACAGATCCCCCTCTCCATAACAGCGCCACCCACAGATCCCCCTCTCCATAACAGAGCCACCCACAGATCCCCCTCTCCATAACAGCGCCAATCATTAAAAAAAAAGTATTTTAAAAGTATTTGGGCAAAAAGGCGGTTTCGGTTTTCGGTCAAGGGCATCCTGAAGTTTCGGTTTCGGACCAGAATTTTCATTTCGGTGCACCCCTAGTTATGCTTAAATGGGATTGTATTATCCCAAGTTCAACACAGTGATGCTACTGATTGTGACTTTGTGCTGTTGTTTGGTTTATTAAAAAATCTAAAGCTCAATAAAATGTTTGAAAGTACGGTAAATCTATGTGTTCAGCAGTGCTTTAGGATAAAAATGGGCGCCTTTGTCTCCCCAGTCTAAATATGTAGGCGCTAAATGCAACTATTTTAGTCCCCATCAATAACACACAATGGCAGGGCACCATTATGTGTTAATATTCTTGCCCTTTAGAGACCTTGTACTGTTATGAGGATGTATAGTTAGTTATTTCAGCTACTAGGCAAACAGATATGCATGTGGCAGTGACTGAGGATACTTTTGGACTTTGCACAGGCTTGTTTTGTCTGATTGCATTTCACATTACACATGATTAACATGCAACCAACTGTCCTGCTGGTTAGCAACCTGTATTAGCTGATGGCATGTACTAGTCGGCAAAAAAAGGGGAGCATACCTCCCAAGTGTCTCTCTTTGCTACTAAGACTTTGTTCACATATACGTTGGGGACTCCATTGGGGGCCTCTGTGCAGATTGAGGAAAATAAAATAAAAAGCTATACATTAGTGCATGATGCTGCGTTATTTCATATTGTCTTGCAAGCAATGGAAGATGGTGAACTCTCTATAATTATTCCCTAGTGACACCAGTTGAGTGTAGAATTTCAGTGAGGGAGATGCAATGGATATGCCTTTTGGGTAATTTTTTTAAAATTGAATATACCTTGAGAAATGATTCATAGCGGTCAAAGGAAAATCCTCTCTCCAGCTTTGTTGTGCAGGTCTGACAAACTGGAAAGAACTGCAGGACACAGGATATGAGCTCACAGAGGATTAGGGGTTACAAGATGAATGGCATAACGAAATACCAACATAGATAACTTATGTAAACCAAATATAACAATGGCCACTAGATTGCAGCAAATACACTAAGTATAGAGGATAACAGATATAACACTACAATGAATATTAATTATAAATGAGTCATAGCTAGGACCGCACAGGTTGCTTTTAATTTGTAGTTCTTGTGAGGGAACAGAAGCATGGGTATAAGAGTCTGTATCACACATTCTGCCAGCACTTTTGTTTCAATTGTTTTCAGAGCGGTTATCAGTTTATTTGACCATGCTGGGCTCTGGTTGTCACAAATGTCATCCAAAATAATGACCGTCAAACCAACCTGTTTTGATAGATAACAGGTCGGCACTACCTTTCTTTTGAAGTTGCGGTGCACGTGTCAATGGATTGGCGTCCGATGAAACAATGTAGCAAAAAGACCGTCACTTCGCAGAATTTCAATCAGGAATTTGATTTATTGGTCACATATTATTTCATAGTGACGCGTTTCAGCACCAGTGTGCTTTCTTCAGACTATATACAAACATCTCACATGCAATCTTTTAAATAGGCAAATGAAATACAGAGGAACTGACATCATCAGCAAGACTCCTCCCCCTCATTGACGATAATGGCCATATAATGAAAAGTATATAGTGGGATGTTATCCAATTCATTTGGTAATCAATTCCGCTAGGAAAAAAAAAGGAAAATACATTTATAGACTATAAACAAGCAGGATACATCAAAGGAAGCTAGACACATTGTATTCACGATTGAGGTCCCTGGGTTCCATTGTTTGTAAACGATGGATCCAGTAGGCCTTTCTTTAGTAGCAATTTATTTCTGTCACCTCCACGACGGGGTAACGAAACACCCTCAATAATTTGATACCGTAGTTGTGCAATATTATGCTTTTTTTCGTGAAAATGAAGGGGTATTGGAAGCAGTAAATTACCTTTTCTGATAGTAGATTTGTGCTTACTCAGTCTGTCCTTCATTCTCATTGAGGTTCCCCCACATATAATAATCCACATGGACACTTGAGAATGTAAATCACAAATCTACTATCACATGTAAATGTACCCCTTATCGAAATCCTTTCACCTGAATGTGGATGAGAAAAACATGGGCCCTTAATGACACTAGAGCAATTCACACAGTTGAGACAGGGAAATGTACCTTGTCTAGGGGAAGACAAGGTACTTTGTCTTTTTTCTATTCTATTACTGCCCACATCCGCCCGAACTATTTTATCTAAAATCAGAGATAAAATAGTTTCAAGTAAAAAAAAAAAAAAAAACACGTCATTTTCCCCAAATAAAGTAAAAAATAGGGAAAAAAAGAAAGGTAGACATATTAGGTATCGACCGCCTATATAAACATATCACATGACCTAACCTCTCAGATGAACACCGTAAAAATAAAAAATAAAAACTGTGCTAAATGAAACATTTTTTTGTCACCTTATATCACTAAAAGTACACCAAGCGATCAAATAGGCATATGCCTGCCAAAATAGTACCAATCTAACCGTCGCCTCATTCCGCAAAAAATGAGCCCCTACCTAAGACAATCGCCCAAAAAAAAATAAAAATATGGCTCAGAATATGGAGACACTAAAACATCTTTTTTTTTTTGTTCTAAAAATGCTGTTATTGTGTAAAACTTAAGTAAATAAAAAAGTATACATATTAGGTATCGCCGCATCTGTAAGAACATGCTCTATAAAAATATCACATGACGTAACCCCTCAGATGAACACCGTAAGAAAAAAAAAAAGTGTAAAAAAAAAAACAACTTTTTTTGTCACCTTACATCACAAAAAGTGTAATAGCAAGCGATCAAAAAGTCATACGCACCCCAAAATAGTGCCAATCAAACCATCATCTCATCCCGCAAAAATCATACCCTACCTAAGATAATCGCCCAAAAACTGAAAAAACTATGGCTTTCAAACTATGGAGACACTAAAACATTATTAAAAAAAAAAAAAAAAAAAATGAAATCATTGTGTAAAACTTACATAAATAAAAAAAAGTAGTCCTATTTGGTATTGTCGCGTCCGTGACAACCTGCTCTATAAAAATACCACATGATCTAACCTGTCAGATGAATGTGGTAAATTACAAAAAATAAAAACTGTGCCAAAACAGCTATATCTTGTTACCTTGCCTCACAAAAAGTGTAATATAGAGCAACCAAAAATCTTATGTACCCTAAAATAGTACCAACAAAACTGCCACCTTATCCCGTAGTTTCCAAAATGGGGTCACTTTTTTGGAGTTTCTACTCTAGGGGTGCATCAGGGGGGCTTTAACCACCTCAGCCCCCAGTGCTTAAACACCCTGAAAGACCAGGCCACTTTTTACACTTCTGACCTACACTACTTTCACCGTTTATTGCTCGGTCATGCAACTTACCACCTAAATGAATTTTACCTCCTTTTCTTCTCACTAATAGAGCTTTCATTTGGTGGTATTTCATTGCTGCTGACATTTTTACTTTTTTTGTTATTAATCGAAATTTAACGATTTTTTTGCAAAAAAATGACATTTTTCACTTTCAGTTGTAAAATTTTGCAAAAAAAACGACATCCATATAGAAATTTTGCTCTAAATTTATAGTTCTACATGTCTTTGATAAAAAAAAAAATGTTTGGGTAAAAAAAAAAATGGTTTGGGTAAAAGTTATAGCGTTTACAAACTATGGTACAAAAATGTGAATTTCCGCTTTTTGAAGCAGCTCTGACTTTCTGAGCACCTGTCATGTTTCCTGAGGTTCTTCAATGCCCAGACAGTACAAACACCCCACAAATGACCCCATTTCTGAAAGTACACACCCTAAGGTATTCGCTGATGGGCATAGTGAGTTCATAGAACTTTTTATTTTTTGTCACAAGTTAGCGGAAAATGATGATTTTTTTTTTTTTTTTTCTTACAAAGTCTCATATTCCACTAACTTGTGACAAAAAATAAAAAGTTCTATGAACTCACTATGCCCATCAGCGAATACCTTGGGGTCTCTTCTTTCCAAAATGGGGTCACTTGTGGGGTAGTTATACTGCCCTGGCATTCTAGGGGCCCAAATGTGTGGTAAGGAGTTTGAAATCAAATTCTGTAAAAAATGACCTGTGAAATCCGAAAGGTGCTCTTTGGAATATGGGCCCCTTTGCCCACCTAGGCTGCAAAAAAGTGTCACACATCTGGTATCTCCGTACTCAGGAGAAGGTGGGGAATGTGTTTTGGGGTGTCATTTTATATATACCCATGCTGGGTGAGAGAAATATCTTGGCAAAAGACAACTTTTCCCATTTTTTTATACAAAGTTGTCATTTGACCAAGATATTTATCTCACCCAGCATGGGTATATGTAAAAAGACACCCCAAAACACATTCCTCAACTTCTCCTGAGTACGGGGATACCAGATGTGTGACACTTTTTTGCAGCCTAGGTGGGCAAAGGGGCCCATATTCCAAAGAGCACCTTTCGGATTTCACTCCTCATTTTTTCCTGAATTTGATTTCAAACTCCTTACCACACATTTGGGCCCCTAGAATACCAGGGCAGTATAACTACCCCACAAGTGACCCCATTTTGGAAAGAAGACACCCCAAGGTATTCCGTGAGGGGCATGGCGAGTTCCTAGAATTTTTTATTTTTTGTCACAAGTTAGTGGAAAATGATGATGAGTTTTTTTTTTTTTTTTTTTTTTTTTTCATACAAAGTCTCATATTCCACAAACTTGTGACAAAAAATAAAAACTTCCATGAACTCACTATGCCCATCAGCGAATACCTTGGGGTCTCTTCTTTCCAAAATGGGGTCACTTGTGGGGTAGTTATACTGCCCTGGCATTCTAGGGGCCCAAATGTGTGGTAAGTAGGTAAATGACCTGTGAAATCCGAAAGGTGCTCTTTGGAATGTGGGCCCCTTTGCCCACCTAGGCTGCAAAAAAGTGTCACACATCTGGTATCTCTGTATTCAGGAGAAGTTGAGGAATGTGTTTTGGGGTGTCTTTTTACATATACCCATGCTGGGTGAGATAAATATCTTGGTCAAATGCCAACTTTGTATAAAAAAATGGGAAAAGTTGTCTTTTGCCAAGATATTTCTCTCACCCAGCATGGGTATATGTAAAATGACACCCCAAAACACATTCCCCAACTTCTCCCGATTACGGAGATACCAGATGTGTGACACTTTTTTGCAGCCGAGGTGGGCAAGGGGGCCCATATTCAAAAGAGCACCTTTCGGATTTCACAGGTCATTTTTTACAGAATTTGATTTCAAACTCCTAACCACACATTTGGGCCCCTAGAATGCCAGGGCAGTATAACTACCCCACAAGTGACCCCATTTTGGAAAGAAGAGACCCCAAGGTATTCGCTGATGGGCATAGTGAGTTCATGGAAGTTTTTATTTTTTGTCACAAGTTAGTGGAATATGAGACTTTGTATGAAAAAAAAAAAAAAAAAAAAAAGCATTTTCCACTAACTTGTGACAAAAAATAAAAAATTCTAGGAACTCGCCATGCCCCTCACGGAATACCTTGGGGTGTCTTCTTTCCAAAATGGGGTCACTTGTGGGGTAGTTATACTGCCCTGGCATTTTCCAGGGGCCCTAATGTGTGGTAAGTAGGTAAATGACCTGTGAAATCCTAAAGGTGCTCTTTGGAATATGGGCCCCTTTGCCCACCTAGGCTGCAAAAAAGTGTCACACATGTGGTATCGCCGTATTTAGGAGAAGTTGGGGAATGTGTTTTGGGGTGTCATTTTACATATACCCATGCTGGGTGAGAGAAATATCTTGGCAAAAGACAACTTTTCCCATTTTTTTATACAAAGTTGGCATTTGACCAAGATATTTCTCTCACCCAGCATGGGTATATGTAAAATGACACCCCAAAACACATTCCCCAACTTCTCCTGAGTACGGCGATACCAGATGTGTGACACTTTTTTGCAGCCTAGATGCGCAAAGGTGCCCAAATTCCTTTTAGGAGGGCATTTTTAGACATTTGGATACCAGACTTCTTCTCACGCTTTGGGGCCCCTAGAATGCCAGGGCAGTATAAATACCCCACATGTGACCCCATTTTGGAAAGAAGACACCCCAAGGTATTCAATGAGGGGCATGGCGAGTTCATAGAAATTTTTTTTTTTTGGCACAAGTTAGCGGAAATTGATATTTTTAATTTTTTTCTCACAAAGTCTCCCGTTCCGCTAACTTGGGACAAAAATTTCAATCTTTCATGGACTCAATATGCCCCTCACGGAATACCTGGGGGTGTCTTCTTTCCGAAATGGGGTCACATGTGGGGTATTTATACTGCCCTGGCATTCTAGGGGCCCTAAAGCGTGAGAAGAAGTCTGGAATATAAATGTCTAAAAAATTTTACGCATTTGGATTCCGTGAGGGGTATGGTGAGTTCATGTGAGATTTTATTTTTTGACACAAGTTAGTGGAATATGAGACTTTGTAAGAAAAAAAAAAAAAAATTCCGCTAACTTGGGCCAAAAAAATATCTGAATGGAGCCTTACAGAGTGGGGGGGGGTGATCAATGACAGGGGGGTGATCAATGACAGGGGGGTGATCAATGACAGGGGGGTGATCAATGACAGGGGGGTGATCAATGACAGGGGGGTGATCAGGGAGTCTATATGGGGTGATAACCACAGTCATTGATCACGCCCGTGTAAGGCTTCATTCAGACGTCCGGATGCGTTTTGCGGATCCGATCCATCTATCAGTGCATCCGTAAAAATCATGCGGACATCTGAATGGAGCTTTACAGGGGGGTAATCAATGACAGGGGGGTAATCAATGACAGGGGGGTGATCAGGGAGTCTATATGGGGTGATCACCACAGTCATTGATCATGCCCCTGTAAGGCTTCATTCAGACGTCCGGATGCGTTTTGCGGATCCGATCCATCTATCAGTGCATCCGTAAAAATCATGCGGACATCTGAATGGAGCTTTACAGGGGGGTAATCAATGACAGGGGGGTAATCAATGACAGGGGGGTGATCAGGGAGTCTATATGGGGTGATCACCACAGTCATTGATCATGCCCCTGTAAGGCTTCATTCAGACGTCCGGATGCGTTTTGCGGATCCGATCCATCTATCAGTGCATCCGTAAAAATCATGCGGACATCTGAATGGAGCTTTACAGGGGGGTAATCAATGACAGGGGGGTGATCACCACAGTCATTGATCATGCCCCTGTAAGGCTTCATTCAGACGACCGGATGCGTTTTGCGGATCCGATCCATGTATCAGTGCATCCGTAAAAATCATGCGGACATCTGAATGGAGCTTTACAGGGGGGTAATCAATGACAGGGGGGTAATCAATGACAGGGGGGTGATCAGGGAGTCTATATGGGGTGATCACCACAGTCATTGATCACGCCCCTGTAAGGCTTCATTCAGACGTCCGGATGCGTTTTGCGGATCCGATCCATCTATCAGTGGATCCGTAAAAATCATGCGGACGTCTGAATGGAGCTTTACAGGGGGTTGATCAATGACAGGGGGGTAATCAATGACAGGGGGGTGATCAGGGAGTCTATATGGGGTGATCAGGGGTGATCAGGGGTGATCAGGGGTGATCAGGGGTGATTAGGGGTGATTAGGGGTGATTAGGGGTGATCAGGGGCTAATAAGGGGTTAATAAGTGACGGGGGGGGGGGGGGGGTGTAGTGTAGTGTAGTGGTGCTTGGTGCTACTTTACTGAGCTACCTGTGTCCTCTGGTGGTCGATCCAAACAAAGGGGACCACCAGAGGACCAGGTAGCAGGTATATTAGACGCTGTTATCAAAACAGCGTCTAATACACCTGTTAGGGGTTAAAAAAAACACATCTCCAGCCTGCCAGCGAACGATCGCCGCTGGCAGGCTGGAGATCAACTCTCTTACCTTCCGTTCCTGTGAACGCGCGCGCCTGTGTGCGCGCGTTCACAGGAAGTCTCGCGTCTCGCGAGATGACGCGTATATGCGTGACTGTGCGCAGCGCTGCCACCTCCGGAACGCGATCCTGCGTTAGGCGGTCCGGAGGTGGTTAAATGGGACATGGTGTCAAAAAAAAAAAGTTCAGCAAAATCTGCCTTCCAAAAACCGTATGGCGTTCCTTTCCTTCTGCGCAATGCCGTGTGCCCGTACAGCAGTTTATGACCACATATGGGGTATTTCTGTAAACTACAGAATCAGGGCCATAAATAGAGTTTGGTTTGGCTGTTAACCCTTGCTTTGTAACTGGAAAAAATGGATTCAAATAGATAATCTGCCAAAAAAGTGAAATTTTTAAATTTTATCTCTTTTCCATAAATTCTTGTGGTACACCTAAAGGGTTAACAAAGTATGTAAAATCAGTTTTGAATACCTTGAGGGGTGTAGTTTGTAAAATGGGCTCATTTTTGGGTGGTTTCTATTATGTAAGCCTCACAAAGTGACTTCAGACCTGAACTGGTCCTGAAAAAGTGGGTTTTAGAAATTTTCTGAAAGGTTTGCTTCTAAACTTCTAAGCATTCTAATGTCCCCCAAAAATAAAATGGCATTCACAAAATGATCCAAACATGAAGTAGACATATGGGGAATGTAAAGTAATAACAATTTTTGGAGGTATTACTATCTATTATAAAAGTAGAGAAATCTGAAATTTCATGAGTTCGGTGATGGGGTTTAATAGTGCCTGCTGCCCTGCCTTTGTGCCCTCATACTGTGGATCTGCAGTTTTAGGGTCCCCTCCGTGTCGTCATAAAATAGCCACTGTCTTTTTAGACTGCCCTTTAATAGCCTGAGCTATCACCCTTCAGCTTCTGCATAGATGACCTCAGCGCTGTGTCGAGTCAGCTCAGTGACTTGGCACTTGTACAGTGGACTTGATGCTGATTCCTGAGCTTGGGAAGCAGCAGCAGATCCATTGTGCAAGAGCCGAGTTAGCACTTGAGCAGTGGATCTGGTGAGATGACTCAGGGCAGGCATGGAGGAGGGGGGCTGCAAAGCACAGTTACTAAAGCACTCTGGCCAGCCCCTTGGTGCTCCAACTTGCTCATTTGCATATAAATACAAATGAAGATATCTTGGCAGTGAGTCAACATACAAACAAAAGAAAGGTATTGGTTTAATCAGCATGATCAACCGTACCAGTAAGTATACTTGGTTTAATAGGGTTGATAATGGTGACAGATGCTCTTTTAGGGCAGACAAGATAAGCCAGGAGGTCTTCTGACCTAATTTTTCTATAGGTCTGTGCCTGCTGCCTAGCGACTATTGCTGCAGTTACTGGATAACTATGCTGAACTCCATGCGCCTGTGCAGATTACATCCCTATAGTCACCGTTCAGCCTGAAGAAAGGCTGGTTTTGTGTATTCATGATCAGCCATCAGAACTTCTGCACCAACTACTTCTTCTGGAAAGATGCCCATTGATCTTAAAGAGAACCTTTCAGAACTCCATACATGTTTGTTTTAATAGCTTCATGCATTTCCCATGTAATAACAATTCTGGAGCATCTATTCTTTTTGCTCTATGTTCTGCCATTCCTTTATTATTTCTACTAGCAGTCTGCAGTAAGGGTACAGAGGGGAGGTAACCAGTTGGGGTGGGGTGGGGGGTGTATCTGCACAGTCTGAAAATGGTAGCACTGATTGGAGAGTGAGTGTCACGGCTGTATGTGAGCAACAAGAGCATACACAGTGAATTAGCTACTGACCGGACCCAAACTAGGGAGGATAAAGGGTGACCCCTGTCAGACCCTCAAAGCTCTCCCTATGCTGCTAAAGCACATGCCCGGATCCAAATGGTGGAACGGGGCATGCCCACGTACCTAAGACTGATGACCACTGTAACCCCTACAATAGTGGAAGGGGCACGGCCACTGGTGCCCTGCTTAGTATATGGAGGGAACCGTGGCCGCCTCAGATCCAGTCAGAATCTCCTAGACGGACAAACATTTGCCAAATGAGCTATGCCCCCACAACAAAAACACACCATACTCTGAGGACTAAATCCTCTTTTATCAGGGGCAAGTCGACCTAGCTGCATGGGCTCCTCCTCAGAGGGGAGCGAGACAGGATGAGGCCCCTGCACACTGAATGAATCCGCACCACTGCCCCTAGACTGACAATGGCTGGACAGAGAGGTCTCGTTTCTTTCTCTTAGACGCCTGTCAAGGCGTACCGCCAATGACATGGCAGACTCTAAGGACGTTGGTCTCTCATGGAAAGCAAACGCATCTTTCAATCTCTCTGAGAGACCATGACAGAACTGACTCCGGAGTGCAGCATCATTCCAACCTGAATCAGCTGCCCATCTCCGAAATTCAGAACAATAAAGCTCCGCAGACAGTTTGTTCTGGCATAAAACACGTAAGTTAGATTCGGCCAGAGCAACACGATCCGGGTCATCATATATCTGCCCCAGGGCCACAAAAAATCTTTCCACGGATCGAAGGGAGGGATCCCCTGATGGCAGCGAAAAAGCCCAAGTCTGAGCATTACCCCTGAGCAGGGAGATGACAATCCTCACCCTCTGCTCCTCATTACCAGAGGAGTGGGGACACAAGCAAATATGGAGTTTGCATGCCTCTCTGAAGCGAACAAAATTCTCACTGCTCCCGGAGAACGTTTCCGGAAGTGAGACCTTTGGCCCGCAACAGACTCCATGAGCCGGAGCAGAGCCCAATGCTTGAAGCTGAGACATAGATTGACGGAGATCCGCTACTTCCAAAGAAAGACCCTGCATGCGGTCAACCAGGCCAGAAAGCGGATCCATGTCAAAAAGGACAGTTTTGGTGGATTATAATGTCACGGCTGTATGTGAGCAACAAGAGCATACACAGTGAATTAGCTACTGACCGGACCCAAACTAGGGAGGATAAAGGGTGACCCCTGTCAGACCCTCAAAGCTCTCCCTATGCTGCTAAAGCACATGCCCGGATCCAAATGGTGGAACGGGGCATGCCCGCGTACCTAAGACTGATGACCACTGTAACCCCTACAATAGTGGAAGGGGCACGGCCACCGGTGCCCTGCTTAGTATATGGAGGGAACCGTGGCCGCCTCAGATCCAGTCAGAAAATAAACAGGTACACAACAATGTCTGCACACTTAGCCGAAGGAGCTGCAGCCGCAGAGAAGACGGATCCAAAGACAGCTGGCAATATCCGGAGTGCTTGCTGCAGCAGAACACAGGTCCAGTGAAATGATAGCTAACAAGTGAAGATGCTCAAGCAAGAGCTACAACTCAAATGAGAAATATAATCCACACCCAAGAAAGGAGGAGGGGTGATTTAAAGGCAGGGAAATCAAACGCAGGAGGAACAGCTGGGAGGACTCCTCCAAGCTCTAGTAGTGACATCATCACAGGGGTGGAGAAACAGAGCTGTGAGAACGTCTCAAAGCTCTGGTAGTGACAGTGAGTCTGTGCAGTTACACCTCACCAACTGGTTACCTCCCCTCTGTATCCTTACTGCAGACTGCTAGCAATTCATTCATAACTTCTAGTAGAAATAATAAAGGAAAGGCACAACACAGAGACATTTGAAAAGATGCTCCAGAATTGTTATTACATGGGAAATACGTGTAGCTATTAAAACAGGCATGTCAGAAGTAGTGTCAGGTCCACTTTAAGGCTACATTCACACGAACGTTGTGTTTTGCGGATCCGCAATGCACGGATATCGGCCCATGTGTGTTCTGCAATTTGCGGACCGCACTTGCCGCGGCTATCATAGAAAATGCCTATTCTTGTCCGCAGTTGCGGATAAGATTAGGACATGTTCTATTTATTTTGCGGGGCTGCGGCACGGAGCAACGGATGCAGACAGCACACGGTGTGCTGTCCGCATCTTTTGCGGCCAAATAGAAATGAATGGGTCCGCACCCGTTCCGCAAAATTGCAGAATGGATGCGGACTCATTCATACGGTTGTGTGAATATAGCCTAAAGCCTCATGCAGACATCCATGGAACACGGTCTGTGAGATACCGGACTGGCATTGCTGGAGCGGGCGTCATAGCAACCAATGACTCTGTGCGCTCCTGCAATGCCAGTCCACGGACGTCTGCATGAGGCTTAAAGGGCTTCTGTCACCCCACTAAACAGTTTTTTTTTTTTTTGGTTACTTATAATCCCTATACTGCGATTTATGCATACATACTGTAATTAATCATTTTGGTTCAGCAGATTCTGTTAAAAACGTACTTTTAAAATATGCAAATTACCTTGCTACCAGCAAGTATGGCGGCTACTTGCTGGTAGCAGCCGCATCCTACTATCCTAAAGACGCCCCCTCTGCATGTTGATTGACAGGGCCAGCGGACGGGATCATTCTCTGCTGGCCCTGTTTGCTATTAAGATCTCGCGCCTGCGCCGTAACGGTATTCAGTCGGCGCAGGCGCACTGAGAGGCGGACGCTCGCTCGGCCGCTCCATCCTCAATGCGCCTGTGCCGATGACGTCACATCTACACCCGGCGCAGGCGCATTGAGGAAGGAGCGGCCGAGCGAGCGTCCTCCTCTCAGTGCGCCTGCACCGACTGAAGACAGGTACAGCGCAGGCGCCAGATTTTAAGTGCAAACAGGGCCAGCAGAGAAAGATCCCGTCCGCTGGCCCTGTCAATCAACATGCGGAGGGGGCGTCTTTAGGATAGGAGGATGCGGCTGCTACCAGCAAGTAGCCGCCCTACTTGCTGGTAGCAAGGTAATTTGCATATTTTAAAAGTACGTTTTTAACAGAATCTGCTGAACCAAAATATTAATTACAGTATGTATGCATAAATCGCAGTATAGGGATTATAAGTAACCAAAAAAAAAAAAAAAACTGTTTAGTGGGGTGACAGAAGTCCTTTAAGAAAGAGGATTGTACTGTGTGATACATTGGGGGCATCTTAGGAGACTGTTATCTTTGTGCCACAGTTTTTCTTTAAACTTGCCATTTGTGTGAGGAATGAATGGTTTTTAAACCACATTGCATCTAAATATTACCTTTTTGTTTAGCCTCTATTTTACTATTTGCTGGGAGGATCTTCCTTCCAAAAGAATTTTTAGTTTTTTGGCTCTGATCACTTTGCACACATAATTTAGCTAGCTTATTTTCAGATATTGAAAGATATAAGATAATATAGGAGATTTTTTTTTATTTTTTTTTTCCTGAAAAATCGGAACATCACTGACTATGGATACTACTTGGGCAAATGGTGGAAACTTGGCTTTTCTATACACCTCCCTCAAGCTAATGAAACATACTGCTTGGCTTTCCTATACACTCTCCCCACACTTACCAACCACCTTCATCAAGGTGACAACAGATGCAGCCGCACGTTCTCCTTTTTATATTCAGACAGCCATTATGCAGTGATAAATAAAGTAGGAGACTCTGCTATGTAAAATTGAATGCGGTGGCATCGTACTTTTATATTGTGTACATTTGGATAGAGTTTGCACTTCAGGAAGGTACTGAACAAAAGTAAACATTTCACCTTCACATAGTTATTACCAGCAATTTCTTACTGCTGTCTGCCGTCCTTTTAGGCCAGAATCACATTTGCAAATTCGGGACTTTGGGTCATTAAACCTATGGTCGGTCCTGATCACACATCTGGAATATGGCCTTAGGCCTTATTCACACATCACTGTTTGGTCAGTGATTGTGAGCCAAAATCGGGTGCATGTCAGAAACACCGAATCTTTCCCTTAGGCCTCTTGCCCATGACCGCATGCCCTCTGAAATACAGTACAGACCAAAAGTTTGGACACCCCTTCTCATTCAAAGAGTTTTCTTTATTTTCATGACTATGAAAATTGTAGATTCACACTGAAGGCATCAAAACTATGAATTAACACATGTGGAATTATATACATAACAAACAAGTGTGAAACAACTGAAAATATGTCATATTCTAGGTTCTTCAAAGTAGCCACCTTTTTGCTTTGATTACTGCTTTGCACACTCTTGGCATTCTCTTGATGAGCTTCAAGAGGTAGTCCCCTGAAATGGTTTTCACTTCACAGGTGTGCCCCGTCAGGTTTAATAAGTGTGATTTCTTGCCTTTATAAATGGGGTTGGGACCATCAGTTGCGTTGAGGGGAAGTCAGGTGGATACACAGCTGATAGTCCTACTGAATAGACTGTTAGAATTTGTATTATGGCAAGAAAAAAGCAGCTAAGTAAAGAAAAACGAGTGGCCATCATTACTTTAAGAAATTAAGGTCAGTCAGTCAGCCGAAAAATTGGGAAAACTTTGAAAGTAAGGGCTATTTGACCATGAAGGAGAGTGATGGGGTGCTGCGCCAGATGACCTGGCCTTCACAGTCACCGGACCTGAACCCAATTGAGATGTTTTGGGGTGAGCTGGACCGCAGAGTGAAGGCAAAAGGGCCAACAAGTGCTAAGCATCTCTGGGAACTCCTTCAAGACTGTTGGGAGACCATTTCAGGGGACTACCTCTTGAAGCTCATCAAGAGAATGCCAAGAGTGTGCAAAGCAGTAATCAAAGCAAAAGGTGGCTACTTTGAAGAACCTAGAATATGACATATTTTCAGTTGTTTCACACTTGTTTGTTATGTATATAATTCCACATGTGTTAATTCATAGTTTTGATGCCTTCATAGTCATGAAAATAAAGCAAACTCTTTGAATGAGAAGGTGTGTCCAAACTTTTGGTCTGTACTGTATATGTTCCGTGAGCGGGCCATATGTCCCGGAGCGGCATTGATCGTGCGCACGGGAGCACACGGCATCATAGATTACAATGATGCTGTGCACGTCTGGCCTCCCGCAGGACTATTCCGCACTAGTATGAAGGCTGCGCTTCTGGCTTTGGCTCACAATCACTCATTGAAATCACTGATCAAACACTGGGGCACATTTGCTAAGGGACGTACGACTATTTTAGGTGTAAAATAATCTTAAGTCCCCTTTTCTAAACAGCCGTGCGATTAATATTTAGTGACATAGCCGGTTTCATGCCATGTCTGCCAGTTGGGCATGTACCCCGGGCAAATGTACTAACATTGCCTGGAAGGCGATCAGTCAGAGGATTAGATGAACGTGCAGAACCTGCTGAATACACTGCTCTGCAGCAGCTCTCCACTTCTCTGTGACAGGAATATCAGGAGTAAGTCACCTGGATCCCAGTTCTTCATGCCCCCCTGGCACCCAGCATGCAGGGCACATTTCTGGCCAGCCACCCTCTACCATGCTTTACCCCTAGTCAGCAGATACTGTGTCACGGCCTCTGTTGTGTTCGCCGTGACATGGTTGCCGTGCATGCTGTTGCCTGCGGCAACGTGCGTTTGTTGCAGCATGTATGTGCCTGCCCCTTTTATCCTGCTTCCCTTCCCTGTTTGGTGCTGGAGGGGTTAACTATTGGCTGGTGGGGTTCTAGGTGTGTCCTGGGTGTGGCCTCTTGGCTCTTTATATCCTGGTCTGAGGTCAGTTGCCCCCCAACCTTTATGTGAGCTGGATTGTTGCTCCTTTCCTCGATATATACCATCTGTCCAGTGGGAGGGCCTCCTAGCTAGACATCTTTGTCACCATGAGGTCTCCCCTTTGTTTCCTTTGTCCTTTTCCTATCCTCACTTGTCTTGTTTGGTGTGGTTGGTGTTTTGGATGTGTGTTTATGTCTAGTTCGGTGTTCCATGTCTGGTATGTTTGGTGTTGGATTCCAGCATGGTTGCTAGATATTTCCACTGTCTGTGGTTGTTGTGGCCGCGGCAGGTAAGTGCATGTTGTTTCTGGGCTCTTACCTGCCGATCCAGTGGCTGTTCACTGGCTGTCCCTTTCTTAGGTCAGTGGAGACTCCTGTTCATCCGTGTCTGGGATGAACAGGTCGTCTCCTGCTCCTAACCTCATTGCAGGGATCTTCAGGGCGACTCGGGGTCCGAGGTTCCTGTGTATGAGCCCACCTACCATCTGGCTCTGCTCATATGGTTAGGAGTCAGGGCCAGGATTAGGGCGGCATTGGGAGGTGACCTGCTCCCTTTTCCTGGTGTCTAGGCCTAGCTGCTTCCTCGTTCTCCTACGCTAAAAGGTGGAGAGTTTTTCCCCCCACCGTTACCTACTGTATATACACATTTTATTCTTAAGAACATGTGTACAAGCTCTTTGATTGTGCAGGTAATCTGAATTTATAACTTGCAGGGAAAAGGATTAATGCGAGTCATCTTGGAAGTGATGCTGTAATTGTCTTGTTTGCACTATGGGCTTGTGCCAGGTTTAGCCAAGCTAATTTAGGTTGTGTAACCAGTTGCAAAGTGGTGAGGTTATTTCACAAGTAGACTCTTCACCGTTTTAGCTGTGGGGAGTGATCTCCTAAGAGGAACTTCTCTGTTGGGAAAGTCTTCTCCATGGAGACTGGTATGGCTGCTGTCACATATGGTTTATAAATCTGCAGTTTTCTCACAGGAACTCTCTGCTTTCTCAATGAGGAGTTTGCCTGTGCCGTGGTAGTAATATGTGATTTGCAGTATTCACTATAGAACATGGTCCGTCCTTGATTTTATCAGGAAATGACCTCTTCAGATCCAGAACATGGATTATGTAATAGGCTGTTTTTATCGTTATATTAGAGCTTCACACTTCATACATTGAACTGGTATGTACAGACTTTCAAGTATGGGTAGGACATGCACAAAAATACATAAAACAATAGGTATCGCATTGTGACCAAATACAAGTATAATATAGTCCACATGGAGAATGCCCCGTCCATATGAGTTTACTATATGTAAGTCGTATAGGTGAGTTATATGATACCTTGCGTCAAGTTAAAGGGGTTGTCCAGCTTTGGAGAGTCTTTCTGTCAGACTCTCCCCCTTCAATATGGCCAGACCTGCAGAGGAAAGCATACTTGCCTGTTCCTCGCTGCTGAGTCCCAGTCCCTTTGATTGCCTACTGCCATTGACTTCCTCCGTTTCCCACTTATAAGCTTCCGGTTTGCACTGGTTATTCACTTTATTTTGCACTGGTGGTCCCAGTGTTCTATGTTCCTAGGGTCATAGACCACAGTACATGATCCCTGCAGCCAATCACTGACCTCACGTGAGGTAGTCTGGTTCTTCATTGCTATAGTGAGAGTGGTGGTGCAGGGATGACATACCCGACTTCCCTAAGTGATTGGCTGTAGCGATCACCTGGAGTAGTTGGCGACAGTCTCTGCAGCAGGGACCCCTGGGAATTCCATATATTTCTGAGATGGAAATACTAAAGGGTTTGTCCCATTACTACTACTCGTCGCCTGTCATGGATATGGCATGTGTCTAATCGGCCCTCCAACCGCTGGGCCCTCTGCCGATCTCGTTATTTGTTCCCTGTTTTCCCCCTTTTTGAATAGAGCTGCTCTTTTCAACTCTGTGGGACTGCCAAGGACAGCCAAGTAGTTGTATGGATCGGTGGACATTCAAAGAGTGTCACGGCCTATGGTGTACTTAGTGACATTTTCCTTCACTTGGTTGCCCGTGACTACGTTTGGTGTTGTATGCATGTGGTGGCAGTGTCTCGGCCTTCTGGCTGATCCCCAGGACATGGTTGCCACGCATGCCGTTGCCCGCGGCAACAGGTGAAGTCTGTGTTTATGTGTGTACTTCCCCTTTAAGTGGCCGTCTTCCCTTGCCTTGTGTTGGAAGGGTTAACTTCCTTCCTAGTATGTGTGCACTGGGTGTGTCTGTGTGGGTGTGGCTACATGGGCTATAAAGCCTCAGTTTAGATCAGTAGTCTGAGGGGTACTTCAGCCATGGCTAGCTGGAGTCATCCTCCTGTGATATACCATCTGCCAGTGGGGGCCACCCTTGTGGTCATAGCCTATGTTACATGGTGTTATGAAGGTGTGTGTTTGGTCTCTTTATTTATTGCAGCTTATGGTTTCCTGGGTTCCCGTGTGGTGTGTGCTGTGTCCCTTGTGTTGTTGTGGACAGCAGCACTTGCACATGGGTTCCAGGCTGTGTGTCTGTGGCAGGTAGGTGTGGTTCTTATTTCACTTACCTGCCATTGCCATATGTCTGTTTATGTTTCCCCTTTCTTTATAGCTTGGCCAGTGAGACTCCTGTTCGTCCGTATCCTGGAGGAACAGGTAGTCTTACCCTTCTCCTAGTCCAGGGCCACCCTGAGGGCGAGTAGGAATATTAGGTTCCGGCGTAGGAGCCCTCCCACCATCAGGGTCGGCTCATACGGCTAGGAGACAGGGTCAGAATTAGGTATTGATAGGAGGTGACCAGCTCCCTGATTCCTGTCCTGGCCTTGCATCGACCATCCATCTTCTGGCATCGCACGGCTGAGGGTTTCCCCCATCCTCAGCCGTGACAAAGAGGGGAACACGGGCCCCATTTTAATGATCATTGGGAGCCCCAGCGATCGGATCCCTGTCGATCAGACACTTCTCTTCTATCGGACAACCCCTTGCAATGGCTTTCTGTAACTTTATTTGCAGAAGTAAACTTCCCTGTACTGCAGACTGCTCTAAGAAGGTAATGTGGATCAGGGACTATCCGGTTGCAGGAATGTTCCCCGGGTGGTGCCAGTTCAGTCATTAGTTTGTTTTCAGTTCAGCAGCCGCCCTTACTGTAGCTTGGAGAAAATCTCTGCGTCCAAGAGTCCTTGTTAAAGGGAAATGATGAGCATATTTTCAGCACATGGTGTGGCGTGGTTAACCATGGGGCGCTAAATGCTTTTCATTCATCATGTGTCAGCCGAATTACCCGAACTGTAATAATCAGTAAATGTCTTATGGATTCCGATGAGCGCATTCCTACACTGCGCAATGAATTTACCATCTTCATGCTACATAACCTGTGGTATGGTGGTTTAACCTGTTAGTGACCAGACTTTTTTTTTTTTTTTATAACTTTGGTTCTTTATTTGGTGATACATTGGGGATCATTTACAACAGGCGTTATTCGGTGTGGAAAAAAAAGAAAAAAAGTCACAGGACCTCGTCGCACAGGCTTCTTTGTGCTGTGCTCCCAAAGTGGGTGATGGGGGGGCTGGGCCAGGGCCAGGACATCGGACCCAACACATTTGCTGTCTTTTTTACAAATAAAAGCGGAGTGTAAACTGCTCCAGGCGCACAGACTACCTGAGCTTTGTCATAAATAGGCGCTTTCTCTGCCAGCCCAGGGGGGGAAACAAAGACCAGTGTAAGCTGGCGATCTTTGTAAATCCCCCCCCCCCCCCCCCCCCCCCCCGTGTGGTGTGTTTTTTATTTTATTTTATTTTTTTATGTACTTTATCTTTTATTTTATGAGGCCATAATATATATGAAAAAAAAAATAAAAAAATAAAAATATATATATATATATATATATATATATATATATATATATATATATTATTTTTAATACTGCAAAGTACAGCTAAAATACTTTTTTAATTATTTTTTTTTTATTGTGTCCTCTTTCTGCTCTTTTATTGTATATTTTTATATAGGTGAAATATAATTCCCAGCCACTGGGTGTGGGCTAGTGGTGGCATTCCTTTTTTATGTATTTATTTATTTTTATTTTCATTTTGACTCCCAACTTCCTGCTTCTGCAAGGGTGTTCAACAAGTGAATCTTGGTGATAACTGGTGTATGGAAATGGCTCTTTAGGGTTCATTCACACGTTCGTGGTGTGTTGCGAACCCGCAAATTGCGGATCCGCAACACACCCGGCCAGCACCCCCTATAAAAATGCCTATTCTTGTCCGCAGCTGCGGACAAGAAGAGGACATGTTCTATCTTTTGCGGAGCTGCAGACCGGAAGATCGGGGCTGCGCTCCGCAAATGCGGACAGCACACTGTGTGCTGTCCGCATCTATTCCGTCCCCATAGAGAATGAATGGGTCCGCACCCGTTCCGCAAAATTGCAGAGCGGATACGGACCTATTTGCGGACATGTAAATGGAGCCTTACAAGTGGTTTTAAACTAACTCTAGATAGAAAATGGAAGAGGCTAAAACAAGACCGCCATGGGAAACTGTATAGCTCTGTCCATACTACTGCTGGTGTGCAGATGTTTAGCTCATCGGTTTTTCACCCCATCCTCCTAACTGTATGTTCACGTGATGGAATGTCACACATGAGTTTGGTGCGTATTTTTTCCTCCAATAAAATACGTTTTTCAATAAGCGTGTCCCTTATTTCAGGCAGAAAATGCAAGCATTAGCCATTTTGAATGACAATGGGGATAATCCTTGTACAGATCCGCAGTAGTGCAAACTGTGGGTTAACCTCAGGGCTCTGCCACGGACAACACACTTTGGCCCTTATTTATCAAGACTGGTGTGTGCTATGTCGGTCTTGATGGGCCCTGTGCTGCTGGCGAACTCCTCACCATAAATAAAATCCATCCTCCGCCAGTCCGTGTGCCACACTGAAATTTACTGGTGTAGATTTCAGTCAACATTTAAACAAGTTTATGCATAAATGATGCATGTGCCAGGGTTGTTGGCCCTGCCCTCGTCACGCCCCTTTTTAGAAACTGGCAAGGGCATGTAATAATGCCACTTGTGACTAAATCTAGTCGCAATTGCATATAAAAAGTCTTAAAACTGGGTTTTAACACTTTTTAATGCTAAATCCGTGGCCTAGGCCGTAGGAGAATGATACATTTCCCCCTTTGGATTTAAAATTCATTATGTGAACATACCCTTACCCAATAAAGCACAGTACAGACACTTATGATGCAGTGTTGACTCTAAGAATTGTCACCAGATATTGATCAGATATAACAGTCCCCCAAAGAAAAAAATAAATTGGTATGTAACACTTAGCCGTAGTTTTCACTTGTGCCCTCAGATCCTATCTGAGATTTGATTGAATCTTTATAGTCCAGTGGTCCTCAACCTTTTGTAGGTCATGAGCCACTTTCAGATATGACAGGTTTTGTTTAATTGAATGTACCTTGGTGATATGGTGTTGACCCAAGTACCATGTTCTAACAATGCTATGACATCTCTGTAAATAATATAGTACACAAAACTACGTGCAGCTGCTAATACCTTAGGAGCCACATGGAGGAGGTCTAAGAGGCACATGTGGCTACGAAGCCATTAGGGAATACCGTTCTAGTTGCTCAATAACTATATCGGCAAAATGTCTCGGTCAATACAGGTGAGTGACCCAGCATTTTGCTCAGGGGTCTGTCACCACTTTATGCTGCCCTCAGATAGGGCCTTGTAAAACTGGTGACAGATTCCCATGATGTGCCAGTGTTTCAAGACCTCAGAAGTTACAGGTAGGAACATGTTGGGCCCCATTCTATCAGGTTTTTCTTCGTCTGATACACGCAACTGGCGCAAAGCGGACTATGCCAAAGATGGATTCAGTGCGTGCCACCAGAGGCACGTTCAGCAGGGTGGTTGGGTCAGGTCAAGCAGCAGTTCTGACTTGTCAGCCAGGCCATTTTCTCCCAATCGGGCATTGGGATCTAGCAGGAATTTAATATAAATTGGAAGACATCTTTGAAACATTACATTATTTTTTATCTTCCAGAAAAAGCCACAGATGGATCTCTGCGTACTGAAGATTGGGCCCTGAACATGGAGATATGTGATATTATCAATGAGACGGAAGAAGGGTAATGATATTAAGGTGTAACATATGTGCACTGTACCAATTACTAAACCCCCCAAATCATAGTCCAATACAAGTACTCAGATAAACACCAAAAATAACATCATGTGGGACAAGTAAGGAGAATTTTATTTACAGTATATATAGTGGGGATTAGCCCTGTAGCAGTAGGTAAAATGAGATCAAATGCAATCAGAGTGGCATAGAAGTAATTTTCTAAGAGGGCTTTGCTTGTTCTTTATTTTGTTGCACATAATGAACTTATAGTGGGAGATTCATCAAACTGGTGTAAAGTAGAACTCTTAGTTGCCCATAGCAACCAATCTGATTCCACCTTTCATTTTTCACAGCTCCTTTGGAAAATGAAAGGTAGAATCTGATTGGTTGCCATGGGCAACTAAGACAGTTCTACTTTACGCCAGATAAATCTCCCCCATAGTCTTTATATTCAGGCCCAAAAAACACAAAGCAACTACTGCTCGGCTGAGCACTAACTAAAGATATATATATACATTTCCCTAACTATGCAAGTGGCATACTACCAACCACTCGAACAAAATTACATTAACGTGCGTTACCTCACACCAGGAATAAATGACCATTTTGAAGCCAGCAACCTCAGTAACAGTCTCCCCAGACATGTTCTGTCTCCTCAGACGGCTCTTTCTCTCTCTACTGCACACCTTGCACGTTAATAGCCTAGTAATGGGCTGGACTTGTGTTACAAAGAAAACTTGTACTGACCAGGAACAGAATCATAGGCCCCACTACCAACCTGCCCAGCATTCCGTAAAACCCCAGGCCTGAAAACCATACTTACTAAATCTCTAAAAAGGCTGCAAAGTAAGAATGCTCTGAAAAACAGAAATGTTAATAGTTTTATTTTTATCATTTAACAAAAATCTAAGTGAATGAACAAAAGAGAAATCTAGATCGGGTGAATATTTGGTGTGACCACCCTTTACCTTCAAAACAGCATCAATTCTAGGTACATTTGCACACAGTTTTTGAAGGAACTCGACAGGCAGGTTTTCTAAACTTCTTGGAGAACTAACCACAGATCTTCTCTGGATGTAGGCGTGCTCAGATCTTTCTGTCTCTTTATGTAATCCTAGACAGACTCTGTTAAGATCAGGGCACTGTCGAGGCCACATTCTCATTTCCAGGACTCCTTAGTTCTAATGATATTGGCTGTATGTTTGGGGTAGTTGTCCTGCTGCGGAATCGATTAAAATTTACATTATGAACACTTCTATTTTTCTTTTTTTCATCTATTTTCTTTTTTTCAGCATTTATTCCCACATGCTCCTAAAACATGTGCACAGTACTCTGTATCTCCTTCAGCTTTTCATGAGCCTAGTGCTCACATGAGGAATCTTGGAGAAACAGAACTATCCCTGATTATTTTTCCTGTGACTATCTAAAAAAATAAATAAATATATTATATATATATATATTTATATACACACTTAACAAAAATATAAACGCAACACTTTCGATTTTGCATGAGCTGAAGTCAAAGATCTGAAACATTTTCTACAGTCGTGGCCAAAAGTTTTGAGAATTACATAAATATTGGAAATTGGAAAAGTTGCTGCTTAAGTTTTTATAATAGCAATTTGCATATACTCCAGAATGTTATGAAGTGTGATCAGATGAATTGCATAGTCCTTCTTTGCCATGAAAATGAACTTAATCCCCAAAAAAACTTTCCACTGCATTTCATTGCTGTCATTAAAGGACCTGCTGAGATCATTTCAGTAATCGTCTTGTTAACTCAGGTGAGAATGTTGACGAGCACAAGGCTGGAGATCATTATGTCAGGCTGATTGGGTTAAAATGGCAGACTTGACATGTTAAAAGGAGGGTGATGCTTGAAATCATTGTTCTTCCATTGTTAACCATGGTGACCTGCAAAGAAACGCGTGCTGCCATCATTGCATAAAAATGGCCTCACAGGCAAGGATATTGTGGCTACTAAGATTGCACCTCAATCAACAATTTATAGGATCATCAAGAACTTCAAGGAAAGAGGTTCAATTCTTGTTAAGAAGGCTTCAGGGCGTCCAAGAAAGTCCAGCAAGCGCCAGGATCGTCTCCTAAAGAGGATTCAGCTGCGGGATCGGAGTGCCACCAGTGCAGAGCTTGCTCAGGAATGGCAGCAGGCAGGTGTGAGCGCATCTGCACGCACAGTGAGGCGAAGACTTTTGGAAGATGGCCTGGTGTCAAGAAGGGCAGCAAAGAAGCCACTTCTCTCCAAAAAAAACATCAGGGACAGATTGATCTTCTGCAGAAAGTCTGGTGAATGGACTGCTGAGGACTGGGGCAAAGTCATATTCTCCGATGAAGCCTCTTTCCGATTGTTTGGGGCATCTGGGAAAAGGCTTGTCCGGAGAAGAAAAGGTGAGCGCTACCATCAGTCCTGTGTCATGCCAACAGTAAAGCATCCTGAGACCATTCATGTGTGGGGTTGCTTCTCATCCAAAGAGTGGGCTCACTCACAATTTTGCCCAAAAACACAGCCATGAATAAAGAATGGTACCAAAACACCCTCCAACAGAAACTTCTTCCAACAATCCAACAACAGTTTGGTGAAGAACAATGCATTTTCCAGCACGATGGAGCACCGTGCCATAAGGCAAAAGTGATAACTAAGTGGCTCGGGGACCAAAACGGTTGACATTTTGGGTCCATGGCCTGGAAACTCCCCAGATCTTAATCCCATTGAGAACTTGTGGTCAATCCTCAAGAGGCGGGTGGACAAACAAAAACCCATTAATTCTGACAAACTTCAAGAAGTGATTATGAAAGAATGGGTTGCTATCAGTCAGGAATTGGCCCAGAAGTTGATTGAGAGCATGCCCAGTCGAATTGCAGAGGTCCTGAAAAAGAAGGGCCAACACTGCAAATACTGACTCTTTGCATAAATGTCATGTAATTGTCGATAAAAGCCTTTGAAACGTATGAAGTGCGTGTAATTATATTTCACTACATCACAGAAACAACTGAAACAAAGATCTAAAAGCAGTTTAGCAGCAAGCTTTGTGAAAAATACTATTTGTGTCATTCTCAAAACTTTTGGCCACGACTGTACATACACAAAAGATCTATTACTCTCAAATATTGTTCACAAATCTATCTAAATCTGTGTTAGCGAGTAGGGTTGAGCGAACCCGAACTGTAAAGTTCGGGTTTGTACCGAACTTTAGGATTTTTGGAACCCGAACATTTTCGTAAAAATTCGGGTTCGGTGTTCGCCGCTTTCTTGTCGCTTTTTGAATGGCTGCACAGCCAATCAACAAGCGTCATACTACTTGCCCCAAGAGTCCATCACAGCCATGCCTACTAATGGCATGGCTGTGATTGGCCAGAGCAGCATGTGACCCAGCCTCTATATAAGCTGCACGTCACTCTGCTGTTACAAGTGTAGGGAGAGGATGCTGCTGGACTTGTGATTTCAGGGAGAGCATAGGAGAGAATCTAACTCAGCGATCTACCTAGAAATAGTTGTGTGGGTGCAGGGCACTATCGTTTTACCCTGCCCTGAGCTCATTGACCAAAAATACAAACTTTTAGAATTCTGTTAGTTAGGTGGGTGGTGGCGGACATTTTATGCATGCTCAGTGCACCAGCACTGCATCTGAGCTTTTGGGACATTGCAAATCACCATTTTTGGGGGCAATCTACAACATCTGTATTTAGTCAGTGTGCAATTTAAGCTAGAAATACACCCATCATTTTCTGGGGTTTGAAAAACACACTTATTTGACAAAAAACACTATTTTCAGGCCTTGCAGCATCAGCACGTGTGAAATTGCAGGCTTATATACTGCTGTCAAATTCAGTTGTTAAACAAAGAGTCGTTTGGACTCCAAAAATTTAGTTGGCAGCCTTTGATGCAGATGTCATTGTGAGATACACCCTTAATACATTTGGGTTACATTCAGAGATTTTAAATACTGCCATTTGGTGCACCAATATTGAATTCAGGCCTACAGAGGTTTAGGCCCTGTGAGATACCACCCCTACATACAGGGGTTTGAATTAGGCATTTGAAATACAGCCTTTTTGTGCAAAGATATATTTACTTCAGGCCTACACAGGTTCAGACCGTGTGAGCAGGGCTGTGAAGTCGGAGTCGAGGAGTCAGAGGCAATTTTGGGTACCTGGAGTCAGAGTCGGCAAAAAAAGAACAGACTCCGACTCCTACTAGATTTACATTTTTGGTGGGTTTTGAACTAATGATGGTCTGTGGATGGCACTGTTATGGGGCCATCTGTGGATGGCACTGTTATGGGGCCATCTGTGGATGGCACTGTTATGGGGCCATCTGTGGATGGCACTGTTATGGGGCCATCTGTGGATGGCACTGTTATGGGGCCATCTGTGGATGGCACTGTTATGGGGTCATCTGTGGATGGCACTGTTATGGGGCCATCTGTGGATGGCACTGTTATGGGGCCATCTGTGGATGGCACTGTTATGGGGCCATCTGTGGATGGCACTGTTATGGGGCCATCTGTGGATGGCACTGTTATGGGGGATCATTGTGGGGGCATCTGTGAATGACACATATATAGCAGCTTATCTTATGTGTCATCCACAGATCCCCCCCCCATAACAGTGTCCCTGTGTAGTGAATGGGGCCCGGCATCTGTTTCTGTAATGGCAGCGGGGCCCGGTGCCATGCTTCATTCATAAAGTGGGCGGAGCAGGTGCTTGACGTAGCTACGCTACGAGCGCCCACCCGGCCTCCTGACTGCCAAGAAGTTAGTAGTAAGTAGTACAGCGCTAGATTTAAGATGATTGAAATACTTTAACAATACCTACAAGTTAGATATGACTACCGTATACTACAGTGAGCGGGGCCCAGTGTAGTAGAATACAGTGACTGCACCGGGCCCCGCTGCCATTACAGGAACAGATGCCGGCCCCCAGCCCCTCCTCCCTCTCAGCCTATTCACCGGACAGTCGCAGCACTCGCCCCATAAGACGCACTGCTATTTTTCCCCCACTTTTGCGAAAAATATGGTACTTCTCTACTGTAAGAATAAAGGCCAATGCATGCAGTGCGTCACGTTACCGCAAAACGAACACGTTAAGTGACCATGAAGAAGCACGCTTTTCATATGCTTCACTATATGGCACGCAACACACAGTTAACCACTTCAGCCCCCATAGCTTAAACACCCTTAATGACCAGGCCACTTTTTACACTTCTGACCTACACTACTATCACCGTTTATTGCTCGGTCATGCAACTTACCACCCAAATGAATTTTACCTCCTTTTCTTCTCACTAATAGAGCTTTCATTTGGTGGTATTTCATTGCTGCTGACATTTTTACTTTTTTTGTTATTAATCGAAATTTAACGATTTTTTTTTTTTTTACAAAAAAATGACATTTTTCACTTTCAGGTGTAAAATTTGGCAAAAAAAACGACATCCATATATAAATTTTTCTCTAAATTTATTGTTCTACATGTCTTTGATAAAAAAAAAATGTTCGGGTAAAAAAAAATGGTTTGGGTAAAAGTTATAGCGTTTACAAACTATGGTACAAAAATGTGAATTTCCGCTTTTTGAAGCAGCTCTGACTTTCTGAGCACCTGTCATGTTTCCTGAGGTTCTACAATGCCCAGACAGTACAAACACCCCACAAATGACCCCATTTCGGAAAGTAGACACCCTAAGGTATTCGCTGATGGGCATAGTGAGTTCATAGAACTTTTTATTTTTTTGTCACAAGTTAGCGGAAAATTATGATTTTTTTTTTTCTTTTTTTCTTACAAAGTCTCATATTCCACTAACTTGTGACAAAAAATAAAAACTTCTATGAACTCACTATGCCCATCAGCGAATACCTTGGGGTGTCTTCTTTCCAAAATGGGGTCACTTGTGGGGTAGTTATACTGCCCTGGCATTCTAGGGGCCCAAATGTGTGGTAAGTAGTTTGAAATCAAAATCTGTAAAAAATGGCTGGTGAAATCCGAAAGGTGCTCTTTGGAATGTGGGCCCCTTTGCCCACCTAGGGTGCAAAAAAGTGTCACACATCTGGTATCTCCGTACTCAGGAGAAGTTGGGCAATGTGTTTTGGGGTGTCATTTTACATATACCCATGCTGGGTGAGATAAATATTTTGGTCAAATGCCAACTTTGTATAAAAAAATGGGAAAAGTTGTCTTTTGCCAAGATATTTCTCTCACCCAGCATGGGTATATGTAAAATGACACCCCAAAACACATTGCCCAACTTCTCCTGAGTACGGAGATACCACATGTGTGACACTTTTTTGCAGCCTAGATGCGCAAAGGGGCCCACATTCCTTTTAGGAGGGCATTTTTAGACATTTGGATACCAGACTTCTTCTCACGCTTTGGGGCCCCTAAAATTCCAGGGCAGTATAAATACCCCACATGTGACCCCATTTTGGAAAGAAGACACCCCAAGGTATTCAATGAGGGGCATGGCGAGTACATAGAATTTTTTTTTTTTTTGGCACAAGTTAGCGGAAATAGATTTTTTAGATTTTTTTTTTTTCTCACAAAGTCTCTCTTTCCGCTAACTTGGGACAAAAATTTCAATCTTTCATGGACTCAATATGCCCCTCAGTGAATACCTTGGGGTGTCTTCTTTCCAAAATGGGGTCATTTGTGGGGTGTTTGTACTGCCCTGGCATTTGAGGGTCTCCGCAATCATTACATGTATGGCCAGCATTAGGAGTTTCTGCTATTCTCCTTATATTGAGCATACGGGTAATGAGATTTTATTTTTTTTTTCCGTTCAGCCTTTGGGCTGAAAGAAAAATTGAACGGCACAGATTTCTTCATTCGCATCGATCAATGTGGATGAAAAAATCTCTGCCAAAAAAAAATAAAAAAGGAGGGGAAAGGCGTCTGCCAGGACATAGGAGCTCCGCCCAACATCCATACCCACTTAGCTCGTATGCCCTGGCAAACCAGAATTCTCCATTCACATCAATCGATGTGGATGAATAAATCATTGCCGGGATTTTTTTATTTTTTATTATATATACAAAGTGTTTGCCAAAGTATATAAACACCGCCACCTCCTCAGCTCATATGCCTCGGCAAACGTATCTTTTACTGCAGAGGAGAAATCTCGTCTTGCAGCGCCGCATACACCGACTTGTGTGTAATCTGACAGCAGCGCAATGCTTCTGTCAGAATGCACATCAGTGCTGCAGCTAGTCGATCGGTTGGTCCACCTGGAAGGTAAAAAAAACGAAACAAAAAAGAAAAAAACAGGCCGCAACGCAATAAATTTTATTAACTTTATAATAACTTTTGAACAGAACATATAAACTTTTTTTAACTTTTTGAACTGAAAGTTAACTTTTTTGCTTACCTGGTGTTTTTTATTTTATTTTATTTTTTTACCTTTATAGGACAAACCTCTCCTTCCCCATGGGACAATGTGCAAAGCGCAAATCGCCCAAAGATGTGGCGAAGTACGTTATGCACTTTATCCCAGGTGAAAGGAGAGGTTTGCAGCAGCTGTGAGTAAAAGGGCCCTAATAGCCCTGTGTGCCTGTCCTGTGAGATGCAATCCCTATGCTAAGTGTACCTGTGTGTGGTACTTCCGGAAACACTCTCCAAAGCATAGGGCAGGGTGGTCAGGACAGTCAGGACAGAAATAGCGGGTGTCACACCTTATTCCACTCCTGCTACAGACACGACATTTTTTTCGGGGTGGCGGTCGGTTTGAAGTACCAGCAACGACACTGGGGAAATGTCGCTCGTGTAGACGGCTCACTACACTAGTGGATGGGGCCACGGAACCTTCTGGATACAGGAGGTTCGCGATGATCTCTTCCTGAAATTTGAGGAAGGATCCTGTTCTCCCAGCCTTACTGTAGAGAACAAAACTATTATATGCAGCCAATTGAATTAAATATACAGACACCTTCTTATACCAGCGTCTGGTGCGTCGGGAAACTAAATAGGGAGCCAACATCTGGTCATTGAAGTCTACCCCTCCCATGAGCGCATTATAGTCGTGGACTGAGAGGGGCTTTTCAATGACACGGGTTGCCCGTTCAATTTGGATTGTCGTGTCTGCGTGAATGGAGGAGAGCATGTAAACGTCACGCTTGTCTCTCCATTTCACCGTGAGCAGTTCTTCGTTACACAAGGCAGCCCTCTCCCCCCTTGCAAGACGGGTGGTAACGAGCCGTTGGGGGAAGCCCACGCGACTAGTTTGCGCGGTGCCACAGGCGCCAATCTGTTCTAGAAACAAATGCCTGAAGAGGGGCACACTTGTGTAGAAATTGTCCACATAAAGATGGTAACTCTTGCCAAATAAGGGTGACACCAAGTCCCAGACTGTCTTCCCACTGCTCCCCAGGTAGTCAGGGCAACCGACCGGCTCCAGGGTCTGATCTTTTCCCTCATAGATCCGAAATTTGTGGGTATAGCCTGTGGCCCTTTCACAGAGCTTATACAATTTGACCCCATACCGGGCACGCTTGCTTGGGATGTATTGTTTGAAGCCAAGACGCCTGGTAAAATGTATTAGGGACTCGTCTACCCAGATGTTTTGCTCAGGGGTATACAAATCAGCAAATTTCTGGTTGAAGTGGTCTATGAGGGGCCGAATTTTGTGGAGCCGGTCAAAAGCTGGGTGGCGTCTGGGACGAGAGGTGCTGTTGTCACTAAAGTGCAGGAAACGCAGGATGGTCTCAAAACGTGTCCTGGACATAGCACCAGAGAACATGGGCATGTGATGAATCGGGTTCATGGACCAATAGGACCGCAATTCATGCTTTTTTGTCAGGCCCATGTTGAGGAGAAGGCCCAGAAAAATTTTAATTTCGGAAACTTGGACTGGTTTCCACCGGAAAGACTGGGCATAAGAGCTTCCCGGGTTGGCGGATATAAATTGAGTGGCATACCGATTTGTTTCTGCCACGACGAAGTCCAAGAGCTCCGCAGTCAAGAACAGCTCAAAAAAATCCCAGGGCCGAACCGATCTGAGCCGTCTCAACCCGAACTCCAGACTGGGTGGTGAAAGGGGGAACTAATGGTGCGGCTGAAGTTGGTGACTGCCAATCAGGGTTTGCCAGCACCTCAGGGATTCTAGGGGCTCTACGGGCCTGTCTGCGCGGTGGCTGCGACGGGGTAACTACTGCACGTGCCACCGTACCAGCTTCAACTGCCCTTCTGGTGCTCACCACTTCACCAGGTTGTACGGCAGTGCTGGTACTAGGTCCAGGATGGGCTGCGCTGCTGGTGTATGCCTCACCACGTAATCCGACAGCGCCAGCCCCACTCTGCTGCCCTTGAAACGGATCCTGCGCAACCTGTGGTCTAGCGACACGGGGCCGGGTACGCCTGGTTCTATCAGGGACCTCCACCTCCTCGTCCGAACTTTGGGTCAGACTGCCACTGCTCTCTACAGGTTCATATTCTGACCCGCTAGATTCGTCAGATGAGGGTTCCCATTCCTCATCCGACTGGGTCAGAATCCTGTAGGCCTCTTCAGAAGAATACCCCTTGTTTGACATTTTGGACTACTAAATTTAGGGGTATTCCCTGAGACTACCCAAGAAAAAAAGCAAGCCTGTCTTACAAAGGGGAGGCTAGCGAAGTACCGGAGGCCGCTGCGGTTGATAAAAAATATCAAAACTGATTTTTTTTATCGCCGCAGCGCTTGTAAAGTGATTATGCAGTGATCAAAAAACAAAGTTTTTTGTCACTGCGGCGGGGCAAGTGTGGGTGAACGCACGTGTGGGCGACCGATCAGGCCTGATCGGGCAAACACTGCGTTTTGGGTGGAGGGCGAGCTAAGGTGACACTAATACTATTATAGATCTGACTGTGATCAGTTTTGATCATTTACAGATACTATAAAAGTACAAAAGCTGATTAGCTATACGCTAATCAGCGAATAAGTGACAGCGGTGCGGTGGGCTGGGCGCTAACCGATGCTAACTACCTAACCAAGGGGCCTAAACTATCCTAAAACTATAAATCAATACCAGTGAAAAAAAAAAAAAGTGACAGTTTACACTGATCACTTTTTTCTCCTTCACTAGGTGATTGACAGGGGCGATCAAGGGGTTAATTGGGGTGATGGAGGGTGATCTGGGGGCTAAGTTGGGTGTTGGTGGCTACTCACAGTGATGTGTGCTCCTCTGCTGGAACCAACCGACGAAAAGGACCAGCAGAGGAGCACAGAAGCCATTTAACACATCATATTTACTAATATAATGTGTTAGGTGGCTTCTGATTTGATTTTTTGAAAATCATCAACCTGCCAGCGACGATCATTGGCTGGCAGGTTGATGACGAACTTGTCTTTTTAAATTTTGCTGGCCCGCGATGCGCGGGCCGGCTTTGGCCGAAATCTCGCGTCTGTCGAGAGGACGCACCGGCGCGTCCACCCAGAGTAACAGGACCGCCGCAAAGACGCAATCCTGCGTACGGCGGTCCTGAGGAGGTTAAGGAGCGGCAATACTTATACTTTCCATTGCGTTGTGTTCTGCTGTTACAGGCCCATGGTTAACCTAGCCTCTCACTGATAACTGATTAAGTAAATATGTTTTTTGCAGGATTAAACACTTGTATAAGTGAAGGGAATGGGTAGTCAATAGTTCAAAACTGAAGCTGTAAACCATTTGAAAAACTGCTGTCATTCAGCTAAGGCTATAAAAACTTGTAAACTCAGATTGTTAGCTTAAACTTTAAACATGACTATGGGATTCTACTAGGGAAATCATGTTTTACAGTAAATGCCCCTTCCCCTGCCCCTTCCTGGATCCTCCCACTGCCCTATCTTCAGCAGAAGATCAGCACACAAAGGAGAAGGCAGCAGCAGCTTCCTAGCCAGTAGTTCTGTGGTAATGACATGTATGTTGCCTTTCTTTCCTTCAAGGAATGTATAAAATACATTTGCATATTAAATACAGAGGAGTCTGAGTCGGAAGTACCAAAAACTGAGGAGTCTGAGTTGGAGCATTTATCTACCGACTCCACAGCCCTGCGTGTGAGATACACCCCCCCCCCCCTACATACAGGGGTTTGAATTAGGCATTTGAAATACATCCATTTGAAATACAGCCTTTTTGTGCAATGATATTTGAAATACAGCCATTTGAAATACAGCCTTTTTTTTGCAAAGATATATTTACTTCGGACCTACACTGATTCAAGGCATTTGTGATCCCCACTATACATACAGGGGTTTGAATTAGGCATTTGAAATACAGCTATTTGAAATACAGCCTTTTTGTGCAAAGATATATTTACTTCAGGCCTACAGAGGTTCAGGCCCACTGAGATACTACCTCTACATACAGGGGTTTGAAATACAGCCATTTTGTGCAAAGAAATCTTTAATTGAGGCCTAGTCTGGTTCAGGCCGTGTGAGATGCACCCTTTACATACTGTCGTTCTTTTTTACTATTAATTGAACACCCATTTAGGACAAGATCCTAAATTCGAAAAATATGAGGAGAGCGTCAAATAAGGGACATGGCCCAGGTCGTGGTGCTGCTGGTGGAGCTCCTGTTGCAGGGAGAGGACGTGGTCGATCTGTGCCAGCTACAAGCAAAAGTGAAACCCCTTCCTCAGGTGCGAGTAGGCGACAAAACCTGCAGCGGTATTTGGTCGGGCCTAATGCTGCTCTACGAATGGTGAGGGCGATAGTAGATTGGGTTGCTGACAGTGGATCCAGTTCCTTCACATTGTCTCCCACCCAGTCTCCTGCTGAAAGACCACAGTTGGCACCTTCAGCCGATGTCCATCAGTTTTTCACCTCACCCCCTTGCAAATCAGCCAAGCAGTCTGAGCGCCAAGTCATGCAGCAGTCTCTTCTGCTTTTTGATGACTCTGTTAGCATGGTTTCCCAGGGCCATCCACCTAGCCCTGCCCCAGGAGTGGAAGAGATTGAGTGCACCGATGCCCAACCACTTATTTTTCAAGATGAGTACATGGGAGGACCATCGCAGCACGTCTCGGATGATGACGAAACACAGGTGCCAACTGCTGGGGCTTTCGAAAGCGTGCAGACCGCCAAGGAAGTCAGGGGTGAAGACTGGGTGGAAGATAATGTGGAGGACGATGAGGTCCTCGACCCCACATGGAATCAAGGTCATGCGAGTGACCGATGTAGTTCGGAGGAAGAGGCGGTGGTCGCGCAGGGTGCAAAAGCGGAACGGCCGTCCTCTAGACAGTACGCCTCCTACTGCCCACCGCAGCAAGGGACCGAGCACACCAAAGCCAGCTCCAAGGAGTTCCCTGGCGTGGCAGTTCTTCAGACAATGTGCTGACGACAAGACACGAGTGGTTTGCACGCTGTGCAATTAGAGCCTGAAGCGAGGCATAAACTTTCTTAACCTGAGCACAACCTGCATGACCAGGCATTTAAGTGCAAAGCACGAGCTGCAGTGGAGTAGACACCTCAAAAACCAAGAAAGGTCTCTGGCTCCTCCTGCTTCCTCTTCTGCTGCAGTCGCGGCCTCTTCATCCACCTCTGGAGTGACAGTGCCACCTGCCACCCCGCAAACAGAGGATCTGCCAGCAACACCAACACCTGGGTCACCAAGCATCTCCACAATGTCACACGGAAGCGTTCAGCTCGCCATATCCCAAACGCTGGAGAGAAAGAAGAAGTACCCCCCTAACCACCCGCGATCCCTAGCCCTGAATGCCAGCATTTCTAAATTACTTGCCTTTGAAATGCTGTCATTCCGTCTGGTGGAGACGGATAGTTTTAAAGGCCTTATGGCGGTGGCTGTCCCACAGTACGTTGTGCCCAGCTGCCACTACTTTTCAAGGCGAGCCATCCCTTCCCTTCACAACCAAGTAGGGGACAAAATCAGGTGTGCACTGCTCAACGCCAACTGTGGCAAGGTGCACCTGACTACGGATACGTGGACCAGTAAGCACGGTCGGGGCCGTTATATCTCCATAACAGCACACTGGGTAAATGCAGTGGCGGCTGGGCCTGAGGCGGATAACAGTTTGGCACATGTCCTTCAACCACCGAGGATTGCAGGGCGCTTCAGTTTGCCTACTGTTGCTTCCTCCTCCTACTCCGCTTCCTCATCCTCCTACCAGCTCCTCATCCGGTCAGTGTAACACCTTCACCACCAACTTCAGCACAGCCAGGGGTAAACGACAGCAGGCAGTTTTAAAACTTATCTGTTTGGGGGAGCTGTGGACTGGCCTTGAACAACAGACCGATGAGTGGTTTGTGCCAGTCAGCCTCAAGCCCGGCCTGGTGGTGTGCGATAATGGGCGAAATCTCGTAGCAGCTCTGGGACTAGCCGGTTTAACGCACATCCCTTGCCTGGCGCATGTGCTGAATTTGGTGGTGCAGGGATTCCTTTAAAAAATACCCCGACATGTCAGAGCTGCTGCATAAAGTGCGGGCCGTCTGTGCACGCTTTCGGCGTTCTCACCCTGCTGCTGCTCGCCTGTCTGCGCTGCAGCGTAACTTCGGCCTTCCTGCTCACCGCCTCATATGCGACGTGCCCACAAGGTGGAACTCCACCTTGCACATGCTGACCCCAATTTAAAAAAATAAAATAACACAAATCAGTGTTGTCTGTCTATTCCTCCTTCACCGCCGCTTCCACCTACACCGCCACGTCAACCTACACCGCCGCGTCCACCCATCCACCGCCTCCTCAACCTCCTACTCCTAGATCCAGATTATTTTTAATTTTTCTGTATTTTATGTTAAGTCAGTTCCCTATCCACATTTGTTTGCAGATGTTTACAGTTGTCATGCTCTTAAGCACATTTTGATGCCTTTTGCAGCCCTCTAGCCCTTTCCAGGACTATTTTAGAGCGATTTTAGTGCCCAAAAGTTCGGGTCCCCATTGACTTCAATGGGGTTCGGGGTCAAGTTCGGGTCCCGAACCCGAACACTTCTCCTTTGCCGAGATAATCTATCCCACCTCATTGGTGTGGCATATCAAGGTGCTGATTAGACAGCATGAATATTGCACAGGTGTGCCGTAGACTGCCCACAATAAAAGTCCACTCTGAAATGTGGAGTTTGATCCTACAGCACAATGCCACAGATGTCTTAACGTTTGAGGGAGCGTGCAATTGGCATGCTGACTGCGGGAATGTGTCAGAATATTTATACTGCTCTGATTAACAGTTTATATTATTTATATAAATAACTTAGAATCTGTAAAGAAGGAGATTCTAACCTATTAAATAAAGTTACGTTAAAACCAAGCACACCATTGTTTTTCTTGTGAAATTCCCAATAAGTTTGATGTCACATGACCCTCTTCCTATTGAAAAAACAAGTTGGATTCAAAATGGCCGCCATGGTCACCACCCATCTTAAAAAGTTTCCCCCCTCACATATACTAATGTGCCACAAACAGGAAGTTAATATCACCAACCATTCCCACTTTATTAAAGTGTATCCATATAAATGGCCCATCCTGTAGATACCATGAATATACTTATATAATGCACTTATATGATTATACTTTACTTCCTATATCTTAACATAATAACATGTAGGATAGAACATCTAATGATGTGAATCACTCTTTTTCTAATTACTGAAGATAAACTAAAACTCAGCACATTTCTACTCCATTGTCGTATCTGAGTAAATTCATTTTATTGTATTTGTCTAAACCTCTTTCACACAATAGTACACTATCCAAACATTTCTACCCTGATGCTTAATCTGGGAGTTAGCTATTTGAAATACAAAGATTTTGAACTCCTCCTGCATATATATATATATATATATATATATATATATATAATAATGGATTCCTTTTATGCCCAATAGTTCTGACAAATGTCTACCAGAGCTGTTGCCCGTGCAATGAATATTCATTTCCATTTCTCTACCATAAGCCGTCTTCAAAGTTTTTTTCAGAGAATTTGGCAGTGCATCCAACAGGTCTCAGAACTGCAGACCACGTGTAACCACACCAGCCCAGGACCTCCACATCCATCATGTCCACCTCCATGATCGTCTGAGACCAGCCACCCTGACAGCTGCAGCAACAATCTGTTTGCAAAACCAAAGAATTTTTGCACAAACTGTCAGAAACCGTCTCAGGGAAGCTCCTCTACATGCTTGTCGTCCTCATCGGGGTCTGGACCTGACTGCAGTTCGTAACCGACTTGAGTGGGCAAATGCTCACATTCAATGGCGTCTGGCATGTTGGAGAGGCGTTCTGTTCACGGATGAGTCACTGTTTTCACTGTTCAGGGCAGATAGCGTGTGTGGCGTCGTGTGGGTGAGCGGTTTGCTGACGTCAATGTTGTGGATCGAATGAGCCATGGTGGCGGTGGGGTTATGGTATGGGCAGGCGTATGTTATGGACAACGAACACAGGTGCATTTTATTGATGGCATTTTGAATGCACAGAGATTTCGTGACGAGATTCTGAGGCCCATTGTTGTGCCATTCATCCACGACCATCACCTCATGTTGCAGCATGATAATGCACGGCCCCATATTGCAAGGATCTGTACACAATTCCTGGAAGCTAAAAATATCCCAGTTGTTGCATGGCCAGCATACTCACCGGACATGTCACCCATTGAGCATGTTTGGGACGCTCTGGATCGGCGTATACGACAGCGTGTTCCAGTTCCTGCCAATATTCTGCAACTTCGCACAGCTATTAAAGTGGAGTGGACCAACATTGCACAGGCCACAATCAACAACCTGATCAACTCTATGTGACAGAGATGTGTTGCACTGCGTGAGATAAATGGCCACACCAAATACTGACCCCCCTTCCCCCCAAGTAAGGCAAATCTGTGCACATTTCAGAGTGGCCTTTTATTGTGGGCAGTCTAAGGCACACCTGTGCAATATTCATGCTGTCTAATCAGCACCTTGATATGCCACACCTGTGAGGTGGGATGGATTATCTCGGCAAAGGAGAAGTGCTCACTAACACAGATTTAGACAGATTTGTGAGCAATATTTGAGAGTAATGGGTCTTTTGTGTATGTAGAAAATGTTTCAGATCTTTGAGTTCAGCTCATGCAAAATGGGAGCAAAACCGAAAGTGTTTATATTTTTGTTCAATGTGTAGATATAGATTATATATATATATATATATATATATATATATATATATACACAAGTTCAAGCACAATCCACACAGAGCAAAAAGTAAAGCAAGGAGGTCCTTGCACTTGTCTTACATGATGGCATTTTTGCAATTTACTATTCTATACTGTAATCTCATCTGGTATGCCTCTTCTTCTGCTTGTAAATGACTCCAGTGTTTTCTCTTAGGACTAAAGATGCAATCCGTGCTCTAAAGAAAAGAATTGTGGGAAATAAGAACTTTCAGGAGGTTATTTTGGCCTTGACGGTGAGTTATGCCTTACACCCCTTGTCTCTAGGGGCCAGATAAGTCTGTAGTACAGCTATATCTAATTGGAACAATTCTACTGTACGTTCACATGCAGCAGGCAGGGTCCACCAGAGCTTGAACATCTCATACTGAGTGGCTATACGTTCCGACTTATACAGGATGGTGATCCTAGTGGGTTCCTAATGTGGGCTGTGGATAGGGCTTGTCTTTAACTGAAAGTGTAACTGTCATTCTTTTTTTATTTTTGTAATGTGTAGGGGTAGTGATGCTGAATATTTTTGTAATATACTTTAATTACTGAAATTGTACATTTCTATTAGAAATCTAGCTGTAAAGTGGCCCATTTTGAGCCTTAGCAGCACTCCTCCCTGTTATGTAAACAGAGGAGCGTTGCTAAGGCTCAAAATGGGTCACTTTAGAGCTATTTTTCTAATAGAAATGTACAATTTTAGTAATTCGTGCCTATTTTTGTAATAGACTTTATCACTGCTCCTATACATTACAAGAATAAAACAAAAAGACAGTTGCACTTTAAGTATTGTATTATGTTATCCTAGTAATAGCACATGTGATGTTCTCTTCTCCAGGTACTTGAGGCTTGTGTGAAGAATTGTGGGCACCGATTCCATGTACTGGCAGCCAACCAGGAATTTGTTGAAGGGGTGCTAGTAAGGACGATCCTGCCTAAAAACAACCCTCCAGCTATAGTCCACGATAAGGTGCTTAATTTGATACAGGTACGGCTGATTCCACAGAACAAGAGTTCTTTATGGATAGAAAAGGGCTTCTAAGCATCTCGTATACACGGCTGTAAATTATTTTATGAGGCGATTGATGTGTATGTGAGCCGCAAGGCAGCATGCTGAGTGTTCTCATGGGCATCAGTACAGCTTCTATTTGGTCATATGTATTTCATATTTTTTCAGTTATTTTGTGGGGGAACAGCAGGAACTCTGCTTGGAAAAGCTGACTGTGTGAATAAAATATTACTATGAGTGATCACGGCATGAAGCTCTTTTTATAGTGTACGTTGTGGCCTGCTGGTTTTATTTATTTTTCTTAAAGTAAGGCTCTGTGATTTTAATATCATTGTCATAGTTTTTTTAAATTAAAGGAATCATTTGCAATTATAATGAACAGTCTACCAATTGGGGTTATCCAGCGTGGAATCGGAGCAGGATGACACATTTTGATGTCGGATCAAATCTAGCATGCCTGCGGTCATGTTGGCAGCTGCTACATCTGTCCTCCATCTGCCTCTGGGTAAAGATAGTGGGATTTCTGGTGGAAACTGTAGAACCAAGTGCTCTATGTTTCATCCATTGGGCAGAAACTTTAAGGCCCCTTTCACACGTGCGAGTTTTCCGCGCGGGTGCAATGCGTGACGTGAACGCATAGCACCCGCACTGAATCCTGACACGAGCGTTTTTTTTTCACACATCAGTTCTGCGTTGCTTGAAAAACGCAGCATGTTCTATATTCTGCGTTTTTCACGCAGCCCTGGCCCCATAGAAGTGAATGGGGCTTCAGTGAAAAACGCATTGCATCCGGAAGCAAGGGCGGATGCAATGTGTTTGTCACTGATGGTTGCTAAGAGATGTTGTTGGTAAACCTTCCGTTTTTTATCACGCGTGTGCAAAACGCATTGCTACCGCGCGGGAAAAACTGAACGCAATCGCAGACACAACTTACTTGCAAAATGGTGCGAGTTTCACTGAACGCATCCAGAGCCAATCCATCACGCTCGTGTGAAAGGGGCCTAAAGGTTCACTAAGCTTTTGAGATATGTCATAGCAACATATCAAAGATTTTCATCGGTGGGGGTCTGACCGCTGAGATCCCCACTAATCGCTTGCATGAGAAGAGAGAAGTGCTCACATAGCGCACTTTCTCTCCTCGCTATTGGTGACGGGCTCGATAGAAAGTCTATGGGCCTCTCTAGATTCCATCTCCTGCAGCTTGGAGAGCGCAAGCTATGTGAGCACTTCTCACTCCTCGTTCTAGCGATCAATGGGAGTCTCAGCCCACAGACCCCCACCAACTACTCCCTAGTTTCAACGTCAGCAATGCTTGGCTCATGAAGGACGTCACGTGTCATGAGCTGGCTTGGTGGGTATAGGCTGTTTGCACACATATCCCTCGTTGCTGTTGTGGGTAAATGGGGGTGAAATCAGAGTTTTAAAAAGGGATGATTATTGGCTTTTGGGCCAAGGGTGGTAGTAAACTGCGCAGTGTGTGAACTGTTCACGTGCTGCTGTGATGAAAGTGTATCGTGAGTGGGCAAATGGAACCACTACGAATAAGCAACGTGGAAATTGTGGAGCACCACGTTCCATTGATGTGTGATGGGAATGTCGGCTAGGAAGGTGCACAAGGGTGAACAACACGCTACAGTGAAGCGGCTCACAATCAAAATGAACCAGGGGGCTAACAGTTCAGTGAACTCAGCTGCGTATAGGGTTTCGAAGCAGACGGATGGTCACTGCACCTCTGCTAACAAAGCTGCATTGGCAGAAAAGGCTTACATTTTCATGGCAATATCAGAACTGGACCTCTGCTGAGTGACAAAGGCCTTGCCTTCTCCGATGAGTCACGTTCTCTGCTTCATTGAACGGATGGACGTCGGACCTCTGCTTCATCAGAGAACAAACACCCTGCAACCATTTCTGGAAGAACACAAGCTGGTGTAGGCAGCGTTCTGGTCTGGGGAATGGTTATGTGGCATTCTCTGGGCCCACTCATCCATGTGGAGGGCACGGTCAACCAATTTGGATATGAATCCATCCTTACAGATCACCCATACCTGCTGATTGTCTTCCCTGAGGTGGATGTGATCTTCCAGCAAGAAAATGCAACATGTCACATTGCTAGAAATGTCTAATATTTGTTGGAAGAGCATGACCAAGACTTCCAAGTCCTACTCTGACCCCCTAATTCCACAGACTTGAACCCAATTAAGCATCTGGTGGTCGTAATAATGTGACTTAGGGTACTTTCACACTAGCGTTTTTCTTTTCCGGCGCCGAGTTCCGTCCTAGGGGCTCAAATCCGGAAAAGAACTGATCAGGCATATCCCCATGCATTCTGAATGGAGAGTAATCCGTTCAGGATGCATCAGGATGTCTTCAGTTCAGTCTTTTTGACTGATCAGGCTTTTCAGAAAACCGTAGCATGTTGTATTTTTACCTCCGGCCAAAAATCCTGAACACTTTGACTGAACGCCTTTTTCCTATTGACTTGCATTAAAGCCGGATCCGGCGCCGTGTGTTCCGTCAAACCGGATCTGGCTTTTGCATGTTAAACCCGAAAAATGTGAAAAAAAAGTTAAAGTCCATAAATGGCGGATCCGTTTTTTCCAATGCATTTTTTTTCATTGTGATCAAAATCCTGATCAGGATTCAAATGTAATCCGTTTTCACACTTTTTTACGGATCCGGCGGGCAGTTCCGGTGACGGAATTGAACGCCGGATTCAAACAACGCTAGTGTGAATGTAGCCTTAACTGTGTATATCAGGGGTTAGAAACCTTTGGCACTCCAGCTGCTGTGAAACTACAACTCCTAGCATGCACACTTGCTCGCCTGCTCTTGTAACTCCCATAGAAGTGAATGGAGCATTCTGGGAGCTGTAGTTTCAGAACAGCTGGAGTGCCTGAGGTTGCTGATTCTTGGTGTATTCATGCACTGGCAAAGCATCACCTTGAATATGCGTTTTGTTCTTGACATTTCGTAGAAAATGCATTGAAGTCTAACAAGTGCCCACATGTATTCAGATTTGTGTAAGGTAGAAATGTATTTTACTTTGGGCACACATTTGCCTCATGTTTTTATGCCTTCCTCTGGATCTAGAGGATATCCGTGTGCCACAGACTTGGCGTTTCAACCTGCAGAATATCCAGGATCTACAGCTAGACTGAGATTTCATGCTGACCACTTGATGGCAGCAATGGATTATAAGTAATCAAAAGACTGTTTACACCTTTTAAAAATGGTAGTGGATTAAAAAAGGTTATTATTTAAATGCAGGCCCCATGAATTGAATTGAATTTTAGTTCAGTTAATTAGATGTAAGTCAGTATAAAATAAATAATGTAGGTTTAAAAAAAAACAATGTGCAGCTGTTTTTTTAATTTAGAAAACCTTTCCCGGGGTGGCCATATTGGAGATGCACACTTATCATCTTATATTGTGTGTATAGGCTATTCCCAGCATGCTCCATTTATTTCCGAGTTCTGAGAAAAGCAGAGCAAGCATGCATGCTGGGAGTTGTAGTTTCATAACAGCTGGAGTGCCGCAGGTTGCCCACCCCTGCTATAGACCATGCAGGAGATTTTGTGAGCACTTTATGCCAGCGCAGATGAATGAGTCATTTGATTGAGAAATGTCAGATTATTACAATCTCTAGGAAGTGATGAAGTGCATTAGGAGGCCATACACTTTTAAAGGGTTTCTGTCCTGAGAAATAACGGTATATAGCTGACGGACATTACCGATGCGCTGATGTCAGCAGTACATAACAGTGGGCTTTATAACTCCCTGCCTGCCGCCGTTCTCCTAAAATAAAGACTTTTAAAATATGCTAATGAACCTCTAGGTGCTATTAGGGCATTGCTTCAGCACCTAGAGGCTCAGTCTACACACCCTTTGGCACGCCTAGGTCCAGTTGATTGACTTTCGAGTTCTCCTCAGTGTCCCGTAAATCCCGCGCCTGCGCCGTCCCATTTAGTATTCAGCGCAGTGAAGGAGGCAGCTCCTGCTGCCGGCTTCCTCACTGCGCCTGCGCCGAAGGAAGGAAGCCGGCAGCAGGAGCCCGTCCTTCACTCACTGCGCCTGCGCCGAATACTAAAAGGGACAGCGCGGGATTTACGGGACAATGAGGAGAACTCGAAAGTCAATCAACTGGACCTGGGCGTGCCAAAGGGTGCGTAGACCGAGCCTCTAGGTGCTGAAGCAACGCCCCACTAGCACCTAGAGGCTCTTTAGCATATTTTAAAAGTCTTTACTTTAAGAGAACGGCGGCAGGCAGGGAGTTATAAAGCATACTGTTATGTACTACTGACATTAGCACATCGCTAATCAGCCAGATACATAACGTTATTTCTCATGAGAAACCCTTTTAATGTGTGAGAGCCTAAAGAGACCAAGTAGTTTCCCAGGCGATGTATACAGAGCATTACCTTTGTGAATGGTGTTATTATCTAGACCTCCAGCTGTACAATGGAGCTGTTATTAACTTGACCACCCTCTAGTGATAATGAAATTACTCTGTTCTTTCTGTCTTAATCTAAACAGCCAGTGGCTGCTCTAATGGCCAGTGTGAAAACTGGAAAATTTCAAAATTGTTTTATGTGAATAGTAACAAAAAAATAACATGGTTTGGCAGAGAGAGATTTAATTTTTTTACATCACATTTATTAGAAGGAATAAATAACCATATAAAAACCCTGTACTTGTGCTTTGCCTTCACATAGTGCATTCCATACTGAAGGTCTGTATTGCCTAAACTGTTCAGGTAATGTGCAGCCATGTATGCAAACCTATAGCAACCATAAATTGCTAAATTTGGTTGCTGTGGGTGATAGCACCTTTATGCAAAAACTAGAAATGTATTAAATGCACAGTAATATAATGGCAAGCAATATTTATACCAAAAAGTATATAATTTATGTTATATCTTAAGCATCTCTTGGTTCTTCATTCTGGCATAGGCTTGGGCAGATGCATTCCGCAGCAGTCCTGATCTAACGGGGGTGGTGGCTGTTTATGAAGACCTGAGACGAAAAGGACTTGAGTTTCCAATGACAGATCTGGACACGCTATCTCCTATTCATACTCCTCAGCCTGTAAGTCCATGATTGGGTAATATGTATCTATCTACTCTTTGTATGTATGTATATATGCACCAAATTTGGCACATGGGTACATCCGGTGTCCGGGAAGGAAGCACCATTCTTGAGATATTCCCCAAAAATTTTAATATGGCACCATCACATGACCCTTATTGGCCAATAGAAGCTTGTAGCCTTGACATACACACAATTTTACACCAGGTTTCCATAACAACCCAGCCATTTTTCTTCACTGCTATAGATCCCCTTTAAGGGGGCGGGGTGCTGTGGAGGTCACAATTAAGCAGGCTGGGTGCTGTGGAGGTCACTGTTAAGTGGGTGTGGAACTCTAGAGGTCACTGTGTGGATATCTTTTAATCACACACATCTATCTAATATATAAAGCTGAGTGTATGTGTGTGTGTTTATGTATATGTATGTCCGCTAAAGGAATCCGCACCGTCACATTTACAATCACGAAATTTGGCACACAGGTACATCAGGTGTCCAGGAAGGTTTTAGACCAGGTCTCAGCTCTCTAGGACGTACCGTTAGCCAATAGAAGCTTGGTCACATGACCCTTATCAGCCAATAGAAGCTTGCAGGCCGTTAGCCTCCACATACAGTTTTACTCCAGGTTTCCATGACAACTGAGCAATTTTTCTTCACTGCTGTAGGTGAGCTTTAAAGGAAATCTGTTACCAGTATAATGGCTATTGAAGTAAAGCCATGGCCTAATGGCACTTAGTACCTTATTTCAGGATGTGCCTTGGTTACAGCAATAGATGTTTTTATGCTCTGAAAATCCAGTTTATTTGGTATGCAAATGAGCCAGTAAGGTGCCCAGAGGGACATCACTCTTGCAGGAAGGAGCCCAGACACGCCCCCTGCCACAATGTGTCCACCCTCAAAAGACGAACTTAAAACTCTGACCCCAGGTCCCGCTAAGTCATGCCCCTGATTGGGATAGGCTACGCCCCCTACCACTCCTCAGCCGACGGGGATTGAAAAAATGAAGGTAAAAATCAACTTCTATCAGCTGCAGGGGTGGGAGGGAGGGTGACTTTCTCCCTGCAGCTCACACTCAGACAGCACAGTGCTGCTGTCTTAGAGTGAGCTGTTCAAAAGGACACACACCCAATCCAGTTAGGCCACGCCCACTCCTCAGCCGACAGATTGAAAAAATTACGTTAAAAATCAACTTCTAGGTCCTGCAAATCCACTCCCCCGATTCAGTTAGGCCACACACCCTCCCACTCAGCTGACAGGGGTTGAAAAAATGAATGTAAAAATCAGCTTCTATCAAATGGAGAAAAACAGAACTGGATGCACATCCACAAGTTATGCTTTGATCTAATTAACCTCGCTTCTCAGCGCAATATTCAGTGTACTGCCCCCTATACTGCATGCTTATGCAAGAGGCATTAGTGTACATTTTGATCAAAATGCATAAGCCCACTCACCGCGTCAAGGTTGCCTCTTTGAGTGGGACCTACTCTAAACTTGGCGCAGCACTGTGCGGCAACCTCCAAATCCTGTGCGGCGACCACCAGCGCCTCAGCATCGCACCAGCAGATGGTGGGATCCAGCAGCCAAACGGCACCCCTGCTGCCTAGCAATGCCACTCCAGCACTGGGCCCCACCTACCGACCAGCACAGCACCACAGCAACAATGGCTGCAGGGCAGCACCGCACCATGTAAAAAAAGGCCACCGCGCAGTACTGCACCATCTAAACAGTTGTCTAACACAACATATCCTGGTAACAGCACTCCTCCCATTCGGCACATGTCATTTTAATTAGCAGGAGTATATGAGTGTGAATGGACCTGCCAGCTCTCAGTTGAAGTTTCTGATAGCTTAGGACATGTTGTGTTAGACAACTGTTCAGATGGTGCAGTACTACCTGGTGGCCTTTTTTTACATGGTGCGGTGCTGCGTGGCGGCCATGCAGCTCACACTCAGACATAGGGTTGTTTTGATGCTAAAATTTAGATTCGGTTTCGATACAATAAAAAAGTATTGTGAGACTCGATACCATATGAAAAAAAATTGAAAACGCCAAAAAAAGCTGCGTGCGTTCCGCATTTTATGGAACGTCCGGCCCATATTCGAACAGTCCTATCTTATTTTTTGGGGGGGGACAAGGCGACAGTAAAATTGGGAAAGGGGGTGGTTTATACTTAATATTTTGGTGTTTTTTATATATATATATATATTATATTTATATTTTTTTTACAGTTTATTTAATAACTATTTCCCCCCTTAGGGGCTAGAACCTGGTATCTTTTGATCCCTTGTCCTATTCACCCTAATAGAGCTCTATTAGAGTGAATAGGATCTCACACTCTCCCTGCTGCCCTGGGCTTTGTTCACACAGCAGCGGGGAGATTACCATGGCAGCCAGGGCTTCAGTAGCGTCCTGGCTGCCATGGTAACCGATCGTAGCCCCAGAATTACACAGCTGGGGCTCCGATCAGAAACTGCCACTGCCAACAATGGGAAGGAGGGGAGAGGGGACCCTGGGGCCATTGTCACCAATGATTTTAATACTGGGGTGGTTGAGGGTGGGGCGCACTGCTCCACCAATGATTTTAATACTGGGGAGGAGGGGGGGGGGCGTGCTGTGCCACCAATGATAATTAACGTTTAATACAGGAAGCAGGGTGCGGGCAGCAGAATCACATAGCCGTCACCCAGCCTCTATGACAGGAAGCTGCGATCAGCGGCAGTTAACCCCCGAGGTTAACTGCTGCGGATCGCAGCTTCCTTTTATAGAGGCTGGGCGATGTCTGTGATTCTGCACCCAGCCTCCTGTATTTGTATTAAACGTTAACTTTTATTGGTGGCGCAGTGCGCCCTCCCCTCCTCCGCCCCTCTCTCTCCTCATTGGTGGCAACGGCGGCACAGGGGGAGGGAGAGAGTGACTCCTTCTCTCCTGTGCTGCTGAGCGAACATGGTGCACGCTGATAGCAGCGCGCTCCATGCTCTGTGATACTATACTGTGCAGTAGCGCATCCTAGTATCGAAAAATGTCAAATTCCGGTATCGAGGTCGATACCGGACAAAAGTATAGAAAATTCGATACTCGAAACAACCCTATTCAGACAGCACAGTGCTGCTGTCTGAGAGTGAGCTGTTCAAAAGGAGGACATCCTTGTGTCCGTCCAGGCCCTGCGCCAGATGGAGGACAGGGAGTCTGAAGAAGGGGCGGGGTGCTGTACATGTCACTGTTAGGCCCCTTTCACACGGGCGAGTATTCCGCGCGGATGCGATGCGTGAGTTGAACGCATTGCACCCGCACTGAATACCGACCCATTCATTTCTATGGGGCTGTTCACATGAGCGGTGATTTTCACGCATCACTTGTGCGTTGCGTGAAAATTGCAGCATGCTCTATATTCTGCGTTTTTCACGCAACGCATGCCCCATAGAAGTGAATGGGGTTGCGTGAAAATCGCAAGCATCCGGAAGCAAGTGCGGATGTGGTGCGATTTTCACGCACGGTTGCTAGGAGACTATCGGGATGGAGACCCGATCACTATTATTTTCCCTTATAACATGGTTATAAGGGAAAATAATAGCATTCTGAATAAAAAATGCATAGTAAAATAGCGCTGGAGGGGTTAACAAAAAAAAATTAAAAAAATTTAACTCTCCTTAATCCACTTGCTCGCGCTGCCGGCATCTCGTTTGTCTCCTTCTTTGCTGAACAGGACCTGTGGTGAGCATTCATTGCAGCAACAGGACCTGTGGTGACGTCACTCCGGTCATCACATGATCTATCACATGATCTATCACATGATCTTTTACCATGGTGATGGGTCATGTGATGACCGGAGTGACGTCACCACAGGTCCTGTTCAGCAAAGAAGGAGACAGATGAGATGCCGGCAGCGCGAGCAAGTAGATTAAGGGGAGTTAAATTATTTATTTTTTTTTTTTAACCCCTCCAGCGCTATTTTACTATGCATTCTGTATTCAGAATGCTATTATTTTCCTTAACATAGCAATACAAAGATATACCACCGACGCTGATTACAGTGTTTAAGCAGCAGTGTCCAAAACAGCTCCGCAATAGCTGTTATGAAAGGGTTACACACATCATTTATAAAAGAGAGAGACACCGCGCTGAGCCTAATTCACCTGACCCTTATTAACCTCTGGTTCTGATCGTGTAAAACCTATCCACCTCAGTTTGAAATAGCAGGATTACCTTGGTTCTGATGTGTGGGATTAGGGGACCACCTTCTCGGGCGTTCCTGGCGGCGCTTCATAGATGACGTAATTTTTATTTGGGAGGGGGGAGAAATAGGTTTAAAGGAGTTCTTAATTGATATTAATAAAAATGATTTTTATTTGGAGTTTACTCCTACATATAGTTTTAGGGAAATAAACTTTTTAGATTTAACTATTTATGTAAGGGGAGAAGAAATATGCACAAAAACGTACGAAAAGCCTACTGACTCTAATAGTTATATCTCCAGGACGAGCTGTCATTTACCCTGTTGGCTCGACAATATACCTAGGAGCCAGTTTTTACGCATTAGGAGGAATTGTACTGAGTTAATAGAGTATGACAAAGAAGCAGATAGATTAAAAAATAAATTTGCATCAAAGGGATATAATGTGAATAAACTTTTGGAACAGAAAGATCAAATTAAATCCATGGAGAGGGAAATCCTTTTAAATAACGTAATGGTGGAAAAAGTGCCACAGATTAGGAATATTGTAAAACGTCATTGGGACATATTAAAGGAGGATAAGACAATTGGACATCTCTTTAATAAAGATCCAGCATTTGTTTATAAAAAGGCGGCAAATATTGGGAACATAATCGCACCCACGAAAAAATGTGCGGCTATAATGAATACCAAAAAAATAAACGACAAGCAGAGGTTAAAAGGATTCTTTCCTTGCAAAAAATGTATGGTATGTAAAAAATCGCAGAAACATACCAGTAAAATGAGTCGAATAACAAACGAGGATGGCACCTTTTGAATATAACATTCGGGATTATATAACATGCAGTACCAAAGGAGTCATTTACGCAATAAAATGTCCTTGTGAAAAGTTATATATTGGGCGCACTAAGAGACAACTAAGTGAGTGAGCATATATATATATATAATATAAATAAAAAATCTGAAGGGCATCCTCTGTCCAGACACTATACAGTAAAGCATAATGGAAAATTCGATGGATCTTCCTTCTTTGGGATACAAATAGTTAAAATGGACATACGAGGAGGCGACTTCATTAAAAACATGTCGAAAAAAGAAACCCAATGGATCTTTAATATGAACACGCTGGTCCCGAATGGTTTAAACTCAGAAATTGAGTTATTTGGTTTCGATTAAACGTATCAAATATATTTTTATCGTCGAATTTCAGAAGCTGGAGCTAATTAAGATCATGAGCGGGTAGAATAAAAGGAAGCTACTGGAGGCACTAGATTGATTCCCTGACGAAGAGTGCCGTAAGGTTTCTTGGCGCTTACAGCAGCCCGAAGCTCAACAGGTGACGTCACCAGCTCCCCTTGTGAGCGTAAGTACAAACGGAGTTTCGCTACCGGCCGGGGCGAACTCCATACAGCCTATTTCTACCTGCTATTTGCCTCTGTGCAGAAGAAAACGTACATACTGGAACGCCCGAGAAGGTGGTCCCCTAATCCCACACATCAGAACCAAGGTAATCCTGCTATTTCAAACTGAGGTGGATAGGTTTTACACGATCAGAACCAGAGGTTAATAAGGGTCAGGTGAATTAGGCTCAGCGCGGTGTCTCTCTCTTTTATAAATGATGTGCTATTATTTTCCCTTATAACCATGTTATAAGCGAAAATAATACAATCTACACTACAACTAACCCAAACCTGAACTTCTGTGAAGAAGTTCGGGTTTGGGTACCAAACATGCGCAATTTTTCTCACGCGAGTGCAAAACGCATTACAATGTTTTGCACTCGCGCTGAAAAATCGCGCGTGTTCCCGCAACGCACCCACACATTTTCTCGCAACGCCCGTGTGAAAGAGGCCTTATAGTGGATAGTGTCGATATCTTTTAACGACACACAAACATTAAATGAAATAGATTAAATATACCTGAGCGAAGCCGAGTCCTTCAGCTAGTTAAAAGATATAGTCGAAATATACTCTTGTGAAACCGGGTCAGTTTGCTAGTCCTTTATAAAACACAGTAATACATTATTTGCATAGTTCTCTCATAGGACCAGATTGGAAAGTTGACCGTTGGATTTGAAGGTTGCCAGTCAGTAATGATTGTATCTCAACTGGCTTAGTATCTAGCGCTGCTTCGGTTGTCTGTTCCAACAGATAGAACATGTCACTTGTATGGTCTTCCCCACAGTTTTCATATCGCCAAATTTATCTTTTTGATCTTCATAATTAAAGTGAAAATAGGCTGTGGAAAACTTACATACTAATCCCTAAAAAAGCAAATCATAGCGTACACATAACGTTCACAATGCAGTGATTGGCAATCAGTCCATTTGTTACCTTAAATTTCAAATATGTTTAATATTGAGCTGTATTATAATACTGAATAAATACCAAGGAAAGTAATACCTAAAACATAAATATGGAAATCAGATGTGCATGAAAAGGATTCTGAAAAATGACATTCATACAATGCAGTCAGATTTCTGCACATTGCTTAGGACCCCCAATGGTTTTCTTGAAATCACAGCATGCCTGATCTGTTACCTTATACCTTTTGTTCTTTGCTGTGTTTTAGCTGATAATTTTTCACAACAGCGCCAGATGTCATGTTTTTTTTTATGCTGTACTATATATTTCATCTATTTCATTTAATGTTTGTGTGTGTTGTTAAGATATTGACAGTATCCCCCATAACAGTGACTTTTAACAGCGAACGCCAAAGTCCACCACCCATTAACACTGCCCCACCACTTTAAAATGGGACCTCCACAGCAGCCCATCCCCTTAACTTTGAACTTCACAGCAGCCCGCCCCTTTAACAGTGAGTTTAACAGAACCCCACTCCCTTGACAGTGACCTCCTCAGGGGCCCGCCCCCTTAACAGTGACCTTCACAGTACCCTGCTGCCTTAACAGTGACCTCCACAGCAGTTGCCCCTTTAATAGTGGCCCCTGCCCCCTTAACAGTGACCTCCACAGCGCCCTGCCCCTTTAATGCTAGGGCTACACGACGACATGTGTCGCGCGACATTGTCTCAACAATTTTTATAATGATGGGCTATGGTATCGCACTGTGACATGCTGCGACACGACAGTTGCAAAAAATCCATCCAAGATGGATTTTTCTGCGACTGTCGCAGCATGTCACGTCGCAGTGCAACACCTTAGACTATCATTATGAAAATTTATGTCGCGTGACACATGTCGTGTAGCCCTAGCCTAAAGTTGACCTACAGCAGTGAAGAAAAATGGCTGGATTGTTATGGAAACCTAGAGTAAAACTGTGTGTATGTGGAGACTAAGGCCTGCGAGCTTCTATTGGCTGATAAGGGACATGTGACCGTGTGTATGGCAGTTGGGATATGAAGAGAGAGACTTGCAGGCTTGTATTGGCTAATGCGGGTCATTTTTTGGGAATATCTCTGGAACGGTACGTCCTAGAGAACTGTGAAACCCCCCTTGTATACCAAGTTTAGTTAAAATCGATGGTTGCATTTTTGAGTGATCGCGGAACATACATACATACGTCCTTCTTTACATGTATAGATTGTCCTGAATGGGGTTTTCTAAGTGGATGATTCTTAATGTAGCATGAGAATTGTGATGAGACAGGAAACTTTCTGTGTCTCCACCACTTTCTCAATCTGCAGTTGCTTCCTCCTTCTCTCTCCATAGACTTATATGGGCAGCGTGTCACTTTTTTTCTCAGTGAGTTGATGAATAATTAGTTCAGGAAGCAGGAGAAGGAGAAGAATTTGCTGATAAGTGAAGAAAGAGGCATTTTTTTTGATAATAAGATATATTACAAAGTTTCTTTGGTTTGCTTTTACTATTGAGTGTAAAGTGCCTATTTAAGTTCCTGCACTGCCAAGGACCTCATTGATGCATGTAGTGTGTTATGTCCTGTACAAATCCTTATTTTACTTTTATTATGAGAAAGAAGGGGATTTGTAACATTTATGAAAAATAACACACAATTGCAACAAATTTATGTTTTGTGGCGTTTATTTGAGAAAACGTATACATCAATTAAATGACACACACTTAGTTTCCATAATTGTAACAACCTGTACAGTAAGATTAAAGGGGTCTTACGAAAGTGTAGAGTGAAAGCAGCACCAGCGTACCATCCAGACTCCCTCAGGAATGCCTCAGCCCATCAGCAACCATGGATCCATAGCAATCACTCCATAAATAGTCCAAACAAAATCGATGGCAGCATATCCTTAAAGTGCCAAAGATGTTTCGACTACATGGTAGTAGAGTAGAGAGAGACTGCGATGTAGTTGAAGCGTTGCACTATCTTTGGCCCTTTCCGTACATTTTTATGGACCCAACTTGAATAAAGAACCCTTTAAGGATATGCTGCCATCAATTTTGTTTGGACTATCCTCGGGATAGGTCATCAGTATCAGATCGTTGGGATCCGACACCTGGGACCCTGCCGATCAGCTGTTTAAGAAGGCACAGGCGCTCACAATAGCACCTCAGCCTCAGCCATCTCTTAGCTTTGTCTAAGCCAGTGATGCCACATTCATCGGTCACTTGGCCTAGTTGCAGCTCAGTCTCATTGAAGTGAACGGGGCCGAGCTGCAATACCAAGCACAGCCACTATACAAAGTACGGCGCTGTGTTTGGTGAGTAGAGAGAAGGCTGCAGAGCTACTGCGAGTGCCAGTGCCTTCTCAAACATGTGATCGGCGGAGGTCCCCCACCAATCAGATACGGATGACCTATCCAGAAGGTAGGTCATCATTTTAAAAAATCTCGTAAACCCCTTCAAATGTAAGTTATTGTAGGTGAAATACATATAATAAATGTGAAGTAAATATTGGTCTGCTTACTGCTCTGTATTTCAAGATAGCAAAAATATAACATTATTGTCCTATTGTTTCTTCCTCAGAGTTATGTCAAACCTGAAGTTGTGCCGCGACCAGATTTGTCACCTCCTAGTACCCTTCAAAGAGGAGGTTCAGTCAGTCACCCCGAGCCACCCCCTTATTCAGGTCCGGCTCAGACAGGAACTTCCGGCGATGCTCCGATAATCCCCACAGCTGAACAGGTAAACTGGACTTCCAGTTATGGGGGGTGAAGAAAATGGCTAGCAATTGCATCTTTATGGAAAAACCTTGAGAAAAGACGCAGACCCTTTCTGTACTCTTGTCTGTGAGCTGTATCTGGTATTGACGCTGAACCTCTTTTCACATTTTATAACCCCAGAAACCTCTTTAATTCCGTTTTTAGGTAATATAACGGTATCTGCTCTGTAATGTGACCCTATATAGCCAATTTATTAGTTTCAGCTTTTTCTGAAGCTCTATTAAATGAAGTCTCGTTCAGTACATCTTAGGGATGACATCAAAAGGGACTTAGAAGTAGAATTATGGGACTCTTCTGTGTGTGTTCTCTATCGGGACTATAACAGATCCATATGCCCAATCCAAGAAACTCGCTCCATGACTAGAATAGTCTATTCAGATATGGGAGTGAGAAAAACTGAATGCTCAGTGTGACCATCTGTGTGCAGTTTTCCACCAATCCATTTTTTGTGGTTGGAAAATCTGACAGTCATGTGAATAAGGGCTGTTTTTTTTTTTATATTGATGACCTATCCTCAATATCGGCTGATCGGCAGACTGCCGGGATTTGGCCCCCCGCTAATCTGATATTGATGACCTATCCTGAGGTTGCCTGTATCAACATGTGTTGAATAAATTTTGTATTTTTTCACTTGTTGTCTAAGGAGTGCTGCGTTACATTTATTTGGATTATATATTTATTTTATTTTTAGTTATTTTTTTTTTATTTTTTATAAAACTGTGAGTTAAAGGGATCCCCCCCCCCCCCCATAAACAACAATTATCACCTATGCACGCTTGCTGGGATTCGACGCAGGAAGTACAGAGCATAGTGGACGGACCTGGTACTGCAGCAGTTACCACTGTAACCAGCTCCGTCCACTACAGAATGGATATAGCCAGAGCTGCTGCAGAACAGCTGATAAGCAGGGTTGTGGGGTGTCGAACCCATGCCGATTTAGATTTTAATGGTCTATCCAGAGCATAAGAAATAAATATAATAATCCTGGAAAATCCATTTAAAGATGAATTCATTGACGGGCACAATGTACGCTTTGCATTGTAAAGAAAGCCAGGTAGCTCGTCCTCCCTGATGCCGTCAGTTTCCATGACATTTATAGTAATTTAATTTTATGTAGATTGAATGGATAAAATGAGGTTGTCGTAAAGTAATTGAAATATCTCTTGGCCATCTCCCACAATTGGTTATGTCGAGAAGGACCTGTGTACGTTCAGTACCCTAGGCAGATCTCTTGTGAGTAATATCTCCATATGATGGAACTGAATAAAAAAACTGTACCTGTACCACACCATTGCATGCAAATAAAGATTTCCGAAGATGATTGCAAATTCTGCCATTTCCCTTGTGACAAAGCCTTTGCTATGCAAAATGTCATTCTTCATCTGGCCTGGAATTACAACCATCTGTATTTTCTGGCAATTATTTGCAAATCAAGGTTACTTGATGATGATTCTTACTTTTTTTAGTAACATTTTGTGCTGGCCAAGATTGATGGAGTGTTAAAGGGGTTATCCTATGAAAATCAGACGTCCTATAGGACATGACTAAAGCTAGAACCATCCCTGTACCTCACATGGATCCAGAGATCTCCCTATTAATTGCTCCAACTGCCCTGCTATATTTATTTCAAGCTGACAGCTCAGGGGCATGTTCTTTCTCGTTAAGGGGTGTGTCCTTTCTGCTGCATGTTTCTCCCTATCGAAGCTCAGAGGGCATGTTCTTTCAAGGGGGGAGGGGGGGTGTTTTTTTTTTTTTTTTGCTGTATCACATCTAAGGTTGTGTGTCCTTTCTGCTGCATCTCTTTCCCTATCGCAGGGTTCCTCAGGATAGGTCATCAATATCTGATATCTGGGTTCCGCCACCCCTGCCGATCAGCTGTATGAAGAGGAGGCGAGCTATGCTTCCACGTCATTACACTGAACGTCGTCTCAGAAGTGCAGTGTAATTACACTTGAATGGAGCGAGTACTTGTAATTACATGAAGTCACCGCTGCAAGCGAGAAGACGTGTAATGTAATCAAGAGGAAGCGACATTCGCAGGGAGCGTGGTCTCCTCTTTAAACAGCTGATTGGCTGGGGGTCTAGGGTGCCAGATAGGTCATCAATATATACTGTCTGCAGAACCCCTTTGAACCCCTTTAAAGAGCAACTCAACTTTCAATTAACTTTTTGATAAAATGTCCCAAATGCCCTAATGATACTTTTTGTAATATACTTGATTAATGCGTTTAGAATTTTTAATAGAGATATTTCCCCCCCCCCCCCCCCCCCCCAAAGCGCACCTTTTCCTGTGCGCTTAAAGAGGACCTTTCAGCTGTTTTACTTATAGGAGCTAAATACCTGTACTTGTGTTTTTTTTAAAAAAAAAAACATTGCTCCTACGCTCCGCTGCGCCCTCCTGAAGTTTTCGCGCTCAATATGGAGGAGGAGACGCCAGGGTTTGGATCGCGGCACAGCCAGGGAGAAGGAGACACCCATTGAGAAACCCTGGCGTCTCCTCCTCCCTGTACCGATGCTCAGTATGAGCATACTGAGTGTGAAAACTTTAGGCGGGCGCAGCGGAGCGTAGGAGCGATGTTTAAAAAAAACAAAAACTGGGTTCCAGCATCAGCGGGGGCTTCCCCACAAGTACAGGTATTTAGATCCTATAAGTAAAACAGATGAAAGGTGCTCTTTAAAATCCACTTTCTGAATGGCGCTCTACAGTTTATGAATGGGGCCACAGCTCATGGAGCACGGTCAGGAGCCCATATTGCTGCTCCTGCCTGTGCCCCCCCTCCCCAGAGGTTTACTGAATCCAGGCATAGCACATGGGTACCCAGTACCCATGTGCTGTGCCAGGATTAGGTGAGCGGAGCGGGCTCCTGCTTCGCTAAACTAAGAGCTGACATGCAGGACTTTAAGCCTAGTGAAGCAGGCACAGGCAGGAACCGCTCCGCTCAGCTAATCCTGGCATAGGTTACTGGGTACCCATGTGCAATGCCAGCATTTAGTAAACCTCCTGGGGGCACAGGCAGGAGCAGAAATGTGTGCTCCTGCCCGTACGCCATGCGCTGTGGCCCCATTCATAAACTGTAGACTCTGTACACCGCTGAGAAGTCAGCGGTGTACAGAAAAGTGGATTTTAAGCCCACAGGGAAAGGTGTGCTTCAGGGGGGATATATCTCTATTAAAAATTTAAAATGCATTAATCAACTATATTACAAAAATAATTATTAGGGCATTAGGGACATTTTATCAAGATGTTAATTAAAAGTTTAGTTACTCTTTAATTTTGGCAGCTAAAGTGTTAAAATATTTCCAGACTTTTTCACTGCATCTACAGAACATGCCATGGTGATTTAGATTCTGAAAGTGCTGTCTTTTCACTATGCACGGTACCGTAATCTCTTGGTTCTCTGATAAGCAACGGGTGTAGACCGTAGTAGAAATCGGCAGAGCTGAGACTGAACCACTAGACTACATATAAATAATATATAATACAATGTGCAAAGCAGAATTTCTAATAAATAGTTTCCATGGTGACGTTTACTGCAATCAGAACGTTTTATATTATTTAATGTTTGTGGTTACATTTTATCAAGCTTAAATAACCTGCTCCTGATTATATGTATATCGTATGTGTTTTATATTTTGTATATAATTTGCATTATGTCTCTGGCAGATAGCGAAGCTGCACAGTGAATTGGAGGTGGTGAACGGAAACGTGAAAGTCATGTCTGAGATGTTGACTGAATTGGTTCCCCAGAAGGCGTCACCGTCTGATTTGGAGTTACTGCAGGTCGGACTCTACTATCATAAAGCCATGCCAGATTTGTGATGCATATTGTTCATGTGAATTTGTTCTGTATTTTTATGAGAGCGCTTTCACAGGCACCGTATACATTTTTTTATGTGGTTTTTGAAGCCAAAACTATGAGTAGAAAATGAAGAGAAATAGAATCTTCCCTGTATACACAGACTCTTTACTTTTCATTCCTTGCTTCGACTTCAAAAGCTATTTCAAAACGGCATTGATGGCAGCATGCACGTTAAGACCTCTTGAACACTAATTTATTAAAATATAAATTAAAAACAGAAGGTACTCCGTGTGCATTCAGTTTCCGTATATCCGTTCCGCTAAAGAATAGAACTTGTCCTATTATTGTCCGCATACGGAGAAGGATAGTACTGTTCTATTAGGGGCCGGCTGTTCCGTTCCGCAAAATATGGAATGCACACGGATGTCAACCATATTTTTTGCGGATCCGTCTTTTGCGGACCGCAAAATACATACGGTCATGTGCAAGAGGCCCAAGACACAGAATATCACCTTATTTTCTCAATAATAAAAAAAAAAACACAGTTACCATATTTTCACCCTATAAGATGCACCAGACCATAAGATACAGGTTTTAGAGCAGGAAAATAAGAAAAAAAAAATTTTTCATTAGACTTCAGATCAGACTCCCAGTCGTTATCAGACCCCAAAATCAGTCCCCCAATCTTCATCAGATCAGAGGAAAAAAGTGCATCTTATGGAGCAAAAAATTTTAATTTAAAAGCTGCATCAACAAAAAAAAGCACCTGCACATGTTAATGTTGTCCTATGGCACAGGATAGAGGAGAAGGGCCAGATCGGCACTGCTGGGGCGCACGTCGATTGATGGAACAGAGGCCCATGTTCCCCATTTGAAAGGACCAGACCTGCTGCCAGAGATAGTCTAGTGCTTGTTCTAGTGCTTGTACTCTGCTATCTCCAGCAGCCACATAGAGTTGAATGGAGTGGTGCACGCTGAATAAACAGTGCTTTCTATTGACTTAGTGGAATACTGTGGCTTGCGGTGTACGGTGGCTTGCATGACTCTGTAATTCTCAATTACACAGCCACCCCGTGCGGTCGTACCCCAAAGTTGAGGCCACCGTGGCAGAGACATTGTGAATTTTCAATTGATTATTAAATGGCTGCACGATTTAATGGAAATCGGCTATTTGTTACCCAGCTTTCACAGACATAGATAAAACTAAGAAAATGAATGAAAAAAGGCAACACTTTCATAGTAGAAGTGGTAAAGTGACTAAGCTGTCCTGTTTCTCTGAGGGCAACTAACAGACTCATTATCACTGTCAGGCCACATGCACACGATCAGATTTTTGGTCCACGTCCGATCCTCATTCTTTTGTTGATTGCACGTGAACCGTATTCATTTCTATAGGCCACAAAAAATGTCATCCGTGTGCTGTCTGCATCCATGCAGCCGTTCCGCAAATTATAGAACACGTTATATTCTTGTCTTTTTGTGGACAAGAATAAACATTGCTACAATAGGGCCCACAGAAAGTGTGGGATGCATATTTTGTAGACCGCAAAATGGCGGTGTACAGGAGGCCTTTTTTGTATCAGCGCGTCCTATCTTATGGCAGCAGGATAAACTCAAAACTTTCCTGGTGTTGTGCATCCTTAGTGAATCTTTTTTAACCACCTCCAGACCGCCTAACGCAGATTCGCGTTCCGGAGGTGGCAGCGCTGCGCACAATCACGCATATACGCGTCATCTCGCGAGACGCGAGATTTCGCTCAAAGCCGGCCCGCGCATGCGCATTGCGGGCCGGCAAAATTAAAAGAACAAGTTCGTCACCAGCCTGCCAGCAACGATCATTGGCTGGCAGGCTGGCGATTTTCAAAAAATCCAATCACAAGTCATATAACAGATCATATTAGTAAATATGATCTGTTATATGGCTTGTCTGCTCCTGTGCTGGTCCTTTTCGTCGGTTGGATCCAGCAGAGAAGCAGACTGAACTGTGAGTACACCAAACACTTCACTGTAGCCCCAGATCACCCCCCTGCACCCCAATTAACCCTTTGATCACCCCTTTGATCGCCCCTGTCAATCACTAGTGAAAGGAAAAAAAGTGATCAGTGTAAAAACTGTCACTTTTTTTTTTTTCACTAGTATTGGCTGTTAGGTTTTAGGGATAGTTTAGGCCCCTTGGTTAGGTAGTTTAGCGTGAGTTAGCGCCCAGCCCACCGCACCGCAGTCACTTATTCGCTGTTTAGCGTATCGCTAATCAGCATTTGTACTTTTATAGTATCTGTAAGTGATCAAAACTGATCACGGTCAGATCTATAATAGTATTAGTGTCACCTTAGCTCGCCCTCCACCCAAAACGCAGTGTTTGTCCGATCAGGCCTGATCGGTCGCCCACACGTGCGTTCACCCACATTCATTTTACACGCACTGCAGAGATAAAAAAATCAGTTTTGATATTTTTTATCAACCGCAGCGGCCTCCGGTACTTAGCTAGCCTCCCCTTTGTAAGACAGGCTTGCTTTTTTTCTTGGGTAGTCTCAGGGAATACCCCTAAATTTAGTAGTCCAAAATGTCAAACAGGGGGTATTCTTCTTAAGAGGCCTACAGGATTCTGACCCAGTCGGATGAGGAGTGGGAACCCTCATCTGACGAATCTAGCGGGTCAGAATATGAACCTGTAGAAAGCAGTGGCTCTCTGACCCAAAGTTCGGACGAGGAGGTTGAGGTCCCTGGCAGCACCAGGCGTACCCGGCCCCGTGTCGCTAGACCACAGGTTATGCAGGATCCGCTTCAAGAGCAGCAGAGTGGGGCTGTCGCTGCCAGATTACGTGGTGAGGCATACACCAGCAGCGCAGCCCTCCCTGGACCTAGTACCAGCACTGCCGTACAACATGGTGACGTGGCGAGCACCAGAAGGGCAGTTGAAGCTGGTACGGTGGCACGTGCAGTAGTTACCCCGTCGCAGCCACCGCACAGACAGGCCCGTAGAGCCCCTAGAATCCCTGAGGTGCTGGCAAACCCTGATTGGCAGTCACCAACTTCAGCCGCACCATTAGTTCCCCCTTTCACCGACCAGTCTGGAGTTCGGGTTGAGACGGCTCAAATTGGTTCGGCCCTGGGATTTTTTGAGCTGTTCTTGACTGCGGAGCTCTTGGACTTAGTCGTGGCAGAGACAAACCGGTATGCCACACAATTTATATCCGCCAACCCGGGAAGCTTTTATGCCCAGCCTTTCCGGTGGAAACCAGTCCAAGTTTCCGAACTTAAATTTTTTTTGGGCCTTCTCCTCAACATGGGCCTGACAAAAAAGCATGAATTGCGGTCATATTGGTCCACGAACCCGATTCATCACATGCCCATGTTCTCTGCTGCTATGTCCAGGGCACGATTTGAGGCCATCCTCCGTTTCCTGCATTTTAGCGACAACACCACCTCCCGTCCCAGAGGCCACCCAGCTTTTGACCGGCTCCACAAAATTCGGCCCCTCATAGACCATTTCAACCAGAAATTTGCAGATTTGTATACCCCCGAGCAAAACATCTGCGTAGACGAGTCCCTAATACATTTTACCGGGCGCCTTGGCTTCAAACAATACATCCCAAGCAAGCGTGCCCGGTATGGGGTCAAATTGTATAAGCTCTGTGAAAGGGCCACAGGCTATACCCACAAATTTCGGATCTATGAGGGAAAAGATCAGACCCTGGAGCCGGTCGGTTGCACTGACTACCTGGGGAGCAGTGGGAAGACAGTCTGGGACTTGGTGTCACCCTTATTCGGCAAGGGGTACCATCTTTATGTGGACAATTTTTACACAAGTGTGGCCCTCTTTAGGCATTTGTTTCTAGAACGGATTTGCGCCTGTGGCACCGCGCGAACTAGTCGCGTGGGCTTCCCCCAACGGCTTGTAACCACCCGTCTTGCAAGGGGGGAGAGGGCTGCCTTGTGTAACGAAGAACTGCTCGCGGTGAAATGGAGAGACAAGCGTGACGTTTACATGCTCTCCTCCATTCACGCAGACACGACAATCCAAATTGAGCGAGCAACCCGTGTCATTGAAAAGCCCCTCTGTGTCCACGACTATAATGCGCTCATGGGAGGGGTGGACTTCAATGACCAGATGTTGTCTCCGTATTTAGTTTCCCGCAGAACCAGACGCTGGTATAAGAAGGTGTCTGTATATTTAATTCAATTGGCGCTGTATAATAGTTTTGTTCTCTACAGTAAGGCTGGGAGAACAGGATCCTTCCTCAAATTCCAGGAAGAGATCATCGAGAACCTCCTTTATCCAGGAGGTTCCGTGGCCCCATCCACCAGTGTAGTTAGCCGTCTACACGAGCGACATTTCCCCAGTGTCGTTCCTGGTACCTCAACCCAACCGTCACCCCGAAAAAGATGTCGTGTCTGTAGCAGGAGTGGAATAAGGCGTGACACCCGCTATTTCTGTCCTGACTGTCCTGACCACCCTGCCCTATGCTTTGGTGAGTGTTTCCGGAAGTACCACACACAGGTACACCTAGCATAGGGATTGCATCTCACAGGACAGGCACACAGGGCTATTAGGGCCCTTTTACTCACAGCTGCTGCAAACCTCTCCTTTCACCTGGGATAAAGTGCATAACGTACTTTGCCACATCTTTGGGCGATTTGAGCTTTGCACATTGTCCCATGGTGAAGGAGAGGTTTGTTCTATAAAGGTAAAAAAACTAAACAAAAAAAAAATTACCGGTAAGTAAAAAAGTTAAAAAAGTAAAAAAAAAGTTAATATGTTCTGTTCTAAAGTTAATAAAGTTATTGCGTTGCGGCCTGGTTTTTTCTTTTTTGTTTTGTTTTTTTTACCTTCCAGGTGGACCAACCGATCGACTAGCTGCAGCACTGATGTGCATTCGGACAGAAGCATTGCGCTGCTGTCAGATTACACGCAAGTCGGTGTATGCGGCGCTGCAAGACGAGATTTCTCCTCTGCAGTAAAAGATACGTTTGCCGAGGCATATGAGCTGAGGAGGTGGCGGTGTTCATATACTTTGGCAAACACTTTGTATATATAAAAAAAAAAATTCTGGCAATGATTTATTCATCCACATCGATTGATGTGAATGGAGAAATCTGGTTTGCCAGGGCATACGAGCTAAGTGGGTATGGATGTTGGGCGGAGCTCCTATGTCCTGGCAGACGCCTTTCCCCTCCTTTTTTCTTTTTTTGGCAGAGATTTTTTCATCCACATTGATCGATGCGAATGAAGAAATCTGTGCCGTTCATTTTTTTTCTTTCAGCCCAGAGGCTGAACGGAAAAAAAAATCTCATTACCTGTATGCTCAATATAAGGAGAATAGCAGAAACTCCTAATGCTGGGCATACATGTAATTATTGCGGAGACCCTCAAATGCCAGGGCAGTACAAACACCCCACAAATAACACCATTTTGGAAAGAAGACACCCCAAGGTATTCGCTGAGGGGCATATTGAGTCCATGAAAAATTGAAATTTTTGTCCCAAGTTAGCGGAAAGGGAGACTTTGTGAGAACAAAATCAAAAAAATCAATTTCCGCTAACTTGTGCCAAAATTTTTTTTTTTCTATGAACTCGCCATGCCCCTCATTGAATACCTTGGGGTGTCTTCTTTCCAAAATGGGGTCACATGTGGGGTATTTATACTGCCCTGGCATTTTAGGGGCCCCAAAGCGTGAGAAGAAGTCTGGTATCCAAATGTCTAAAAATGCCCTCCTAAAAGGAATTTGGGCACCTTTGCCCACCTAGGCTGCAAAAAAGTGTCACACATCTGGTATCTCTGTATTCAGGAGAAGTTGAGGAATGTGTTTTGGGGTGTCTTTTTACATATACCCATGCTGGGTGAGATAAATATCTTGGTCAAATGCCAACTTTGTATAAAAAAATGGGAAAAGTTGTCTTTTGCCAAGATATTTCTCTCACCCAGCATGGGTATATGTAAAAAGACACCCCAAAACACATTCCCCACCTTCTCCTGAGTACGGAGATACCAGATGTGTGACACTTTTTTGCAGCCTAGGTGGGCAAAGGGGCCCATATTCCAAAGAGCACCTTTCGGATTTCACTGGTCATTTTTTACAGAATTTGATTTCAAACTCCTTACCACACATTTGGGCCCCTAGAATGCCAGGGCAGTATAACTACCCCACAAGTGACCCCATTTTGGAAAGAGACCCCAAGGTATTTCGTGATGGGCATAGTGAGTTCATAGAACTTTTTATTTTTTGTCACAAGTTAGTGGAATATGAGACTTTGTAAGAAAAAAAAAAAAAAATCATCATTTTCCGCTAACTTGTGACAAAAAATAAAAAGTTCTATAAACTCACTATGCCCATCAGCGATTACCTTAGGGTGTGTACTTTCCGAAATGGGGTCATTTGTGGGGTGTTTGTACTGTCTGGGCATTGTAGAACCTCAGGAAACATGACAGGTGCTCAGAAAGTCAGAGCTGCTTCAAAAAGCGGAAATTCACATTTTTGTACCATAGTTTGTAAACGCTATAACTTTTACCCAAACCATTTTTTTTTTTTTTACCCAAACATTTTTTTTTTTATCAAAGACATGTAGAACAATAAATTTAGAGCAAAATTTATATATGGATCTTGTTTTTTTTGCAAAATTTTACAACTGAAAGTGAAAAATGTCATTTTTTTGCAAAAAAAATCGTTAAATTTCGATTAATAACAAAAAAAGTAAAAATGTCAGCAGCAATGAAATACCACCAAATGAAAGCTCTATTAGTGAGAAGAAAAGGAGGTAAAATTCATTTGGGTGGTAAGTTGCATGACCGAGCAATAAACGGTGAAAGTAGTGTAGGTCAGAAGTGTAAAAAGTGGCCTGGTCATTAAGGGTGTTTAAGCACTGGGGGCTGAGGTGGTTAATGCTGTCACTTTCACGGACTTCAGCAATACTTGTTTTGTTCCTAGGAATTGAACCGTACATGCCGATCCATGCAGCAAAGAGTCCTGGAGCTCATACCTCGAGTGACCCATGAACAACTCACAGAGGAGCTTCTTATTGTGAATGACAACCTCAACAATGTTTTCCTTCGCTATGAAAGGTAAGCACTGGACGTCTGCTGCCACTGTCTGGTGGTTCTGCTATTGAGGGCGGTCAGGTCTTGAATCTTGTGTTATGAATGGTAGACAGTCACATCTGCTAGCTGTTACATACAGCTGATATCCTAGTGCAGCTGTTAACTCTTAGCTCTACAGTTTAACCCTTTTAGATGCAGCAGTCAGTAGCAACCAAAGAATCTAAAGGGTTTAACAGAGGTACTGTCACTACTATCTGCATCCTGCAACGGTATTGTGGGCTGCTGATGGGCTGTCATGGCAGTGGACCCCCATGTATGTCATCTTTGTCCACCCATTAATTAGATCCTGCCAGAAGCAGTCTAATAGAGTGTATATCAGCATTGGGGTGCATGGAATAATATACTGTTAGAAATATTACTGTGTATTGTGCCCTGTGCTGGGTAATTCTCAGAGGAACTAAAAGAAAATGTAAAAAAAAAATCTCTTAAATTTTTATGCATTAATCTGTGAAATAAAAAATAAAAAATCCACATCCGTAATGACCCTTACCCAAATAAAAACAATGTGGGATGTGCTGCTGCTGTTTGGTCATGTTGCCAACAAAAAATGGAATAAAAAACAATCAAAGTTGTATGTGGCCCGAAATAGTACCAATAAAAACTACAGCTCACCCCCACAAAAAAACAATCCCCTTCACAAACCCCACCCAGAAAGGGCTGATAAAAGTTAAAAAGATGTGTGTACTCCAAAATGGTGACATTGAAGAATATAACTCTTTCATGGCTTTTGAATCTGACGAAAGAGAGAAACTTATATGAATTTGCCTTTGCTTTCAGGTTTGAGAGAATGTTTGTTGGTCAGACTGGTAGAGCCGCAGAAAACCAGGTAAATATATGGAATGTTAATTATCAGGAAAAACAAGACTAGATATACATACCGCGAAAGCCCACATTTAGTATGCTCAGCGATCACCAGGTTTTTTATGTGCTGCACTCACGCCGCACTATGGGGGAGATTTATCATAGCACGGGGGCGTAGGCCGAGCTGTGATACCCAGGCACGCTCCCAGATGCTGCACGTAGTTTATGATGAGGCATACGCATTTCAACTGAATTCTGTGCCAGTTTGTAGCTGACATAGATTTCAGTGTTCTATGCCAGAAAACTGGCGAAGAAGATGATAAATGTGGTGGGGTCTCCGGCCCTCCCAACCCTTGCCACTCCCCCTTTTGAGAAAGTGGCGAGGCCAGTGGAGAAACGCCACTAGCGCAAAAACATTGACGCAAGTAGTATTGAAAAAGTTGCAAGCACGCAGTTTCTGACTTCTTCAAACCAAAAATGCGGCGTATCCCAGTAATAAACCTGGCCCTATGTGTTACCATTACCTTGCATGTTTTCATAATCTCACAACAGCCATGCAACAAAAACGTGCATATATAGTGTATAAGTGGATGAATTTCCTTGTACAATTTTAATTCTGAACGTAGTCTGTTATTGTATTTATTTTTCTTCTCTACTGGAGCATATGTCAGATATATAGGCTTCCAGCTCTTTACAGTAATCTATCACATACAGTAGGTGTCTGATACTACACTATCAATGGCGGGAATTTCCAGGAAAAGTCTCAAAGTTCAGGTCGTTCCATTTCCATTGATGGCGTGACCTTCATTTGATGCAATCTACACATGAAAATGTGAATCAGAAGCTGTATCTATTTCTGGATAACTGCGATTTTCCTCTTCTTTTTTTTTGGTCTCAACATGCAGTCGCTTTCGATTGTGTGAATGATTATCTTCTCAGCAAAGATATAATGAGTTAGGCACTCCGTAGGAATTACGTGAAGTATCGTGTTGATCTTTATTTGGTTTCCATATACAAGGCAACTTCTTTGTGTACACGTCACGTTTCAGTCCTACATGGACCTTTTTCAAACACTAGTTGCCATAAGAAGAAAAGAGCGAAAAAGTGGTTTGAGGAAGATGACTTGTCATCATGTGACCACGTAATTCCTACCGAGTGCCTACGTTTATTTTATCTTTGCTTACTATGGGGGTGGGACCCCACAACTAGAGCGCCCAACCAATAGGACACGAGTGCCACATCCCACTAAAAGTGATTATCTTCTCAGCCACGGTGGATCCAGTCACAGTAGGGGTTAATTGCTTTTTCTGTGTGCTCACCTTGACTTCTGGTGCTGCCTACGGGGAGTCAAATCATCCCTATTTGAATTGCAGTTATCTGTGCAGAAAAGTTAATTATTTTATTGAAATCTCTCATTTTGAATGTTTTATTTTAATGCAGTTCGCCCCATGCCCACCATATTCAGTGTTCTTACCGCACATACAGGTCTTATCTGCCTCCATTTACATAATAGTATCATGATAGTATAATCAGTACCATTATTCAAGATACCATGAAAATAGCCCTTGAATCAAAAGATTTAACCTTCTTTTTTTCAGATATTTCAATGTATTATTTTTATAATAAAGGGTTTAATCACTTCAGTAAGTAGAGAAAGTTAATACAAGGCACTTACTAATGTATTGTGATTGTCCATGTTGCTTCCTTTGCTGGCTAGATTCATTTTTCCATCACATTATACACTGCTCGTTTCCATGGTTATGACCACCCCTGCTTGCATACTATAGGAAAGTGTCTGCCGGGACAGTGGGAGCTCACATAGGCTGGTGCTTTTTCCTATATTGTTCAAGCATGGCCACCGCTGATGGATTGCAGGGTGGTCATAACCATGGAAACGAGCAATGTATAATGTGATGGAAAAATGAATCCAGCCAGCAAAGGAAGCAATATGGACAATCACAATACATTAGTAAATGGTATGTATTAACTTTCTCTACATGATAAATGCTATTTGCTGAAGTGAGACAACCCCTTTAAGTGATGGTCTATCCTCAGGATAGGCCTTCACTAGCTCACCAGTGGGGGTCTGACACCCCACATCCCCCACCAATCGGCTAGTCATGGCCTATCCTGAGCAGTCACAACAGCTGGTCCTCTCCTTTTCTGGTTGTCACACCAAGGCCTCTCTTCCCCCGTTTTCTTCCCTCCTACACACTTCAGGAGTGCACCCAATGCTGGCAGAAACCTATATATGAGCAATAAATATAGCTTTCTGCATTGGACTCTGTTGAAAGTGCAGTCATTATGAGAGCCGCTGTGTGTCCAGAGTAACGCTATAAATACTTTGATCTAATTGTCTTGTGCTGCTTTTTAATTACATAACGTCTGATTTGCAGCCCACGCAAAAAATGTAAATTTGGAATTCAGCTGGATCCCTGTTACCAGAGAATATGTTACGTTAGCTTATATGAAAGATGTACACGCTGTTATGTGAGGCAGGTGTGAGATATTAGATTAGATGTACACCACTGTGTGATGCATGCACAAACCAGCAGAAATGTGTATGAATGGATAGCACTCAATGACTTGAAATCCATACAAAAACAGAGCTAAGCATATATTGTTACTCAGTGTTACATTTACAGTGAAAGGGAGTCAGCACTGATCATGCAAAACTGCTGACAGCCCTAGATAGCGGCTGGAGGGAGCAGTAGAAACATACCTTTTGTGGAATTTTTATTACCAGTAGAGATGACAAAATTAATTCATAAGAATCGATTTGCCTCATTAAGCAGAGTTCTGCATCTGTTACCAGGTGTCCCCAAAGCTGAGGACACACCCCTTGCCGCTTGATTGACAGGGAAAAAAATCTCTGTGGGCCCTGACAATTTCGCATAAGCGCAGAGGCTGTGCTCCCACTACCGGAGCAGTGACTGCTATACTTTCACATAGCGGCACATGAACAGTCTCTGCATCGGAAGCAGAAGAGCCTCCGCACTTCACTGTTTCTATTCGGGGCAGCGTCACCTGAGTGAGATTGTCAGAGCTGGCTGGGATGTCCAGCCCTGTCAATCAAATAGCAGGGGAGCATCCTTAGCTTCAGGGACACCCCATCATAAGTGCAGAGCTCTGCTTGATGAGACAAATCGATTTGCTCATCTCTCATCAGGAGTAGTGTGAATATGAACTTTTATTCTGGCAGATTCTGCTTCTTGAAGTGCCCCAGAGGCGGTGCTTCACTGTCAAGTGCTCTCTGAATTGAGCTGTCACACGGTCCCTTCCCTTGGCTCTGAGTGACAGCTGCAGCATCCAATCAGGAGGCCACTACAGCTGTCACTCAGAGCAGAGGGGAGAGGATCTGAAACAGCTCAATGCAGGGAGAGCACTTGACAGTGAAGCCCCGCCCTGAATACTTGCAGGTGCTGAATAAAAGTTCATATTCACACTGCTCCTGATAATAAAAAAACTCCACAAAAGTTTATATATATATATATATATATATATATATATATATATATATATATATATATATATATATATATATAATTTTAAATGGTATCCATGGTCTCAGAAAACCTATTATATGTATGAATGCTTTTGGCCTTTTGTTTCAGTGATTTGTGGGTTTCTCAGCACCAGATCGCATCACCATATTTCAGTGGTGAAGAACTTTTATGAATATTTTATATGAAAGCTGAATTCTATGACTTGTGATCTAGCCCAGCTTTGATTGTGCAGGGACATTGTAGACCTGCTGGTGCTGCTGCAGGTCTGGTATCCTGCTTGATTTAAGAATGGCCCTTGTTATAATACAGTTTTGTCCTTGTAGGTAGCTCTACTTTTACTGGGAGATTTCTCATTGCTTTTATATGTATCGTTGGTTATTGCACATCAAACCAATTACCGTACTTGAATGCTATGTTTCATAGGTCTTAATAATCCACCAGTCTTTTGTGTTTTAAAATGGATATGCATAATCTGTTTCTTCATCTGCCTCTATTGATAGGAGGAGTGCTTAATACCACTGGGCAGGTGGGTAATGCATAACGGCGGAGATCTTGTCTAGCAGTCAGTAGTTTGTTTTTCAGTTATCAGCAACTACATGAATTTAATGAATCTGTTTACTCCGTGGAAAATGCTGTCTATTGTTCAGCATTAGCCTGTGGTGCGCACAGTCCTTTCTTGTGATCTTGCCAAAATGGAGCATTATCTCTGCTGGAAAGTTCTCTCATGGCTGACCCTGACTAATATGGTATTTTCACAAGACATATTTCAGTATAGAATAGATGCTATTTAGACATTTTACAAAAAAAAAGCCATTAAGTTGATGCAGTCCCTGGGTATAGAGAGCGGTTTATAATACCTGTAGTTTGTGTGTTTGTTGCCGCCTTGTAGTTGTTTTTAGTCTCCTGTCTTTATATTATGGTTTCTCTTGTTAGGATTTTGAAGGTTTTTACTTTATCGGACTTGGTACTTTTTACCTGCAGACACCAGATTTTGTATCACGTTTTGCTTTACTATAATTTTAATCCTATGCTAGGTATTCTGACAACCAAAGGCCAAGTAACCACCCTGCTCATCCTGTGTATTATTCTGTATTGTAAGTTTGCTGCTAGATATAATGTGTGTATGCTGAGATGGACTCTGACTAAAAGCTGTCCTTTTTCCCGAATTAGATTCCAAACAACAGAGACGCCTCACCATCTCTTATTGACCTAGAGACCACCTCTACAGTGGCCCAATCATCTGCTTCCTCTCTATCTGCACAGCTAGCCAGTATCAGTAAGTTGTCTCCCTGCTGTCCGTGCATATGTACTGTATGTATGCTTTAAAGAAACTGAAAAATTGAAAATTTCATTTTTTTGGGGGATTTTTGTTGCTCTCTCCTTTTACTGTAAGTCTTAACAGGGTTGTGCAAGAACAGGGGGTTTTGGCAAACCCTCCTTGGCTGACTTGGCCGGACCTATAAAGGGAAGCTTGCTTACCTGCTTCCCGGCTCCTGCTCCTTCTCCTCCAGGCCTGCTGGGCTCCTTTTCTGTAAACATCTAGTCTGACATTGCTGCAGCCAATCACTGGCCACAACGGTGACCGGCTCCCCTTACGTCATGAGAAATGGTCACATGATGCAAGGGGATCCGACCACCACATCTGCCAGTAATTGACTGTGGCAATGTCAAATCGGATGTTTACAGTAAGGGTGCCCAGCATAGTATTGCAGACCAGGAGAAGAAGGAAAAGGAAGCCAGCACGGGAAAGCAGGCAAGTAAGCTTTCCTTTACAGGTCCGGCCATTTGGGGGAAGGGGGGGGGGGGGGGTGAGGGATTGCCAATAACCCCCATTCTTGCACGACCCCTTTAAAGTTGTTGTGACATGGAGACAACCTTATCTAAAGTGATCTACGTTGCCGGTCAGCTGATATCCAAAGGTTAGAAAAACATGATTATCAGGCAACTTCTGCACATAGGTAGAAGGAAATTAGACTTTGAATAGGGAGCATGAAGAATCACTTTAAAGAGGACCCTTCTCCACTCCTGACATGGTTGTTTTAATAGCTCCATGCATTCCCCATATAATAACAATCCTGGAGCCTCTAGTCTTATGCATGTTTGTTGTGCCATTCCTTTATCATTTTTATTAGACGTTATGAATAAATTGCTAGCAGTCCGCAGTAAGGGTAGAGAGGGGTGGTAACCAGTTGGTGGTATGTCCCTGTCTCTCTCTATCCAATCAGTGCTGCCATTCTCAGCCTGTGCAGGTACACACCCCCAACTTACCTCCCCTCTGTACCCTTACTGCAGACTGCTAGCAATTATTCATAACTTCTAGTAGAAATAATAGAGGAATGGCACAACATAGAGACATAAGAATAGATGCTCCAGAATTATTGTTACACGGGGAATGCATGAAGCTATTAAAACAGGCATGTCAGGAGTGGTGGCAGGTCCTCTTTAATAATACATTTCATGAAAAAAACACCCTAAATGTCTGATTGGTTTCCACCTTTGGGATCCCCACTTACAACATTTAATAGAAAAAATATTAAACCAGGCAAATAAAACCTACAGGAACGTTACAGAATAGGTTTTTCTTTTTCTGTCTGGTGTACAGATTTCTACTCCAGACGTACAGGCCAAACGTGATGGCCCATCCATCTGATTACAGAAAAGTGCTAATTTTGTTGTTCACTAATGAAGCGCAAACAATTAGCAGACCTGTAGTGTAGATACTGGCCGTGTGTGTAAACTTTATATTTCCCAATAGCAATCAGAGAGGTTTCTGAGCTTGTAACATTTTGTGGAACAGATGATAAAATCTGTATATCTTCCAGTGGGCACTGCCAGTAAAATTGGATGTGTAAGTCTGCTGCTGTCACTGTGCTATTCTGAGCTGACGGCATATTGGCCGTGTTTTACATAAACAAGGATTAGATTGATGGTATTAGTACACGTGTATTTTGTCAGCAGTCCTGATCGTGAGCAAATTTTTATATTTTTGTATTTTTTGTGGTCTGTTGTCCCATGAAATTGACTGTAACCACTTTAATTTAACCACTTATTCTTTACTACACCAGTTTTATCAATGGACCTATCTAACGGCAAATAACAATTTAATTTCTGAGCCAACCTACTTGTATTTGATAATTTTTTTAATTTTTTTCTTGGGGCACCTTAGACCTTTTTTTGTGTTATTAGATTACATATTTAAGGAAAAACTGTAAAAATTATGAAAAAAGGGGGACATTTATGAAGATCTGCTTTTTCCCTCTGGTGCTTCCTCCTGCAAGCCGTGCGACAGACCTAACTCTAGGCCACCCCCCTTGCTGGCGTAGATTTAAGCCATTTACCACTCCAAACACCCGCATGGAAAATGATAAATGAGACTGGCCTGCGGCCCGCCCGCCTCCCAGTCCACTGGACCCAACAATTTCTGCCACTTCAGTGGAGTGAGATGGGAAAAGTTGCAGATTTTGCTGCAAAAAAGTTATGGGATAAAATTTGCAACGTTAATACACCACTTTTGTGGCATATATCAGTCAATAAATGTTCCCCAAATTGTATATTTTTCCTTTCTTATCTTTTTTTTTTTTTTTCCTGCTACAAAATATTTCTAAAACGATTACTGTTGTACTGTGAAAATGGACGCTTAGTCTAATTTCACACCAGCTCCCTGGATCCGGCCAGCGTAAATCTGCCCCCTACCTGACAAATATGCCAAGAATCAGCCGGACAAATAACGATACGGGCAGCAGTTTTAGTCCGGCTGATTCTCGCCATATTTGCCAGGTTGCAACCAGATCTCCTCCAATCCCCATTATAATTAATGGGGTCAGCGGGCATTCAGGCAGCGCTTTTTTAGTTTTTTTGTAGGATGAGCTGTAGTTTTCATTGTACAGTTTTGGGACACAAGACTTTTTGATTACTTTTTATTCCACTTTTTGGGAGGCAGAACTTTCATGTATAATTGACATGTTAACTGCAGATTGATACAATTATGGTGATCTATTAAGCCAAAGTTATACATTATCCCATACATTTTCCACCTCTTTCGTGCTGTGTGGAACAGAGAAGGATAAGTGTATGGTAAAATCATTGTAGTGGGAAACAATGTAATGGGGAATGTAGGCCAAACCAGTAATGGAGAAATATGGGCATCACCATGATATTGTAAATGTGTAGACATACATTTTTTTCTTCATGATTGGCACATTTAAGCAAGCAATATGACTGAGGATTGGGTACGATGGCTACATCTTAGTGAGTGTAAAATTCTTCTGAGAGATTAATTAGCTTGGAATCTTTTGTTAGGTGGAAAGGAGATGGTCCTGAACAATAAAGACAGCCCCGTGTACATTTAATACCTTTAGGCTCCATTCAGACGTCTGTAGAATGGGTCCACATCCGTTCCGCAATTATCTGGAACAGGTGCGGACCCACTAATTCTCTATGGGGCCTGAAGAGATGTGGAGAGCACACTATGTGTTCTCCGCATCCACATTTCCGGAGCGCAGCCCCGATTATTCCGGTCCGCAGCTCCACAAGAAAATAGAGCATGTCCTATTCTTGTCCGCAATTGCAGACAAGAATAGGCATTTTTATGGCGATGCCGGCCGGGTGTATTGCGGATCCGCAATGCACTACGGATGTCTGAATGGAGCCTAAAAGGAGTTTTCCAGGAATTCAAATGTTGATCACCTATCTTCTTCAGGATTGGTGGGAGTCCAATCCCCGGGACCCTGTCGATTTAGCTGTTTGAAGGGGTTCTTCATAGCATACCAAGCACATCGCTGTACAGTCGTGGCCAAAAGTTTTGAGAATTACATAAATATTGGAATTTGGAAAAGTTGCTGATTACGTTTTTATCATAGCAATTTGCATATACTCCAGAATGTTATGAAGAGTGATCAGATGAATTGCATAGTCCTTCTTTGCCATGAAAATTAACTTAATCCCAAAAAAAACTTTCCACTGAATTTCATTGCTGTCATTAAAGGACCTGATTAGATCATTTCAGTAATCGTCTTGTTAGCTCAGGTGAGAATGTTGACTAGCACAAGGCTGGAGATCATTATGTCAGGCTGATTGGGTTAAAATGGCAGACTTGACATTGTTAAAAGGAGGGTGATGCTTGAAATCATTGTTCTTCCATTGTTAACCATGGTGACCTGCAAAGAAACGCGTGCAGCCATCATTGCGTTGCATAAAAATGGCTTCACAGGCAAGGATATTGTGGCTACTAAGATTGCACCTCAATCAACAATTTATGGGATCATCAAGAACATCAAGGAAAGAGGTTCAATTCTTGTTAAGAAGGCTTCAGGGCGTCCAAGAAAGTCCAGCAAGCGCCAGGATCGTCTCCTAAAGAGGATTCAGCTGCGGGATCGGGGTGCCACCAGTGCAGAGCTTGCTCAGGAATGGCAGCAGGCAGGTGTGAGCGCATCTGCACGCACAGTGAGGCGAAGACTTTTGGAAGATAGCCTGGTGTCCAGAAGGGCAGCAAAGAAGCCACTTCTCTCCAAAAAAAACATCAGGGACAGATTGATCTTCTGCAGAAAGTATGGTAAATGGACTGCTGAGGACTAGGGCAAAGTCATATTCTCCGATGAAGCCTCTTTCCGATTGTTTGGGGCATCTGGAAAAAGGCTTGTCCGGAGAAGAAAAGGTGAGCGCTACCATCAGTCCTGTGTCATGCCAACAGTAAAGCATCCTGAGACCATTCATGTGTGGGGTTGCTTCTCATCCAAGGGAGTGGGCTCACTCACAATTTTGCCCAAAAACACAGCCATGAATAAAGAATGGTACCAAAACACCCTCCAACAACAACTTCTTCCAACAATCCAACAACAGTTTGGTGAAGAACAATGCATTTTCCAGCACGATGGAGCACCGTGCCATAAGGCAAAAGTGATAACTAAGTGGCTCGGGGACCAAAACGGTTGACATTTTGGGTCCATGGCCTGGAAACTCCCCAGATCTTAATCCCATTGAGAATTTGTGGTCAATCCTCAAGAGGCGGGTGGACAAACAAAAACCCACTAATTCTGACAAACTCCAAGAAGTGATTATGAAAGAATGGGTTGCTATCAGTCAGGAATTGGCCCAGAAGTTGATTGAGAGCATGCCCAGTCGAATTGCAGAGGTCCTGAAAAAGAACGGCCAACACTGCAAATACTGACTCTTTACATAAATGTCATGTAATTGTCGATAAAAGCCTTTGAAACGTATGAAGTGCGTGTAATTATATTTCACTACATCACAGAAACAACTGAAACAAAGATCTAAAAGCAGTTTAGCAGCAAACTTTGTGAAAACTAATATTTGTGTCATTCTCAAAACTTTTGGCCACGACTGTACATTATATAGAGGCTGTGCTTGGTATTGCGTCTCAGTCCTATTCACTTGAAGGCCATGTGAGTGATGGATGTGACATCACAGGTCAAGGAAGAAGCTGCTGCATTTGTCCGAACTCTTCTGCCCGTTGCAGCCGTCGATTGGCGGGTGTGCCCAGAGTCAGCATCCCAAGAGATCTGATATTGATTGGCTGTAAGTCATCAAAATTTAAGGCCGGAAGACGCCTTTAGATGGTTAGACCTTTTTTTTTTTTTTTTTTTTTCATTAAGGAGAGCTACTTCCTTCCTTATTGAAGCTTGTTTGGTTAACCTTATAAATGGGAGACTGCCAAAGCCTCTTAGGAAACATGGGATTAATTTGAATCTGCTCAGGTTCCCTTTTAGGCCTCTTTCAAACGTGATGACTTCTGGGAAGGTCTCCGTGTTTGGTTCGTGCATACATTTTCTGTCCTCCGTATTTCAAGTGCACTACTAGGCTGAAAGTTAGTTTTCAGATCATCTCCTACCAGTGGTCCCTGAAAACACGGCATCCATGTTATGTCAGTGGTTTTCATTGACCCATAGACTTCAGTGGGCATGTTTGGTCCGCATCATGGAGCAAAGTAGTGTATATCTCCGTGGTTTTTCCACTGACTCATGATAGTGGAAAAACTATTGAGGCAGGCCCTCTGTGGAAAACCACTGATGTGTAAATAAACATCTTAAAATCAGTGGGTACATGTGCGTTATGATTCACAGACGTGTGAAAGAGGCCTTAGGCAATGCAACAGAGTCTCAGTGATCAAACCTTGACACTAATAAATGACACAACCGGGTTTTCCAAAGACCACAGCTGGATACTTGCTTTGACTATAATGAAGACAGCAGCAATGTGAAGTGTCATGTAAACGGATAGAAGTAATCGACTTTCTTTTACACGATCACAGCTGGACAGTTTTTATCTACACAGGTGTCAAAGTAAATTAGAGACACAATATAAAAACCAATGTGATAAGAAGACTAGCACTTCGCAGAGATTTCAACCAAGGATGCGATTTATTGGTCACGTATTATAGTTGCATAGTGACGCGTTTCAGCACATGTGTGCTTTCATCAGACTACAAACAAACATCTCACTTACAGACTTTATATACACAAATAAAAATACAGAGGAACTGACGTCATCAAAGAAGCTCCTCCCCCTCATTGACAATATTGACCATATCATCGAAAATTTTTATAATCTGATGTAATCCAATATTCGGTAATTAATCCCGCTGGGGAAAAAAGAGAAAAAAATGCCTTCATAATATTTCATATAGGCAGGGTGCCTCATAGGAAGCAAGACGCATTGTATTCACGATTGAGGCCCCTGGGCTCCATCCATCGTTTGTAAACGATGGATCCAGTAGGCCTCTCTTTTCAATAACAGTTTGTTTCTGTCGCCCCCACGACGGGGTAACGACACTCCCTCAATGATCTGATACCGTAACTGCGAAATATTGTGGTTTTTTGTCGTGGAAATGAAAGGGTAGTGGAAGCAATAGGTTCCCTTTTCTGATAGTAGATTTGTGTTTACTTAGTCTGTCCTTCATTCTCATGGAGGTTTCCCCCACATATAATAATCCACACGGACATTTAAGAATGTAAACCACAAATCTACTATCACAAGTGAACGTGCCCCTTATTGGAATACTCTCTCACCTGAGTGGGGATGAGAGAAACATGAGCCCTTGATGACACTAGAACAATTCACACAGTTAAGACAGGGAAAAGTGCCCTGTCTAGGCGCAGACAAGGTACTCTGTCCTCTTTCTATTTTATTACTTCCCACATCTGCCCGAACTATTTTATCCCTAATGTTATCCGCCCGTTTATAACATATTATAGGTGGTCTCTGAAACTCACCTATCTGTGGGTAGGACTTGGATAATATATGCCAATGGTGATTAACAATAGCTCTCAGGCGTTGGGACCATGGATGATACTTAATCACTAGAGGAATCCTCGTCTCTCTTTTTTATTTCTGTCTAACTGTGTGTTCTCGACTTTATCTCGCTGTGCCTTCAATAATTCAAGAGGGTAGCCTCACTCTCTAAATTTATCAGTCATATCGTCTAATCTTTTTTGACACATGTCTTTATTACTGACAATCCGTTTCCCTCTCTGATATTGAGAATACGGAATTGATTCCTTGATAGATGCTGGATGACTACTGGAAAAGGACAATAAACTATTTCTATCCGTAGACTTGATAAATAAATCTGTCTGTATCTTACCATCTTTGCCCTTTATCACCCATGTGTCCAAAAAGGAAATCCTATCCGAATCTTGATGTACCGTGAATTTCAGCTCATCCCAAATGGAGTTTAAATACATAGTGAATTCCGTAGGGGATCGAACGTCGCCTCGCCATACGCAAAAAATATCATCGATTAAAACGACGCCAAAATATACAATGTTGTTGATATAGTGGATTGGAATAAACAAACTGGCTCTCAAAATACGCCATATACGTATTTGCGTATGGCGGTGCGACGTTCGATCCCATCGCGGTCCCACTGCACTGCTGATAAAAGGAGTCTTGAAACAAAAAATAATTTTGCTCAAGTACTATCCTCAAGAGTTACTTGTGTCTAGGAGATCTGCGACAGCATTAATTCCCTTTTCATGTATGATTGACGTATAAAGACTGCACACGTCAAGAGTGACGAGTATGCAGCCTTCATTCACCTTAAGAGGGCTGATTTCTGACAGAAAGTGGCCGGTATCACGAATATAAGACGGTGCATATTGAATTAAAGGAGTTAATACCTTCTCAAGAAGAATAGCAGGACATGAGAGAATGGAGTCAGTGGACGCCACAATAGGGCGACCTGGAGGATGAGTAAGTGACTTATGCACTTTAGGCAAGGTATAAAACACCGGAGTAATCGGATGTTGATTAATGAGAAAGTCCCCCAATTTGGCGTCCACCACTCCATTCTCTTTAGCATTATCGACCACTCTCTGTAAGATCATTTTGATACGATAGACTGGATCACTTTGTAATATTTTATAAGTACTACTATCCTGTAGTTGTTGCAATATTTCATTAACATAATACTCTTTATCTAAAATAACAGGATTTTTCCTTTAACAAATGATCAAGGGCATGTTTCTCCTCCACTGTATATGTAATATATAAAACCAGTCTTGAAGCAAGCTCTGATGACTCAAAATATAATATATAATACAGTCTCGAAAAAGTTTAGTTAAGTTAAATTAAGTTTAATTATGGTAACTACATGAAAATTTTTAAAAAGGAATTATATGTTGGTTGATGGGCACTTTATATAGGCACCATAGACCTTTTGCATGCCTTTTTATTCCATTGTAAACTGAAAAAAGATATAGGATATGGCACTGGGCACAAGGAAAAGGCAGTCGGTATACTACTGAATGTCAGAGCAATGGCACCTTCTATTTCAAAAGCAATTTGGGACAGCATTCAGTTTTTAAGTAAACCATATATACCACACTCAGACTTTGTGCTGTTCATTTTACTGATCTAGTAGTAAGGAAGACCGTCATGAGTCTGGCTCATGGAACCCCTGAGGATCAGCTGTTATCACTGAGGTAATTTCATCCAGCCTTCGGGCGAAATGTGGCGTTACATGCTGTCCATTCAAATAAACTCTTTCATGTAATACATGGACAACAATGGCTAACAGAGAGGTGTCCGAAGCAACGGATTCCCCCCCATAATGTCTATATCATAGGCATCCAAAGCATACACAGTATTCAGCTGAGAGAACCCTTTCCGCCTATAGATCTCGGAACCGTGCTTTAGCTAAAGAAAATATTACCTGTCCTCTTTTGTTAAAGGGGTTGTCCCTAAGACTTATCCCGTAACCACAGCATAGGAGATAAGTATCTGATTAGCTGGGGTCCAAATGCTGGGGTCCCCTTTGATCATGGGAACGGAGGGCCTGTGTTCGCCCATTTCAATGGAGCGGTAATCAAGCATGCATGCTGCCACTTCATGAAGTACAAGCGCTTGGCTATCCCATCAGTTCCATAGAGTACATTCAAGTGTGGGATCTCAGTGCCCCCATTCTCGATTGATCTATTTGGCGAGGGCCCCAGCAGTCAGACCCTCACTAATCAAGGCATATTGGACAGTTGTATGCTTCTAATTTTGGGAAAGGCCTTTTCTGTTCCAACATTACTATGCACAAAGCAAGGTCTATAAAAGTATGGTTGAGGTAGTCCAGTGTGGAGGAACTTGACTGGCCGCCCAGAGCTCTGACCTCAACACCGTCCAACACAATTGGGATAAACTAGACTGTGACCCAGGCCTTCTCATCCTGCATTAGGGTATGACCTCAGAAATGCTCTTCTAGATGAATGGGGAATAATTCCCACAGACAACCTACAAAATCTTGTAGAAAGCCTTCCCAGAAGGGGACCATCTCCATAATAATGTATGTGTTCTTAAGAATGGTATGTCATAAAAGTCCCTGTAGATGTCCCAGTACTGTTGGTGTATCATTCACCAACAGTATTGGGACAACAGTATAATGTTTTTTCTATACACCTACAACTTTGACTGAACCTCCATCCGTCATCCAAAAGACAATATAAAACTGTCAAACCCCCGTCTTTGTTGCCCATATCAATTAACCACAGTGTAGCTTTCATTTTTAGAAAGCAAACATGGACAAGGACAACAATAACAGGTTTTCTTTGACAGTTTTCATAAATATGCCCCGAGGTTTTTACTTCATGGGCCTCTAGATTCCGAGTCAAATAATATATAGTAATTTCTCGCTCTTCAAAATGGTTGTCCGCCCAGTGGACCAGCAATGGGTCATCACTTCATACTCAGACCTTCTAACTTTTCTTTGGTCAAAGCCACTGTAAAATGTTTTGTATGTTGTGTGCTATCTGATATCCTTAGGCCTCTTTCACACAGGCATCAAGGAAAAGTACAACATGTGATATGTTCCTCTCAGCTTCTCTGTATATTTAATGATTATTTTTCTTCGCCTAAACAATGGCATAAATGCTGGAAATGTCAGTTGTCAGCCCGGTTAACATTCATATATTCCAAGGTTGTATTTGAATACATCCTCCTCCTTTTCTTTTCCTGTCACATTGTTTTCTTGCGCTGTTGCAGACGATGACATGAAGCTTCATTTATCTCCGTCACTCAGCTGTCTCGCTTGTTTTCTCCTCTTTCTCCTCGCTCCGATGATAGCTTTTCTTCAGAGAGGTTTACAGCACCTTACCACATAACTGGACCCTATTTAGTCCTTGCGGCATATTGATGACTTCATTTTTCGACACAATAATCATTCGAGTAAGCTTGAGTATAACACTTCCGAGCACTCTGCTTTCCTTGCAGCTTATGACTCCGCTTTCAGGTGATGTGTAAAGCTCCCCTACCACCCAGTGATTGCTTAGAAGAAATCTCTATCTGCTTCTGAGACAGTAGGTTCCCCATAGATCATTCCTATGTGTCATACTATGATGGAACTTCCTGCATTAGTGTTTCATTAACGGCCCCATTCACATGGCGGATTTTGCAAAAACAAAATCTTATGAGTTTTTCGCCACAGAAACCACCTTGGTTTCTGCAGCAGTTTTATCAGTCTGAATACCGAGCGGGAACCCACTTGTGGTTCAGCCCCATTGATGGAGCTAAACTCAGAATGGACACCTACCACAGTGTTTAGGGGCATCGGTCCAGAAATGTCCTTTCTTGGCGCATTGACCGCTTTAAAAACAATGGGAGGTTCATTCACGTGTCCACCAGTCCACCGCTAGTTTTTAAGTACTGAATCTGTGCCATACAATATTTTTAATAGCCTCTATTTGCTTCTGAAAGTCAATGACAGAAACTCTGTTTAACAATGTGTGCCAGCCTCAGATATGCCACTATAAAACCTCAGGAGTCTTCAAAAGTGTCAACCCAATGCATCTACCCCATATACCACTATTATTTCTGCCCAGGCTTGGACTTCTTTGTCTATGTCTTAATGTGTCTGTGTCTTAATAAACACTGAGTCAGCATAAGTGTCGGCTCATGCTTTGGATTTTCTTTAATTAATTTAACTTCAATCAAAACCTAGAAAGCTGTACAAGCATTTGAGTGGTATAGAGTCATAAAAATATATGATGACATGGATTTGCTTTATGTTCAGTCT